>NW_026057213.1:0-446729 GCF_019202705.1 Hemisphaericaspora subhashii | reverse complement strand
AATTTTTTTTTTCTATGGTTTAAATTTCAAATCTTACGGATGGCCATATACGATTGTTTTAATCTTATATGACTTTTATTAACTTATAAACTGACCCAATCGAAGCATTTCAGAATATATGATCCAACGTCGAATTCTAGAAGGTTTTGGAAATGATGCTGGTTGGCGATGTTGAAAGTAAAAAATTCGCTGTCTCCTCCCCTTTTTTTTAACTTTTATTTTTTCAACTCTGTAGAGATATAGAAATCACGTGATGATTTATATGCAGGATCGAAAATATAAAATATAAAATTAAATTAAAGTATGTAAAACTAAAAAGAAGAAAAGAAGAAAGAAAAGTGATGGAAAATAATTTCAAGTTTCGGGCAGATTGACCTCCTTTTATATTGTTCCAAGTTCGTGTACTTTCACATTATTGCTAATGGGAGAGGAGTGAATATGATCCTAGTGGACATAACCATGGATGAAAATGCCTCACGACTAAATAGTAATTATGAGCCTTTTGTCGTCTGGTCATTCCTCCAGAATTTCCCTAAACTCCAACACTCCCCCGATCTAAGTTGATGATTCAGATAGCTTAGATCTTCAAACCATCCATGAGTAAGTTCACTTCTTGTAGTAGATTCAATGTGACATCTTGATTAAACAATCTGGATCTTAGGTAATCATAAGTAGCCCTACTAAGGGCCTTGGTAAGAATATCGGCTGTGTTCCTCTCAGATTCAATCCATTGGATTTCCAACATCCCACGTCTGACTCTTTCTCGTATGTATTTAAGGCTTGTGTCCATTACAGAACGTTCATGCCCTATACCAATATGGTTGCAGTGTCTAACAACTACTGTATGGTCCTCATAAATCAATGGAGTAGCAACTTTGTAATGCAAGTCAGTTAATGTAGCTAGAATTCTTAATGTTTCTGCAACAACGCTTCGAAGTGCAATGAGTTCACTGTCAGCAGAACTAATAACTACCCAATGTTGAGTTTTGGACCACCAATTGATTAGCATACCGTTCATTGTTATTACTCCCCCGGAAATAGATTTCCTGTCAGGTGTGGGAGCAAAACTTGCGTCAGAATACGCGGTGATTTCGAACCTTGATTTACCCAGCCTATTATATACCAACCTTCTGTCCGGATGTTCCTTAAGATACCTAAGTAAATATACCATCTTGTTGTAATCGTTTACATCGGGATTAGCAGCCTTGGAACCTAGTCGGTTGATTGCAAATGAGATATCTGGCCTTGTATTTCTGGCCACCCATAATACCTGCCCAACCACTCTCTGATAAGTCTTCTTCGACGATTCGTCTAAGAGTGCAACATCATTATCTTCTGATATGAAATTATCATTAGCATTTCTTCCCCCGAAGTAGTCCGGTTTCTCCTTCACTATTGGGATGTGTTTCCCATAGGATTCAAGCATATCCATCTCAGTGAGTATATTCTTAACATATTTCTCTTGTGACATTTCGTACCCATCTTTAGTCTTGTGAAAATTAACTCCTAAGAACTCCGATACTTCTCCCAAATACCTATGGTCGAAGATGGATTTTAGTTGCTGGCAAAAGAAGTCAACTAGGCTTTGTTTGGAGGCGATTAAGAAAATGTCATCAACATAGATAGCCGCAATGATAATATGATTATGGCTAAATGTCTTATAGAATACACCGTCAATAGTCATGCTTTGAATGTAGTTGTGTTTCAAGAAAAACTCAGCAAATGTGTAATGCCATTCATACCCTGCCTGTTTCAATCCGTATAGAGCTCTCTTAAGTCTCCACACTTTAGTTGGATCGTCATTATAGCCTGGCGGTGGTACCACATAAATAACCTCGGGAAGTTTAGCGTTTAAGTAAGCACCCTTAATGTCAATATGATGAATGCCGAAGTCTAATTCAGCAGCTACTGCTGTCAACAATCTGATGGTTGTTAAGTTAACGACCGGGACTGACACCCTACTCTCTTGGTAGTTTATTCCCTCCTTCTGAAGGAAACCTTGAGCAACGCATCTAGCTTTTCGCTTAATCTTCTTTAGGTCGTCTTCTTTGTAAGTTAGCACCCACCTTGTTCTTACAACGAACATGCCTTTCTTCCTATTCACGACATCGAATACACCAAGTTCTTTGAACCGATTTATTTCGGCCTCTTTGGCTTCGTTCCAAATTGGATCGTATGGGTCTGGCTGTTCTGTAACACTGTCTAGAATGTAATCTAAATCATTTTGATGTGTGCTTCCTTCCATCATATAATTGAGTTGTTGTTGTGGAGATCTAGTATAAGATCCTGTTGGTAAGGTTTTGCCCTGCAATATAGCGAGGCTAGTCCCAAAGTCAGGTGAAGTCTTTTTCCTCCTACTCTTGTTCGGTTTCAGGGCTTGAGAGAGCCTGAATCTTAAAACGTGGTATGGCTTCTGTACTGGCTTCTTCCGCTTCATCTTCTTCTCCTTAGGGTTCGTTAGTGGGATCTGGTTTGTCGGTCCTGTCGCATCGTCACTCAGTATATCTGGAATATTACCTCCGTTTGTATTGCCTGTACTACTACTCTCCTGTGATTTGATGTTCTCTTTTCCTCCCCCAACATCAAGTTGTGGTTCGGGTCTATCAAAAAAGGTATCAGTAGTCGGGTCCCAATCTTGCGGGGCCAATCGCAGATTGATGTCCTCCCGAGCAGGGTTTAACAGGTTGGGCATTTGACCAGTGGGTGGTATTAGCGAGTCCGGGGAATCGGCAACGGATGATCTAACGAAAGATGAAGTTGGACTATATCTGAAGATCATTGGGTTTGTTGTTGTTGTGAGGTTGGGAACAGATAGGGATCTAAAGTATCGGTGGATGACTTCCATTGTGTTTGTAAACGTAAAATGGGCTGTGTTAATTAATTTAAAAGTGTCGTCTACCATGACTGTACAACTTGTTGTGTCACTTGTGAAACCCATAAATGCTCCCATGACAACTGGAGGTAGCGTCTTATCTCTTGGTATATCAAACCTCAATGCTTCAGTGCGATCCGCACACTTAACTATCATATCGATCCCGAACTGACAGTAATTAAATTTGTAGTCAGGACGATTATTATAGACCTGGTAAGGGGTCTTACCGTTTAACCTTACCTTCGGTGTGTTATTCAATATCTGGACCGCATAATTCACTATTTGCGGAAATAGTGTTAAAACATGTGCATGCCATCTACCAAAATTTAACATGCACTTTCGTACTCCCCCCAAAATAGTTCGATTGGTTCTCTCCGCAATACCATTGTGCTGTGGCGTTCGTGGTGGTATCGTTTCACGAGCAATGCCAAGTGTCCGCAATTGTAATTCACTCGGTAGCTCCGGAGCATTATCACTTCTAAATGATTTGATGTCGATTGAGGGGAAGCGTTTGTTTATCTCAACTAGCTTGTCAAGAACCAGCTGAGTCACCTGTTTGGTGTTAGTGATAGCTAGGTCAATATAACCACTAAACTCGTCGACAATTGTTGTAACATAGTACGTTTGGCCAACCGCCATGAATGGTCCCATAGTATCTGAGTGGACTCTTTCTAGTATCCGCGTTGCAGGTCTTTGAGTAGTGCCAGTGAATGAATGATGTAATGCATTAGTGGCTAAACATATTCTGCAAGCCTTAACTTTCATTTCAGCGTCAGCCGATGGTTCAACGTCAATGGCACCTTGTTTACTAAGATACTTGAGATTCTGTAGTGACATATGATTGGTCATTAAGTGATGATAATAATAATCATGTTTGCCGTACGTATTAGCTATCGCTTCAGGGGTAGTAGTAAATATACTTAAGATTGTAGAAGCTATCTTGGTATCAAGTGGGTTAATTTCAGCTTGTGATATCGTAGACTTTAGTTTTCCGATAAATAACCCTGAACTTCTGTCCTTTATTGCAGCAGGAATAACTTTCTTAGTGTAAACGTTAATCAATGTAAGTGTGTCGAGACCAAAGTCACAATGGTAACCTAAACGTCCCAACAGGTCAACAGCAATAAAGTTTCTCGCTACACTGGGAACGTAAAAAACGTCTGGTACTTTAAGGCGGTAGCCATTAGCTCTAATTAATACTGTACCACGCCCTTCGGCATAGACAATACTATTATCAGCCAATCTAAATGACTGGTTGGAACCAGGCTCATAGTGACTAAATAGTGACTTGTTTGAAATCACTGATGCGGATGCTCCAGAGTCATATACTAAATTATATTTATTAGCTATATAATCTAATTTTGGTAGAGCGTTTAAATAAATTGGCTCAGCGGCTGACTCAAGCCACATGCCTTGAAGTCAAGTAGACTTCGATTCACTCTTTACCAGGGACTTGGAGCTCAGATCAACGAAGGTCTTAAGTGTGTCAACTAATGATGGGTCATCCTTCATTTTCCCCTTCAACTTTGCGATGAGGTCAGATAATTTGTCGTCAGTTTCTTTATCCGCATTCCTTTTGTTCTTAGCACCTTTGCCTTTCTTACCACCACCTTGCTTGGCTCTCTTAGCCTTGTTTTCATTCATCTCGGCTTTGAGTTTTGGGTCAAGCTCCCGGACTTTCACCGGAGTGTAAAGCACATTAAGTGATTGGTCCTCACCAAACACCGGCTTAGCGTCAGGGTCGTTTTGTGCTGCCTGATCAAGGTCATAACAAGTCATAATCTTGATATTAGGGTTCCGTCTATATTCCCGGTAATGTTTGGCACAATGGCGAATAAAGATCTTACCATAGTGACACCATCTTGCCCAGAAATAAGTGACAGCTACTTCCGTGACGTCCAACAATTTTATAAAATCGTAAAGCGGATTGTCTGGCCTGGACTTGAAACTCTGTATAGCGAGAATAAAATCTCCAACAGTTTCGGATTTATAGATCTTATAACAGAGTTCTACCAAGATTTCCTCCATTATGGGTGCAAGGTCGGGAAAGGGAAACTTATATAAGTAGTCCCATATCTCCTTCAAAGTGAGTTCCGTTGCTTGCGTTGATATTCTTCCATGTGGCATATGTTGCTCTTGAAGTAATGAAGCGAGATCATCGCAGAGATATTCTGCGTAAGTCTCAGGGTTGGGTGCAAAAATCCTTTTGATCTTCTTATCACCCTCATTAAACTTAACCGGGTCTAGGACATAGTCCTTAATACCCTGATAGTGGTCGAAGAATTTATTCAATGCAACGATCCACTTCAAGATAGTTCTTCCGTCACGAGGGTTGAGGTCCCCGAACTGTTCTTCAATCAAGCCCTTAAGATAGGTGCTATGTTGATTAGTCAACCACTTCTGAAGTTCAGAGGCGGCACTAAGTTGGAGTTCAGGTGAGAGTGACCTTTCGGACTGGACATGAGTTGTACGGTCAGTAGTTGTTGAGGTTCCCTGGTCAGGAGATGGTTCTCTTGTCAGATCATGAGTGTTGTTGGTATCATTTGATGATCCGACATCCTCTTGGTTTGTTGTATCAACACCAGGGCGTGAACGTAAATTTCTGCCGACCGCGTCAGCATCAGTATGTTTTCTCTTGTGGGATCCAGCCATTATGTAACGGTTAACTATAACTGTCTTAAGTTTAGTGATGTAATATATATATTATAAGTGTCCTGTAGCTCGTAACCTTTTGACTTCTAATCTGTAGAGATATAGAAATCACGTGATGATTTATATGCAGGATCGAAAATATAAAATATAAAATTAAATTAAAGTATGTAAAACTAAAAAGAAGAAAAGAAGAAAGAAAAGTGATGGAAAATAATTTCAAGTTTCGGGCAGATTGACCTCCTTTTATATTGTTCCAAGTTCGTGTACTTTCACATTATTGCTAATGGGAGAGGAGTGAATATGATCCTAGTGGACATAACCATGGATTGAAAATGCCTCACGACTAAATAGTAATTATGAGCCTTTTGTCGTCTGGTCATTCCTCCAGAATTTCCCTAAACTCCAACATCGACTTAAGAACTTACCTAATTCAAACGGATATAGCCATTACAATAGTTCTATTATTTAGCATTTTAACCGTTTGTTTTAGATTTCAATTTAATGTTTGAGAAAAGTGGATGGATTGGATTGAAGTATATGTGTCATCCAAATTATATCTAAGCTGATTGTTCTCGCCCCTTGACGTACAGAAATACAAAGAACGCGTTGGTTTAATGACTGAACTTTGCGTAGTTCACTACTACCGTCCCAATAGAAATACAAAGTTCAATCTAATCTTCTGGTTAAGAAATCTCTTTAGAATATCATAAGTAATATATTTCCATTAAACTGATGTTTGTTGTTAAAGATAAATGTAGACTAAGAAAGATAAATCATTTAAAATGAGTGCATATTATACATGTGATTAATTGTGGTGATTCAATATAATGATAAATCAAGCTGGGCAAGGCAGGTACTTACCTAATAGGTAGTGACCTGTTGAAAAGTAAAGTAACCATTCTCTCTACAAATTGTACAATGCGTAGATGTATTAATTTTATTGGAGAGATGATTAGCTAGAACACCATTTTATTTTTTTTCCTCTATAACTTTCTCTGTTTGGATCCATGTAAATTATTGTGTATGAATCTTCTTCGAGTTTGACAAGTTTAGTACAGACAGATATAATTAATAAAATTGGAGTTCAAACTTATTTTATTGTATGACATGATATGACAGACACTACCACAAGTCAAAACTATGAACAAATCAAATAGATCCAAAAGAACTAGTCAATCAATCTTAGCTTTTCCAACTTCTAATAAAAGAACAACATGTAAAGTATGTGAGATGACCTACAATTTACATATCCCAAGTGATAAAGAAATTCATAATAAATATCATACAAATTTCGTTAATGGAATAATATGGCCAATTACATTAATTGAAAATGGTTTAGATAACTTTACATTATTATTCAAATCTCCTTCCAAATCAACCAAACGTGAAACAATTCGAGCGTCAATCTTTACAATTGATAAGAATAATAAAAAGCAAGTTCAAAAAGTAGATCAACTCCTAGGGATGGTCAATAAGGAATTAAATGCTGCTGATGATTCCAAACAATGGAAAAATATCGCCTTTGAATCAAGTAAAGCATTCGTAGCTGTCATATACAATAAAGCCGTTGGATTATGTACAACTGATTTAATTGATTCAGAAGAAAATAGTAAATGGATGATTCATAGTACGCAAACAATAGTACCTAATCAAACAAATCCTCGAGCCAAGATTGGTATTTCCAGAATTTGGATCGCACCTAAATGGAGGCAATATGGTATTGCCACACGATTATTGAATATAGTAATGGAAAATTCAATCTATGGAGTTCGATTAATGAAATCACAAATTGCATTTAGTCAGCCAAGTACAAATGGAGGATTGTTGGCGAAATCATTCAATGGAGTTGTTCATAAAAAATCAGGCGAGATATTAATACCAGTATATATAGAAAATTAACAAATGTTTTATTTACAGAGATGGTTCAGAAAAAGAAATACGTTCTGCTAGTAGCTTGTAGAAAACTAGTTATCGTTGAGGTACTATCTCTTCAACTTTTCCATAAATCGAAGCAGTTAACCCACCACTAAGTAATACTTTTAAACCTCTAGGCAAGGCCCCTTTGAATAAGACAGTGGGACCTTCTTGTAATACCAATCTATAAGCAGTACGTAAAGAATCATTAGAGTTAACAAAGGGTAAGAAGTCAACGTATACACTGAAATAGTGTAGGTTTCCAAGTGTGACTGCAATCACAGCAAGTGATGAAATCAAATGTAATCCAGTCAGTTGAATTGCGGTATGTTTGTGACCAAACCAACTTGGTTCTTTATTATGGGGATCAATTAATTGTCTAGTAGCATTATAAGTAGATAACCAAACCCAAGAGACTCCAATTTGTCTGGCGAATGTGATCAATGTCCCCGATGTGAATGCTCGTATTCCTTGTAATTGATGCATTTCTTTGATTGTTCCTAATAAAGTTAAAGATGGATGTTTATTGTAATGAACTTTTAACTTATCAATTGGGGTTGGTTTATAAGGTTTAAATTTTGATGGAGGTTCTCCTCCTTTATATTGATCAATTACATCACCCGTGAAATATTGATGGGGTGATACATATTGTTTATAAAATATATTCTTTGGTTTATTACTTTGATTACCAGATGGTACAATTGATACAAGTTCCTTATTTCTCTTGAATTCATTCACCAAACTTTGATTCTGTACCATTCTAATCTTAATATTCTCAAATGGAATCAACCACAAAGTTTCCGCAAATGCACTCATAACACCAGCAATTACCAATCGTGGAGCACTTGTCTTTTTGGTATTATCATGTGTATCAACAGCCATAAAATTACTCAGCCAATTATATGCAATAAGTCTAGTAGAATTCTTAAATACAGCTCCCAAGACTAATGCACTACAACCTTTGGACATTTGTCCGAGAGTTGACGGATAGTTTCCTTCTATTTTCCATTTCTTCATATATGTTAAATCATTCAATTGTTGTTGGGTCTTAATGAAGTCTAAGGGATATAATAATGTACCTGTTGCTGCTGCTGCTACACATCCACTCTGATCTCGTCAGTTATTTAACAGTGACGGTAACCTACGCCACAAACATCACCTGGGAGAATTGGATCTCAGCACCCTTTCTGACATCGTGTTGAGGGATTTGTTGTTTGGGTTTATCGAGGTCGAAACTTTACCAGGTCAGTTCATATCTATCCGTACTAAACTTAGTCAGAAAGATTTTTTTTTCTCGATTGTTTTCTGACTGAGATTTGAACTAAGGCCGTACAAAATTTATTGGTTCCCTGTGAAAAGAAAATAAACAAAACGATTCTACAACACAATTCATCAGCTATTACAACAACTAGAAAGAGATGAATGAAGACGATAAAGAGATCAGTCGATCAAGCATATCGACGCCAACAACACCACTAAGGCGTTCCAGTATTTCCGGAGACAATGACCAACATCAACTCATAACAACAAACTCCGAACCAAGATTTAGATCATTTGAATTCTTACGTTCGCGACTACGTCTTCCACCACCCAGATTTCCAGAATCAATAAAACGGAATAGTAGAAGACAAAGCTCATCATCACGTCCACAATCAAGAAGTCGATCAAGACCAACTACTCCTAAAGTAACTTCTCCCATGAGATCTCCAAATCGCAGAAGATCTAACTCCAGCAGACGCGTCTCAGTAACCCCTACGAGAATACGAAGTGAGAAGAAAAGACGGAGATCATCGATAGCATTTACTGAAAAAGGTGAGAAATTGTATGGTCCTGAGTATCAAGGTCCAATTACAATTGACTTTTTGAAGTTTTATTGTAAAGTTATAAAAGAGAATAAGAAACAGCGACTACAACAAACCCAACCACAACAAGAAATACTAGAACCATCCGTAGGATATATACTGCAAACACCGACATCTACCAAAGTTGACAATATCACGATAGGCAGTACCCAATTTGAAGGAATAAGTAGAACAACCATTCAAGATCCATTTTTGGATACCACAAGCACGATTGAGAAATCCAGACAGTTGGCATTATCAGACAATCTCACTATTAAAACTGTTACTCTGCCTTCGCAAGAGTTTAATGATTCATTACCTATACCGTCTGATACTGAAAATTTATTAAAATCACCTCAGACACTACCACCAGTCATTCAAGCCAGGACACCCGATAAATCCGAGCCTACCATGAAACCACCACCTAAAGCATTATCATATCTTCAAAAGATTTTAGCAAATAAAGCTAAACAGGTTCCAAACCAAGACACAAATGTAACTAAGGAGAAGACGATCCTTCCCAGTGAACGCCTGTTGGGAGAATTTGATAAGAGTCTAGAAGCAGCTCGTAAATTGTCTATGGGTAATATATCACTGGTTCAATCAGACCTCGAAACAACCACTGACATTAGTGAGAAATATCCACGTTTCGCTGTTTCAGATTTTGAAATTGATCTTCCACTGGATATGGGAGAGTTTGAACCAACTACTGATGTGCAAAGTGTGACTCGATTGGATATGGGAGATTTTGAACCGACAACCGACGCTCAAAGTGTGACTCGATTAGATATGGGAGATTTTGAACCAACGACTGACGCGCAAAGTGAGACCCGATTGGATATGGGTATTGAGACGGATATTGGATCCGATAGAGAAGTATTCGCCACGCCAGGACCCGCGACAACTGATATTGATGATATAACTGGGTTAGAACAATGGATGAAACCAACTGAAGTAGATTTGAATGAACCTGTTCAGGGCGAAAACTCGACCTTGGGATTTACTGATTTGAGAATTGATGAGAGGGATGATTTGCAAACACCCAAGCTTTACCTAATACACGACCTACTTTATGTACTGCTTCTTTCACTTCTCATAACAGGACAAGAACGAGGACATGATGAGAGGGAACAAGTGAGAGATAACTATTTCGAAGATCAATTATTCATGCCTAGCGCTACTCCTTCACCTCGACAGTTTATCACAGATGGTGATCTGTTTGGTAAGGAGTTATCATTCCTAGAATCAAACCTCCCCTTGCGTTCGCGACGTTCTACAAGCAACCTTCCAAGAATTAGAAACAATCAACCCAATCTCAGGCTTACTCGAGCTAGACCAACCAGAAATGTAGACTTCGGTTATAAACCTGTCAATGATCTCGTGAAAACCATTAGAGCACATCAGTTTAGTTCTAACCCCAAACAAAAACAATGGAAACCTTCAATAACTGTAGATTCCTCCTATGTGAAATTTATCCAACTGAAAGCTGACGATTTTTTAACAAGTATGATGACTGATTTGGATGCATATGCGAGACATCGCGTTGGTTCAAGTAGAAATCCTGAAATTGGGATTGAGGATGTGATGTTATATTTGAGACGAATTAAGTTTGCTGAAAAAGATGATCTGAAGGAAATGGAGATTGATAAGGTTATGAAGTTTGCTCATGATTTTTGGCCGCTTGAGTCGTTGATTCAATTGGATAATAGTTTACGTGATAAGCTTTTGAAACCATCTCGGGGTGACGAGTAGTGTTAAAGTTTGGAACGTGTTGTATTGCAAGTTTTATCAGAGTGAAACAAAATCTGTTTAATACATTGATTTATTATATATACATATATACAGGTATTAATAAATACTATAATAACAGTTTATCCCATAGTAGCTCTCTGTTCGGCGAACTCTTTTTGTCTTCCTCTGACTAACTTAAACAACTCAAAAATTGTAGACGGATTTATTCCTTGAATTCTCCTAGCTTGACCAATTGTTCTTGGCTGGACAGTATTCAAAATGGTACAGGCTTCATGCGAGATCTTTAAGGTCCCATCATATGAATATGTATAGTTCACAGGCAATAATAAATTCTCATCTGCAGCATATGCTCTCAAATGTATTTCTTCTTTTTTCATCCATGGACTATAATCACTCTCGATATCGATTTTATTTTCCAATCTACGAGAAATGTTCTCATACAATGAAGGCACGTTACCATCAGGAGTAAATTTTGCCATATTAGACACAATATCTCTCAAATGCATATCTTTATACGATAGCAATTTCCAACCATCCGTATACTCGTTAGTAGCAATATCCGATACATGTCCTTTAAGTGCCGGGGCCCAAGCTGCACCGGATAATCTCAAATTCATTAAATGTTCTTTAATTTGTTCAAATTGTTTCATCTCGTCGGAATAGTGTTTCCATCTCGCTTCTCCAACCACTCCAGCATTATATCCCAATTCGGTAAGTCTACTATCAGCATTATCTGATCTAATCGAGATTCGGAACTCCGAACGTGATGTAAACATCCTATATGGTTCTTCAACACCTTTAGTTATCAAATCATCAATCAATACCCCAAGATATCCATCTGATCTTCTTAATTCAATAGGTTGCTTACCGACATTGGTAAGACCGGCATTTATACCTGCAATACAACCCTGTGCTGCCGCTTCTTCATATCCTGTAGTACCATTGATTTGACCGGCAAGATAAAGTCCATCAACGAGCTTGGTTTCCAAAGTTATTCGCAATTCTCGTGGGTCTATATAGTCGTATTCAACCCCATATCCTGGCTGTACCATTTTGACATTCTCACAACCTGGCATCATTTTGACTAATTGTTCTTGAATTTCTGCAGGCATAGTACATGAAATACCATTAGGATATACTAGATCGGTGTCTAATCCTTCTGGTTCTAGCCAGACTACATGTGATGTCTTTTGTGGGAACTTTATAACTTTGGATTCTATAGAAGGACAATATCTAGGACCTTTTACTGTTTCTCGGATATGAATTGATTTATCCAAATTTTCTGCTACGAGTTTATGAAATTCTGGAGTTGTTCGGGTTTGATGACATGATACTAATTGATCCTCGAGGGCTACTTTATCATTCATATATGACATTGGTTGTGGGGGATAATCGGATGGTTGAGGGGTTAGGTGGGTGTAATCTATGGTTTTACCAGAAAGACGTGCAGGAGTACCGGTTTTCAATCTACCTAATCTGAATCCTGCTTCTTTGAAAGTTTTCGATAAGCCAAATGTAGCAGCTTCACCGAGACGTCCGGCAGGATAGGCACTTAAACCAATATGAATCTCGGCTCCGAGAAAGGTACCCGTTGTTACTACGATCTTATCACATTTAAATATTCTTCCATCACCTAATATCACCCCTCTTACAGTTCCGTAATTTCTTCCATCTGTGTCGAGATCTTGTTCACCTATTTTAGGTTCAATAATAATATCTTCAACTTGTGCCTCAACGACGGATAAATTCGGATAGTTTAATATTTCTCGTTGCATTTCATTAAGATAGATCTTCCTATCAATCTGAGCTCTTGGACCATGTACAGCTGGACCTCTGGATGCATTCAAAATCCGGAAATGAATACCAGCCTTATCGGTAATTCGTGCACTTACTCCATCTAATGCATCAACTTCTCTTAACAACGTACCTTTTCCAACTCCTCCCATGGATGGATTACAAGATGCGGTACCGATTTTGTCAATGTGGGGAGTGATTAAAGTTGTCGGGGAGCCTGATCTGGCTGACCCTGTGGCTGCTTCACATCCGGCATGTCCTCCTCCAATGATGATGACTGGATGATTGGGAGACTGGTTTAGTTTGGTTTGTAAGTCTGCTAACTCTTGTTATCTTGCAAAAACATAAACTTCGGCCAACCGCACACGATCATAATTCCTACTGGTTCTACTGAGCATTTCGATATGTCGACTTGTAAGCTAACAACAGAAAGATGGGAAAGATAGAAACCCAATTTGATATCTCGAATTAATAATTCGCATAGAAAAAATAATTTTCCAATTTAAATTTTCTTTTTCACAGTGAATCGCATCTCATCGCTTGCACAATCCAATAATTATAATCAACAATACGCCAAGATGAGCAGCAAAGTAGCACAACCAGCCGCCGATGACTTGGATGATGGATTAGAATATGACCTCCAATATTCAGAACCAGAGGAAAATTTTGAAGTTATAGAAAATGGATCCGATGCCGAAGAAATCTCGGACAACCAACAACCACAACCATCATTATCATCATCAAAAAGGAGAAAGAAGGATAACTCTGGTCTTCAAGAAAAGAAAAAGATGAAAATGGAAATGGATATCGAAGCTAAGAAGAATATTTCTCTCGAGGAATCTACTGAAATGATTTCTGAATTCATTAATTCAAAGATTCGTAGAAAGAATCAAAATTTATCAGCATTAGAATTGGCGGAATTATATTTCAATAAAAGTGAAATTAGATCTACTTCTGAATACAAAGAGACCAGGAATTTGGATAATTTGGCTGGGTTTATAACTCAAAAGTTTAAGAATATGTTGCCTACTAATAAGATAAAGAAAGACAAGAAAGATAAAAAGAAGAAACCGAAAAAGGAACAAAAAGAAGAACAACCAGCAGACCAAGATGCGGAAGAACGCAAATTCATAGCTATAGTTTCAATGTCTGCTATAAGGGCCTGTGACATCCATAGAGCCACCAAAGATATTTCCGGCTCGTCTCTTAAATTGATCAATAAGAATAAATTACATGTTGATTTAAAATTGGTAAAAACTACCAGATCAAGAGTGTTGTGTTGTACTCCAGGAAGATTAATAAAAGTATTAAATAGTGAAGATTCAGAACTCAAACCAGAAGAAATTAAGATTATAATTGTTGATAATTCATATTTGGATACTAAGAAACAAAACATATGGGATATACAAGAAACTTTTGAAGCACTTAAGAAATTAACCAAGGAAGGTTCTAAGCTTTATCTCTATTGATACACATTTATAGATTTCATTGGATATTAATAAAACAAGATACGTCCCATTAAATATCTCATAGCACAAATAATAGTGTGTGAGCTATCATTGTATGTGCGGGTAACCAGAGTGTGTTTGAGTTTAACTCAATGGAAGCAGGTTTTTCTGTATAAGTTTTTTATAATTGTATAGCTTTCCTAATTGATATGAGTAAAAAAAAAAAATTGAATCTCTTTTATTAGTACCGTATTACTTGTCCGGGTAATTTAAAATATAGTCTCGATCCTTGTAAATACACGACTCTAATTTAAAATCTCGTAAACCCCTGCCATTATGCAACTAAAATGGATTGCGGAGAATTATATCAAAAGCCGAGAGAAGTGAATCCTTTTTCGTCTATTCGAAAGACCTCTTAGGTCATGGAAGGGTTCTAGTCGGCGGAAGAGTTACCATAGAAATTGATATATGTCAGGTGATATTATGTAATTTTATTTAGCCAGTTCCTTATTATGTGCCCACGTTTTCGATGACTAAAGAAAAAAAGGGTTGCAAAATAAATTACTGACAATAGAAAAGCCAATTTGCAACAATAGAAAATGTAATTTATAATATTCTACTCCCAATAGGAAGAGGCTATACAATTAAGGGCAGCTATTAACTATTTACACAATACCAATCATTCTCACACGAGATTAAAAGAATCATATTTAAGTGGCGGCAGCGACCTTTTCTAATCCTTTTTTGACCTCCTTAATCGCAATACTAGTAGTATACCATTGATTGAAATCTGGATATTTTTCAGCAAAATTCTTTATTTCATATTCAGTTCCACGGACACGTTCAAGCATACGGAAATGACCACAAATAAAAGCAATATCAACAATAGTAAATTTTTCTCCGTTAATAAATTTATTTTTAGATAATTGATCTTCTAAAACCAGATAAACTTTTTCTAATGCGCTATAAGTTCTAGCCAAGGTATGTTCATCAGTTGTCTTGGTATGTTTGTTCAGTAATAACATCTTGGTAGCATTAGTGAATTGAGTACTTTGGAAAAATAACCATTGCACTTGTTTCCAATAAGCAGTAGGATCAATTGTTTTAATATAACTCACATTTCCATCGGTGTCATACTTATCAGCAAGATAAAGCAAGATGGCATTTGATTCATGCATGGTAATATCACCATCAACAATCAGAGGAACAAGTCCACTGGGGTTAATTTTCAAATACCAATCTTTTTTAATTTCTGGTGTTGGCCATGGGAATAAATGAAGGGTATGTTGGATGTTCAAGAAATTGAGAAGAATGGTTGGTTTACGACCATTGCCTGTTGGACCAGTGTATACAGTTAATGACATTATGATGAATACTTAGTTAGAATATAAAAGAATGAAAAAGAAGAATTCTTTAAAAAAATTCCAAGTTAATTATTGACTCTTCTTCTTCCTTTGCTATTAGAAAGGCGTGGCAAATAAAAATAAAATAAAACATGGGATTATAATTTTCCATGTGTATTATAAAAATGGCTTTAAATTTCGCATCTATCATTTTTCTTTTAAGATTTTTCATTTTCGTCTTATTATTGTACTTTATTGATTCTAAGCTATTTGATAACAACGATAACCAAGAGATGACAACTACCACTACACATCCCAAGTTTAAAGATGACTTCAAAGTGCTATTAAGTCAACTATCTCTTACTGATAAGTTGCTTCCTTTATTAATCATCCTTGCGATGATTTTAGGTATTCTCTTATCAGTATATGTTCCAAACAGTAGTAAAGCATTTGAAGGAGCTCAAATTATTGGTGTTTCAGTTCCCTTGGCTATTGGTTTAATCGTAATGATGATTCCACCATTATGTAAAGTTGAATGGGAAAACTTTTTCACTTTCTTTTCAAGAACTAAATATTTACGTCCTATTATTATCTCCCTTGTATTAAATTGGATAATATGTCCATTTTTAATGTTTGGATTAGCTTGGATGACCCTTTTTGCTCATGATGAATATAGAACTGGAATTATCATGATTGGTTTAGCTAGATGTATCGCTATGGTCTTGCTTTGGAATGATATCGCCCTTGGTGATAATACTTTATGTGCTGTTATTGTATTAATTAATAGTTTATTACAAGTGGTTCTTTATGCTCCATATCAATTATTCTTCTGTTACGTTATAACTGGTGATCATTCAAATATCGATGCTGGATTATCATACCCCTTAGTTGCTAAAAGTGTTGCATTCTTTTTGGGTGTTCCATTAGGTTTTGGGGTGGTTATTAGATTTATGTCCCTTTGGATCCTTGGTAGAAAGAAATATGAATCCAAATTATTACCTTGGATTGCCCCATGGGCATTAATTGGATTGTTATATACTATTGTGGTTATATTTATTGCCAAGGGGCACGAATTCATTAAAGAAATAAGATCAGCTTTATTATGTTTCATCCCATTGATTATTTATTTCACTGTAACTTGGTTCGGGACCTTCTTTTTATTAAGATGGATCTCAAAACCAACCACTCCACAATCTGATGAGACACACGCAACACCAAGAACAAGTGAAGATGAATCAAAACAATCATTGCTTTGTGGATGTGAAGAAAAAATTGAGAAAAATCCACATAAATGGCAAAAAGGTTGTTCAGCAAACTATGCCGAAACAATAACTCAAACTTTTACTGCTGCTTCTAATAATTTTGAATTGAGTTTGGCAGTAGCTATTTCGCTTTATGGATCAGGAAGTAAACAAGCCATTGCTGCTACTTTTGGTCCACTTTTGGAAGTGCCTATTTTGTTGATTCTTGCGTTTTTAGCTAGATATTTTAGAGTGAAGTTTATTTGGAGTGATGTCGACGATAATGAAGAAGAAGAAGAAGAAAGAGAGGTAATGGTGGATACCGAATAGAGTACTTGTAATGTGAATAGAATGATAAGCTAGTGTTTATAGAAATAGAAACGTAAATAAACATTTCCTATTTATTACTATACGTTTCCCACTGTATATTTATTCTGCTCCCTATTTAAACTATTCAGATATCAGTAATGGCAAATATATGTTTCTATGAGATCTATAAAATGTTTGAATACCCTTCACCACGATCTTAACCGCAGTCTCGTCAATTTCAGTTGAACCAACCAACTCTCCAATCAAACTAATAGCTCCATCGATTTGTTCTTGTTCAATCTTGGAATTACGGAAATGTAATAAAAACAAATAATTCGCAAGGTATGAAAGTGCACGAGATTTATCCGATGAAGTAGAAATCGTTGCTTCCGGCAGCGACTCGACTAAATCTATCTCCTTACCGTTTCTATTATCTACCGAATTCGTAGCAACAGGTATGTCTACTGCATCTCCAGCTTCATCTCGAATCGTTTCATTCTCTGTGGTTTCCAGTTCGTCATTGACCACCTCTGGATTCAAAGTAGATGCTTCCAATTCCTCTAATCCAGCATTATCAGACACTCTGTTCTCGGCTAAAACTTTTTTAAATCCGTTCTCAATCAATTCTAGAGCTTAGGTTAGTAAGAACTATAACTATTTTGATACAAATTGTCAGTAGTAGTGAAATATATTATAATTCGATAATTGTTCACTAATCCTCGAATACTCGTTCGCAAGTTCATACATTGCCAGAGTTAATTTCAAACTTGGTCTAATTGGAATATCTCCACTTTCATTATCCTCCTTTACCAACTCCCCAACGGAATCTTGAAATAATGATTTGAATTTCGGAGTTGGGGTGTTTTTGACCAATTTTTCAAACATTTGATTACATATATCATCAATTTGGATATTTGTATGTTCATATTCCGGTGGTGGCTTTAGGTTGGTTAATTTCTCTTTGAGTCGACTTATGATTCCAATCAAATAGAAATATTTCTCAACTTTTAAATCTTGGAACTTTTCCAAAGTCAGTCCCAAACTAGTTGAAAAGACATCAATCTCTTTCCATAGTGTAAGATTCATTTCAGATTTGAGTTGATCAAATTTCGATATTATAGAATCGATAGTAAAGTTCCCCCATTCGACTTTCTTAATTGCATTGTTAAATATTTGAATGATATGAGATAAACAATTCCGGAAATCCACTTTTGAGATTGTTGTATCTTTAGTGATGGAAACTAACAGGGCATACTTAACACATCCATCAAACCAAGAATGTAACAATGTACCGGCGTCTTCTTGAGATGATGAAACTGAAATATTGGTTTACTGTAATTATATGAGAAGCTACAGACATAGGTATTATAGTTGTTACAAGAACGTAAATAATAGATTTGCAGGTTTCTTTGCTTCATCACTCTCAGGAGAAGATAAGCTTTCTTGTATGATTTGGAAAATACCATCAGAGTCAGATTTGTTTAATTGGGAAACATGTTGTTGATAAGATAAATCTATAATGGAAGTTATTTGAGAAAGGAACTCGGTTAATAATTCTGTCTTTGATATTAACTTAATCAAATTTGATTCATAACCAGATAAATCCATTGAATCCTCTAGTTTTTTCAAACTTATTAAAAAGTTATGAAATATTACAATAGTCGTAGATAAGTTCTCTACACCCGCTCTGGCTTTCGGTGTATTTTCTTCAAGTAAATCCTTTACGAATTTGAATATTATTGCAGGGAAGCTTCCCATCGCAGTTTCGAGTTTTGTGGTATTCTCAATGACAATCTCCTCTGAAAATTGATCAAGGTTAAACTCAACCACTTTATCATCAAACCAAGATTTATGGCCAACTAATGAAGATGCTTTCCAAGGTTTAGTAGCGTTATTCAATACTCTAAAATAATCACCGGAATATATAGTAAAATAATTTGTAATGTATGAACAGGTATTTTCAAAGAATCTCAAGATTTTATTGAAATCGACTTTATCAGCTGATCTGAGTAAGATAATCTCTTCCATTAATTTCTGAATATAATCAAGTCTAAGCTGAGTGAATTTTTCAGTTAGTTTAACAAATGAATTAAGTTATGAATTATTTTTATTCAAGATGGTATAGGTTAATAAATAATTATTAATTGGAAGTGTGTTTCTATCATATGATTCAATCTTTGAATTGACAACTTCATCAATTTCAAATTTATCTAAACAAAAATCGACATCTTCTTCATTATCATCTTCATCTAAGGTATCCTCGTCATCTAAAAGTCCATAATCATCCTGAAGAAGTAAACTAACGTTATTGGTGACTAATTCTTCAAGTTTCAATCTTTGACTCCATATAAATCTATCTCTGTTTGCAGAATGGATAACCGAATCAACGAAATTGTAACTTGCTATTTCATATTCTAAGTAATTACTTAGGTTCTTCTTCAACTTATAAAATTCATCATGAATTGAAGAATTATTTTCAAGAATATCTGGAAATGTCTGTTCAATTGTATAAAATACTTTAGCATAATACATAAAATTCGAAGTATGAAATAAAGGAGATTTAGTTCTATCGGTAGTAATTTTATGATCCAATTTAGCCAATTTCTTATTAATGATATTTCTTACAATAGTTCCTCTTGAATTAGATCTCGCTTGTTGTGCTTGTTGATTTCTTAATTGAGAATCAAATTTCCCAAAATTATCATCATAAAATGACACGAATTTCGATTGTTCATAAGATAAATTGGAAATCTTAGTATCTGAACTTCTACTAACAGCATACATATGATCAATATCTTCAGCAATTTTGATTAAATCTCGATATTTACTTCCAACTAAACTATGAAGATCTGCTTTGGTTTGTTGAATCTTTTGTTGATATTCAGAATTCAATAGTTTGATTTGTGAGATGTTTAAATGAGTGAACATATCATCCACACTAGCAATTCCTTCAGCGTCAACATTCTGAAAACTGTGAGATTCAATGTCTTTGGCAAAATCAGTCATTGTTGATTGATTGACTGGTGATTTAGTTGACGTGGTTTAGCGTGGTTGTAAAAAAAATCAACCCTGAAAAAAACCCAATTGTATAGAGATAGTTATATGCAGTCCATTTGAATCAGCATTCTCAAAGAGACAGTTGGAACTAGTCACCCACTCTATTGCCGAGTTAAATCAAGGGTGACACCTTAACTTGGTCTCTACATTACATTGAATGCGTAACGCCCAGAAGACTGTCTACATTTTGAACCCAAAAGTGAAGATGTAGTAACAATATTCCTTATTTACACTAACTCCAAGAAATTGCATAGAAAATTGATTCAACTCCAAAGCTAGAGTCATTCAATATCATACTATTACTATTTTCTGTATTATCCAACTTAAATGATAGTGAAGTCTATACTCTTAAACCCTCATTGTTGTCTTCAAATGCCCAATCACAAGCTGAAATGAAAATAAAAAAGAGAAATAATGAGTATCGCGCCAATTAAAAAAAGGATAATGGGTTAAGCGTAGATGTTTAATTTATCGACCCAAATAACCACACATTCCACACTTCCAATAACGCCCTGACTTTACTTACTTTAGACAGCAATGACAGGAGACGCTTCTAGGAAGACTAGATCACGAACAGGATGTTTCACCTGTCGTAGGAGAAAGAAGAAATGTGATGAATTACTGTATCCCATTTGTCAAAACTGCCAAGTGAAAGGATTAGAATGTGCTTGGCCACCATTAAAACATGAAATACATAAGAAGGTAGAACAAGTGAGATACATAGATTATAGCGGTCCTATATCAGCAAAATCAGAAAAGCGTGTAAATGAAGACGTGGGAGAAGAAGAAGAAGAGGAGGAACATGAAGATGCTTACAAATCATTAGATGAAGAAACGGAATCATCACTCAGCAGTATTGATTTAATTAATTTGACAAGTGCTCCAACAAACAATACCTCCGTACGACGAACATCAATTGATAATAGCAAAATATATAAGTCCTGGCAAACAACAAATGTCCCATCTAATTCATTTTTGAAACCACAAATAAAACCAACATCATCTGCACGCATGCCTGACAACCACAAGAAATCCAAAAGGGAATATTATCTACAGAGAATAGCAATGCAGCAGGACTGTGTTGATATGGATGAAATAGGTTGATGCCTTCCAGACAGCGTTGTCGTTGTTGTTCAGCTCGGTTACTCAGTTGATCTTATATCATCAGGATTTCAACAAAACCTGAACATACCTGGCAGGCTGATTAGTTATGATGATTTCAAATCTATGAGCAACTCAGCTGAGTCGTTGAATTCATTACTTGCCGATCCTTTGTTAATGTCTTCAATAGATAGCCCTGTCGTTGATGACACATTTCTAGAACAAGCCATACGACAGGTTTTGCCCAGTGAAACACCTGAAACCACTCAAGTCAAACAGAAATCTAGAGAATAACATACGAGTGAGAGATGTTAGTATCATACGTATACATGTACATATATAGTTCATTAATAGAGTCCTGGTCTGTACTCCGATATTCGGGGGACATAAATGACCGGAATCGGTTTTTCTTTACTTTTCTTTGACCGGAAGTCAAAAAGAAACGACCTGCTAGTTTTTTTTCCTGTTTAAGGGGGTTAAAGGAATCTTCTTTTTTTTTTGCAGGTTAGACATTTTTTTTTTCAACAAAGAATTAATAAACCCTCTTTAACTTGGAGTTATTCGAACAACAGACAGACAGACAATCCAGTTACTAGATCCTATTTGATGAGATAACACCTAAAGAGCTTACCAACAACAAAGTCTAAACAGATACAGTGAAATAATCCTCGAAAGAAAACTTAAAATATTAACAAAAAGACTTTTTCAAATTTTCTGGTAATCCAAACATCGCAAGTATTGAAAAACATAATCTATTTAATCTATAATCAAATACCATGACATCATTACAAAACGCAGTTAGTGATTCTTATTATCAAGATGCTACAGTAACATATTATAGCAGTGGGCCAAACCCCGCAAATTCACATCCATCAGACGGTCAACTAGCATCACAATCCCTACAACCCCAACAGGAACAACAACAACAGCAGCCATTGATAGACCACCAAACAGGGTCTCCAACATCTTCGGTCTCTTCCCATTCCACAGCCTACTACGAATCAGTACCTCCAACTTCCATACCTGACCAATCTCCGCCCATGCAACATCAACAATACTATGACCCCGAAGAGGAAGTCGACGCATCGAGTCCTCCGGCAGGTGAACCCGCTGAACAACCATTCTACGTCAATGCAAAACAATATCATCGGATATTAAAAAGGCGAATTGCCAGGGCTAAACTAGAAGAAAACTTGAAGATTGCCAGAAGGAGGAAACCATATGATGTACTTAGGTCTGTATTTGTACGGTACTCTTCTGGATCTCCTGTTCCTCCTTGGTTTTTGACAGCGGCTGAGATTGCTGAGAAGGAGAGATTGGATAAATTGAAAGAATTGGAAAATCAAGGACAGAATACTGAAGGAGCTGCCAATAATAATAACAATAATAATAATAGTACGGATCCTGAGAGTACGAGTACTAATGATACTGTTGGAGGTAGTTTGGATAATTTGGCGGCTGATCAAACTGAAGGACAAGTCAAAGGTGAATCAACTCAAGAACAAAGACCGTTGAGTAATGGAGATAGTGTCTATCATGTCATAAATGGTACGGCTGAACATCCTCAGTCTGAACAGATATCTTCCGCTCAAGCAGAATCTAATTAGATACATTCCGCTTTCCTGACGTTTCCTTTCCATTCTCCATTTAGTTCATTATTTGTGTTTTTGTATTTATTCTCCACCAAAAAGATTGTTCTTCCCATTTAGATCTTTGTACTTTTATTAAATTAAAGAGAGCATTATAAAGTTATACTTTCGTTTCAGACATTACAAGAAAGAAAAATGTTTTATATGTAATTATGTTTTTATGTGTTCTAGATGATTTTATTATTTGATATTTCAGTTTGTCTTTTACAATTAGATTTGTTTAGTCTTTTATTGACAATTAATGTTAATTATGTATTATGATTATTATACAAATAACTTTCTAAACAAAATACAGAGGGAGGTACTTCTTTATGTATCTTATAATCCCAACTTCTTTAAAATAGATTGAGATTCCCGACTTAATTGGTTTAAATATTCAACGGGGATATGTTTGATATTTGTAAAAATTGCCAATTTGATCGATTCAAAATCATTACTCTTAATACTTGACACAGGATCAAATGAAACATTACTAATGGATACAATCTTGGAGAAATGGGATCCGAATGCAGATAAATCCAAATCTAATTCATTGATTGGAGCTGCCGGACCACCCGCATGTGGAACTGCTGCTCCGGCACTTGATCCAGTGAGTGCTTTATTTATTCCTTCATAAGAATCCAAGTTTTGGGCTAATTGCTCAATAGTAGGAACAATCAACATTTGATAATTTGAACTGAAAGATTGTGAAATAAGTAATTGGGATAATCCAACATTTACAATTTTCTTATCTTGTAAATTCGATAAAGTTCCTGAAATTGGTAATATAAAAGATTTATAAATCTGTTGGAAAACTCCTTGTTGAACAGAATCAATTAAATTAATTGGGAAATCTCCATTCAAAGATTCTGAATTTATAAATGTTTCTCCACTTGAATTTAATGAAATAGTAGCCAATGTATTCAAAAATACAACTAATCGTTTTACAAATTTATCCGTTCTTGAATCTTGTAATCTTCTCAATAATAATTGACCAATTGTTCTAATATGTGGTTGTAATGCAGTAAATGGAATATTCAACAAAATAGATTGTAATAAATCAAATCCATAGGCATCATTAACCTTAGATGCAATTAATTTTTGGAAAACTCCCAATAAAGGAGTCAAACTATCTTGACTAGCTATGAAAGTTGAAGGATCATGTTCCAAAATAGCAATCAATAATCTAGTAATCCCAGGAATATTCCCTCTAAATGCCCAAACTGAAGTTGAAAGTAATGGTGGAATCAAATTTCTATAAGTATCAGGTAATCCATTTGATCTTGGATAATTTTCCAATAAGAATGCCAAGATTTGGAAAGTATATGGAACGAATTCTTGAACATCCTCACCCAAAATTTCTAATAATGCTGGGATAATTAATTCAATATATTCTTTGATATTTGATAATCCGAATTTAATTAATAATCCTAATGATTCAAATACATAATGAGAAAATTTGGGGTTGGAAGGGTTTTTAGCAGTTACTCTTAAAATCTGTAATAATTGCTCAATAATTGGTAATCTTGTGATCAAAGAATCTTCAGCTGTATATAAAATCCTCATTAAACATTTAATTAAGAATTCATTTTCTGCCAATTTTTCTGGGGATGAATTATTAATTAAAATAAGATTGAATAAATTGGTTAATAACTCAGTAAGATATGGTTCAATATCATGCTTGTTGAAAAGACCTAATACTAGAACTGACTTTAATCAGTACCGGTTATCAAAAAGTTACCACTAGGCTGAATATGTGAATACGACTGGATTGGCTTGAGGACTCAAATGATTTATTAATAATGGTATTGTGGTAATAAGTTGCTCTTTGGTTAATTGATTTCTAAATACAAAAATGTACTTGATAGCATCAACTTGTAAAATAGGATGAGTGGATGGAGATACTAAATCATTAGCAATATTATCAGTGAAAAACTTAACAACATCAACTAATACATTGGTGGAAGTGACTCCAATATTTGTAACTGACCCCTTTGTAGCTAATGAACTAAATAAATATATTGCCGTATCTTTATTTTTCCAATCTTGTTGTGACATTGATAAGAATTGGTTAACATATTTCATAACGGAATTAGTTAATAATTCACTATTCAATTCTTTTAATTCTCTTAAGAAATCAGTAGCACTTTTTCTTCTTGAATCAAAATCTGATCCTTCCAAATCTGATCTAACATAATTAATTGGTTCATCTTCAAAGGCTTCTTCATCGATTTCTCGGAAATAAATATTTGGTAATATAATTTTTTCAATGATTTCATTTATTGAATTTTCATTTTGGAATAAATCTTGATAGTTTGGAATTTTAATAATTGATGTTAAGAATTGTAATGCTTTAACAACTAATAAATCATATTTTGGTTGCTTGGTAATATAAGTATTGACTAATTCCCAAATGGAAGTTATAAAAGTTTGAATCAATGGTTCAAAAACATCGGCATATCTTGTGACATAAAGTAAAACCAATTCTATAGTAGCGGTTTTAACTTTAATTAATACTTCAATTTCATCATCTTCATCATCCTTTCTTAATAATGGATTGGTATAGACTAAATATTTATGAATAATAGTCATTAATTCATTCATATGATCTTCAAAAAACTCAGGGATATCTTGACAATTAAAATCATAATATATTTGAATTAATAATAACAAATTATCAAAATAAATATTTAATAATGCTTGATTATCATTATTTTTATCAATTAATGAATCTAATTCAACAAACAATTTCAAAAATGGATCAACAAATTTCTCTAATACCAATTTAATTTCTAAAAACAATTCATCAGATCGAAATAATGGACGCCATTTCTTAAAGATAGAATGTGAAACTAATAAAATTGCTTTATTATTAACAAAATCAGTTAATGAAAGTTTTCCAACTAAATTATCAATTAAATTTGGCCAATTATGAGGGAAATCACATTCAGCAATCAAAGTAATTGCTTCACCAATTTGAACTTGTAATTGATTAGGTAATTCAATCATAACATCAAGAATTTCCACTTTGATCTTATTAACATCTTCAATAGGTAATAAATAACTACCTTCTTCATCAACCCATTTTCTTTTAATTAAGTTCTTGAAAAATAATGCACCGGCCAATCTAACCGATTGGGATAAATTCGTGGAAGCGATTACATGAAGTAGATTTATTGAGAATCCTGGTTGTGATTCAATTGATCTTAATAACTTTTCAGCTTCTTTTGCATATTGGGGTGAAAGTGATTGTTCCAAATATTTTGGAATTGATGTTAATGTATTTTCTGCCATTCCGTATTATCCTTATCCTCTTAGTATCTGTCAGCTAATCAACCAGATGGTATGTGATCTGCTAGGGGTATTTATAGATTTGAGATCCCTCAAAACAATTGAGAGTTATGTTGTGTATACTTCTTTGTTTTGCAACGAATTTTTCAAGATGTTTTTTTCCCTCCTCTTCTTGTTTCTTCTTTCTTCTTCTCCTTGTTTAGTAGATCCCGACGACATTAATCAATTGAAACGAGACATTTTATGAATGTCGCATTTTAAAGTTTTGCAACCAACTCACAGTCATATCCATATACCCTTCCTCTCCCCCCCGAATAAATGAAAAATATAAGGACATAAGACAGTCAAGGTATTTCTCAGATGATCAGGGCTCTCTTTAGGGCCTCTTTTCCTCAGTAAATGCGATTGAAATATACCCAATAGCAAACTATTGGTGTGGTTAGATTTAAAAAATACACTTGCTACAATTGGCAGGAAACCTGAAAACCCATTGTATGTAGCGGGTTGAGCAATTGTTTATACTCAATGTTATTAATATGTTTTAGCTAACTTTATGTTCCACCGCAAGCGGTCAAATTCCATTATCAGGGAAAGAAGAAGAAAAGTGAAACACTTCTATTCATGAATTTTTTTGTTAAAATCTTGCAAAAATGAAGCTTCACAATCGTAGATAACGTTTAATTCGATTTTAACGTAATTATTTATAGAGCCATCGTGACTAGGAACCCGCTAAATGGTTCGTCCAGATTGACGAGTCTGTTTCTAACGATAATGTATATGCATAAGAGAATCAATAGCCCTTGTCGAAGAGTAATGGTTATGAATCCATTAGACTCACTGAAAATTTTAGATATTATATTAAGTCCTTCTATTAAACAACATTGCTACTTGACTAATATATGAAAAAGCAATATAAATGATAAATATATAAAACTAAAAAAAAAATAGTCCTAAAACATGAATTTGAAGAAAGGAAGTAACAAGGTCAATATTGGCTGTTTCAAATTTATGTATTATTATACAAGGCAACATACAATGTACTTTAATTTATGCTAATTTATTTATTTATGATTATTTGGAGTTGGTAAAGCTTGAGATTCCTTTTGTTGCTTTTGTTTAGCAACAGCATAAACCAATCCAGCACCAAAACCAACAAAAATTGAAGAAACTGACCAGAAATTAACAACAGCATTGAAGAAAACCAATCCAGAAAGAGCAATTGGTAATTTATTTAATGCACCAACCATAGAATAAGTGGTTGAGGAAGTGACTCTAACACACCAGGCTGAACAATAAGAAATACCAACTGAAGAAGCACCACTTAAAACCATAGCAGAAATAGTAACAAATCTATTATCAGCAGGGAAATTAAGGGATAAATTATCAGATGACCAATCTTCAAAGATAAATGAACAAATTAATAAAATTGGCACGGATAATAAGTTATTATAATACATGGTATCAAAATCCTTAAAATTAGTTAACTTAATTCTTTTTCTCATAATTAAAACAAATGCAGCTGAAGCAAAACAATTGGTAAACATCCAGAAATATCCTAAATACATGGCAACAGTATCATCCTGAGATTTGACAGCAGCATTATCACCATAGTAAGCAATGACTGAAGATAAAACCATTAATAAGAATGAACTCAAAGCCATAGTAGTAACTTTACCACCAAACCAAATAACTTCACCATAAGCAATTAAAATAATTGTTAAATTCTTGAAAATGGTATAAACTGGAATACTTAAATATTGTAAAGCTTTTGATGAAGTATAAATCATGGCAACTAATAAAAATGCAATTGGTGACCATTTTTTAGCTTCATCTTTATTAAACTGTCTATAAGTAATAATACCACATGTTTTTAATGAACCAATGACAAAAAGACAAACCATAGATTGAACTGCCAATAAGAAGAAGTTCAAATTGAAACTAAAACCTGAAAGAACATATTTGTTTGTAACTGTCATCAAAATTGATGAAAAACAATATGCAAAAATTGATATTGGACCACTATTAGTGATTGAATGAAAGAAACTATGTCCAATCACTGGAAGGGGAGATCCTGACTTTTCCATTGTGTCTGTTGTTGTTGATTTTCGATATTTCTTGTTAATTAGATATAAGACTTGGCCAACTAAATAAACCAGAAGTATTCCCATAAAAAAGAAGGGTTTTCCAAATGAGAAAGAAAAAAAATTTAAGTTATGAATAAAATCTTTTACTTTTAAATGAAAAAAAAAGAACACATTTCCCAGAACAGACACGTAAAAAAAAAAAAAAAACAACAAGGATGCAGACACAATTTTTATTTATTTTTGTAATTTATTACGACGGAAAATTTCAATACAATAGAAAAAATACAACTAAGAAATGCAACTGAAATTTTACACTTTTGAAAAAAAACTTTAATTATGTCTCAAACTCATCTCTTTTCACTCTATTACTAGCCACTTCAAAGATATAATTTTTGAGTCAGCCCCTATGACACAAGGTAGGATCTAAAGCTTAAATTAGTAGCGTGGCATATTAGAAGTTGTATCAAGTATGAGACAGATATGACATTCCTAACGTGTAAAACATTCTTTTCAACAATGAAACANTAAAGTAGTAGCGTGGCATATTAGATCAAGGATGAGACAGATATGACATTCCTAACGTGTAAAACATTCTTTTCAACAATGAAACAGATTTGCAACAATACAGATTATTTTTAGATTTTACGTATTTACAGTTTATTTCCAACGGGGTTGTTCTATCAAAAGTCGTGTCCTCGGAGAAAAAAGCATAGCTTATAGTACGAAGATAACAGCCTGTTGTTCTTGTTCAGCCCCTGAGCTGCAACTTGTTAGGCGGTATACCTACTGTATAAACTATGACAGTTGCAAAATTGGTACTAATTGTTTGCCTTAGTAAAAGGTTATTTACTGTACCATTCACAGCCAAGGCTAATCACAAAAATTATTCTTCTATGGCTTCTTTAAATTATATAATAGCAATCATATCCATACCTATGTCTTATTTCTTTTGTTTTATGATCATATTCTTATATTTGTGTTCTTTCAATAAATGCGTTAATAAATATTTAATTGTTACACTAATACTTGTATTTCAACCAAACAATAGAGACAATTGAGAATTATGCACATAATAAAAAAAAGTCAATCAACCATGTTTTAATGAGACGCGTTTTTTTTCTTTCTATCTAACAATCACAAAGATAAGATCTAAGATACAGAAAGCCACTATGATGCTACTGGAGTTACAGATGAATATGCTTTAATAACTCACCGGTTCTCTCTTGAAACAAACAGGAGGTTTCCATTTGGTATGGTATCTGACTTCCACTAGGGTAATCATGCATGTCAGGTAATTGAAGTAAATAAAGTATTAGTCGAAGAAAGGAAACATAGCTTACAAATCCGATAACCATCACAACACTGTGAATTTAAAGTTGTATTATTATTATTATTCTTCCAGAACAATAAATGAAAACGTTCTCTCATATCGAAAAATCTCATTCAAATCCAATTTTTTATTTTTGGGTGCAAAAGCCTCTATCCATGTTTCCACAAAGATCTTCCGTCTCCGGAACAACTGCCCGGAACAGACCGTGTAGATGTATTCACATTTATCATTCTCATAGAGAATCCCCAATTCAACAACAAACTAACTAATAATCATAAAATAACGTTAAAATTAAAACACAAAGAAACAAAATAATAAAATATCTATAATAATAATATAACTATACAAGTACATGTAATAAATGCATAAAAATAAAAATGTATGCTAAAAGTCTTTTTGGGATGGATGGAACACATAGAGGCATTGACTGAACCACTCAATCATTGTAATCACCTCTGTTATACATACTAATATCAACTTCTGCCTTGACATCAATAAGATCATCTTGATCAATACATGCATCAATACTCAATCCTCTACTTCTTTGATCTTTTATTCTTTGATTTTGAGCTCTAATCTTTTCCAATTCTTGTAAATAATTATCTTCAACCCCAGTAATATATTGTCCAGTGAAAACACCAACTTCAAAATCATTTATGGTTGCTGATTTACAACAATCAACTAAATCGGCTAAGTCTTGATATATGACTTTATCAGCACCAATTACACTGGCAATTTCATCTTCATCACGATTGAAACCAACTAAGGCTTTGGTATCGGCTAAATCAATACCATATATATGATTGAATCTAATAGGTGGGGCACAAGATGCGAAATATACTTTCTTGGCACCGGCTTCTCTAGCCATGGCAACGATTTCTTTTGAAGTAGTACCTCTAACAATAGAATCATCCACCAATAAAACATTCTTATTTTGGAATTCTGATTCCATAGCATTTAATTTTCTACGAACTGATGATCTTCTTTCTTGTTGATCAGGCATGATGAAAGTTCTACCGATATATCTATTCTTAATGAATCCTTCACGATATGGAACATTCAAACTAACTGCACATTGGAATGCTGAAGTTCTGGCAGTGTCAGGAACAGGAATAATAACATCAATAGTTTCTTCTTTGGACAAAGTTTGTTGGATCTTTGCAGCCAATTTAATACCCATTTCAATTCTTGATCTATATACAGAAACACCATCAAGGACAGAATCAGGTCTGGCGAAATAAACATATTCGAAAATATCAGGTGAAAAAGTCTTTGGTTCAACTACTTGTTTGAATTCAGGTTCAAGACCATCTTTTCTAATAATAACAGCTTCACCAGGATGAATATCCCTAAATTTATGAAATCCATGAGCTTTTAATACAACCGATTCAGAAGCTAACATATAATCCTTCTTACCATCTGAATTCACTCTTTCACCAAATAAAAGTGGTCTAATACCATTTGGATCACGGAATCCGATAATACCATACCCTGCTAACATGGCAACACAAGCATATGCCCCTCTAATCATATTCATAGTTCCAGTTAAAGCCGAAAACACATCAGCATTATTAACTCTTGATTTATTAAATTTATCCAATTCAGCAGCAAAGATATTAATCAATAATTCAGAATCAGAATCAGTATTAATATGACGATGAACAACTTCATCCAAATGTTGTTTTAATTCAATAGAATTGACTAAATTACCATTATGACTCAAAGTGATCCCATATGGTGAATTGACATAAAATGGTTGTGCTTCACTTCCAGCACTTGAACCAGCAGTAGGGTAACGTAAATGACAAATCCCCATATTTCCAACAAGATTATTCATTCTGGATTGGGTGAAAACATCACGAGCCATACCGTTTCCTTTACATTGATAGAATCGTCCTCCTGATCCACAAGTAACTATACCGGCTGCATCTTGACCTCTATGTTGTAAAAACATAGCACCTTCGAATAATTCGGCAGCTACGTTTTTACGTTGGTCAGCAACGACTACACCTAAGATACCACACATGTTGTTTTGGGATTAATAATACAAAGAAAAGCTTTTGAAAAAGGGTGAAGAATATGAATCTTAAGAAGAAGAGAAGAAGATATAAATTTGTAAAGCGATGCCAAAAAAAAAAAAAATCTTGCAATGAAAATTTTTTGTGACCTTAGAAAATTTTATTTTATGAAATTTCTTTTCTTTTTGGATTTACTAAGACCTTTAACGACATATTTACGATGAGGAGCGACATTTATTATTCTCAGTCTTACCGTCCAATACTGTTTATTCATGTTTATAGTTTACTGGAGAAGAGTGTCAATCATTTGATGGTTGACTCAACCGAAGTCAAATTAGATAACGATTCAAACAAGCCAATTTAAGATTTTGTGAATTAATCAACTGCAGAGTCAAATCTTTGATGCCGCGGTCTAATTACATGGTACATGCCAGTTTTGTGAGATATTCCATTCTACAATCTTTTAGAGTAAATCTTTAATACATCAAATAGGGTTCATCTTCTTTAAACTATACAAATCTCTCTATTTAATGTACAACTACATAGCATTCATAAATAAGATTCAAATAAAAAAAGTATGCCCTGTGGATGGGGGACACACCAAAAAAAAATCTAAATCATTTATGAAAAATTCACTTCACACCCGTTTTTGCAACCATTCATCAAAAACACAACTCACTTCATCTCATCTCATCCTACCTCTCCTCTTCTTCTAAAAAAAAACAATTCATCAACATCATGACATTGTCGTATTCAAAACCAGTCTCTATCAACAATAATACCCAATACTTAAAATAATAACAATAATAAAAAAAATTATAGCGTGAAAAACTCCAAGTAATAATAACAAAACACATATAACAGTATAAACATAAAAAAACAGTAATACCAAACCATATCTCTCACATCACATTCACACACTTGCTATATAATATACACACATAAAAATGAAACTTCTAATTCAATCGAAACAAGTTATCAAAAACATAATATAAAAATAATAAACTCAAAAATGGTGGTGACACTAATTCTCAGTCACACACGCATTGGCAAAAACATGGCAAAAAACATAATAATAAACAAAGCAAAAGGAAAATAGCATGTGTCGATGTTTGTGATATGGTATTGTTCTAGTAGTTCATAACTCTATTGATATTGTTGTGCTGGTTGTTGTTGGGGAGGCTGTTGTTGTGGTTGATACTGGTTATATTGTTGGGGTTGATATCCTGCAAATTGTTGTGGGACATGTTGTTGGTATGGATATCCGTTATATTGTGGAGATGGGACAGCTTGTGGCGCATATTGTCCTGGTATCTGTTGTACAGGAGCTTGTGGTTGTTGCGGTTGCTGTTGTTGGGGAGTACCTGCATGTGAAGGGGTCGCTTGCGCAGATCCAGGAGACAGCTGTTGTTGCTGTGGAGTATGATGTTGCAGGTGTTGTTGCTGTTGATGTTGTTCAGGTTGTCCCTTATATTCATAACCTTTACCATGTACGGTAGAATTACCTTTTGGTAATTCATCAATTCTAAATGGTCTTGGAACCGCATCTTCATTTTCAGCAACATATAATTTCTTATCAATAACAGCAGGAATTGGTTTAATTTCAGTACCTAATTCTTGTTCAATTTTATATAATGAATATCGATCATTCCAACTCATTAAATTAATGGCTAAACCTAAATGACCAAATCTACCAGAACGACCAATTCTATGTAAATAAGTTTCAGCAGTTTTGGGGAAATCAAAATTAATAACAACATTAACTGCTTGAATATCAATACCTCTGGTTAATAAATCGGAACAAACTAAATTACGAACTTTTCCTTGTCTAAATTCATGGAAAACTTTATTTCTAGCTTGTTGAGGCATTTTTGCATGAGAATAATAACATGAATATCCTAATTCTGTAATTTTTTTAGCTAATAATTCAACTCTATTTGTTGAATTACAAAATATAATTGATTGATTGATTTGTAATTTACTAAATAAAGTGTTTAAACAATGTAATTTTTGTTTTTCTTCAACAAAAGCATAAAATTGTGAAATACCTCTTAAAGTTAATTCATCCATTAAATTAATTTCATAAGGTTTATTTAAATGCTGATCCATAAATGATTTAACTGCCAATGGGAAAGTTGCTGAAAATAATAATGCTTGTCTATTTTCCGGGAAAAATTCTAAAATTTGTTCAATTATACCTTTAAATTCTCTTGATAACATTTTATCAGCTTCATCCATTACAAACACTGGACATTCAGATAAATCAACCACTTTTCTAGATGCCAAATCTAAAACTCTACCAGGAGTACCAACTAATATATGAACAGGATCATTTAATCTAACGATATCATCTCTTAAGGAAGTACCACCCGTGGTAACCATACATTGAATACCTAAATGTTTACCCAATGTTCTAACAACTTGTGAAGTTTGTAATGCCAACTCTCTAGTTGGAACTAAAATTAATGCTTGAATTTTATTTAATTTTGGTTTAATTTGTTGTAAACAAGGAATGACAAATGATGCAGTTTTACCAGTACCATTCTTAGCTCTTGCTAATATATCTCTACCTGCTAATGCCATGGGGATTGATTCTTCTTGAATGGGTGAAGGTTTTTCAAATCCTGCTTCAAAGATCCCCATTAATAATTCTCGTTTTAAATTGAATTCTTCAAATGTTTTTCCTTTTGTATTTAAAACATCTTCTGTTTGTGGTCTAGTATCTCTAGCTGGAAGATTTAAATTCTGTTTCCAATTTTGATCAGACATATTGATTATGATTTGTTTATGATATATATAGTTCTTAAAGTAAATTTATTTATTTATAAGGGATTTTTAATAATACAAAATTTGATGTTATATAGGAACAGATTGTGATTTGAATGAAATTTCTATATTTGACTTTCTCTTCGTTAACTTTGATTATGATACTTGAAATGCCGTCGTAATAATTGAATTGATATGAACGGATGTTGAAATGTTAAGTATTCTCTTTTACTTCTAATAAATGATAACAATAAGACACGAGTGTGATTATTTGCAAGTCTGTTTGTGTGTGTTGGTTGGAAGTTTTAAGATACTTTGTTGTATTGTAATAAAAGTTCAAGGGGGGTTGTTGTGTATAGGGGATGTAGTTTGTAATAATGGTTCTTAAGTTCTTTGATAGTTTTTAAGGGGATAGAAATTGGAGTGCGAAAGGAAAGAAAAATTTTTTGTTCGTTCAATTGGATCAAAAATTAATTTAATTTTGATAAAAAAAAATTACAATTTAATGCAAAGTACACGACCTTTGTTTGTTTATATTACCCGGAAGTAAAACCTTATTTTGCAGCCAAATTACTTTACTTTCAAAAGGGTTTCATAAATCACAGGCGATTCCTGTTGCAATGGGGTTTACTTTATTGAGATTTAAGAAACGAGACTCAGCCGAAAGAAATGATTAACATCGAATTGGGATTATATTACATTTATAAAGTTTTACTTAGAATATCGTTTAGTTTGTATATATATTTGTATAAATTCTATACCAAATATATTCTACTAACGTTTAACAAAAGAAGTTGTAAATTCTATAAAAGATTGACCTTTCTTGCAAAAGTCGCTTCTCCTCAGCAATTTCAAATCTAAGTTGTTGAATATCAACATCTCTTCTCCCAGTATCCAAATCAATATCTTCCAAACTTACCATAAATGATCTCCAACCACACACAGTTTTATGAATGGCAAAAATAATAAGCAACAATGGTAAAGAAAGACAATATTGAAAGAATGTAACAATTTGGGGTGTATCTGATCCAATTGGATAAATTGCCGTCCAAATCTCACCTCCTATTACAAATGCCAAAATTAACATACCACTATAGGAGCCAACAATACCGAATGGAGAAACAAAGGCAACTTCATCTAAAGTTCTACCTTGTGCGTTAAGAGCCAGCCTCCATCTAATATGGGTGAAACAGATGAATCCCCAAGTAAAGAAAGCAGATAATGAACATACAGAATAAAACCAAGTAAAGACTTCCCCTTGATTTTCATTAACAACCAAAAATCCTAATAATCCAACTGCATTTGAAATCATGATAGCAACGAGTGGTCTCCCACGTTTGTCAACATAGGCTACAATTTTAGGCAATAACCCTTGTGCTGCTAAAGAACACAATGTTCTCAGAGACCCATAGACCGAAGAATTACCAACTGACACAACAGCTGCAAGAATGGTTCCGTTCATAATACTGGGCGCAACTTTAATACCTGCTTCATAAAGAGCAATAACAAATGGTGATGCTGTTGGTCCATCACCACTAAGTAAATCAGGATTTGTGTATGGAACTAAACTACCAATGACAATTGCAGTTAAAATATAGAAAAGAAAGATTCTCCAGAAAACTTGCTTAGTAGCTTTAGGTAATGCCTTTCTTGGATTGACTGATTCAGCAGCAGCTAAAGCTACCAATTCAATACCACCAAAACTAAAAGCAGATGTAATAAAAACAGTACAAAGACCTTTTAAACCATTGTTGAAAGCACCTGGATTATGCCAATACTTTCCACCTATATAACCGCCATCTCCAGCACCAGCAATCACACAAATACCACAAATGATAAATCCAAAAACAGCAATAATCTTAACAATAGATAATACAAATTCAACTTCGCCATAACCCTTGACACCAAATAAATTGACACTAGCGATGAACACATAAAAGATCGCAACCCAAAGAGCAGGATTTATCAGTTTATTCCAATAGCCAATAGTCATCGATGCAGCAATTAATTCCGAAGGATATGACACAATCCAAGAACAAGCATACATTATACCCAAAGTAAAACCCCAACTAGGATCAACAAACCTAGAAAAGAATGCATTAAAAGATCCGGAAACTGGGAACTGGACAGATAATTCACCCAAAGCATACATGACACATAATAAACAATACCCAATTATCAAATACCCAAGAAGCAAAAATCCAGGTCCTCCAGCATATAAGGCCCACCCAGAACCAACAAATAGACCAGTACCTATAGACCCACCAATAGCAATCATTTGTAAATGTCTTGCTTTTAATTTCTGTGCTAATGGATGCTTGGAGGTCGCAATGACTGTTCTTTGCGTAAGATTTAATTCACTTGGATCATAGCCTTCTTCTTCTAAGTCCATTGGTTTGAACGAATCAATGAAGCGGGCGAAGGCGCCTTGAGGAGTTGGTGCTGGAGTTGGGGAATTATAACTTTCCTGAGATGTGGAATGGTAGGTTTCAGTTTCGCCATAGCTTGGGCCCTTGGCATACTGAGGGCGTTGTTGTTTTTCGTAGTCCATGGTTGTCTTCGACCCTTTGGATACCTTTAGAAAAAACTAATTCTAATTGATTCAGATGGACAACGAAAAGTAATTTATATATAAAAGATTGATTCTAAAGACAGGCGGGTAAACTTTCATCTCTCTTTATTTAAACTTTCTGGTGAAAATTTTGCATCCATTGTTTTTTCGGGTAATTTGCAACCCGGCAAAAGTTGACTTGGTGTTTTGGCCTCTCTTTATGTTTTATTCCTAAATGTGGCTGTAGTTTAAGATTTTGTGGTTTTCTGTTTTAAAAGCCTCTTATCAAATTGGGTAATAAAGTTTAACTTCAAAGGTGTAGAAATAGGTCCCGTGTATTACGCAAGACATTGCGCAACCAGTGGTGTTCTAGATCGGAAGTTTACGGTTGGCAATCATCGGGGAAAATCCCCTAGACAAATCTACCTGTTCGAAGAGATTTTCAAATATTTGTTACCCTCTTACAAAGGAAGTCACAATTTTACGATGCAGGGGCTTGATTATAGACAGGTCTGAATTATACAAATACTAAAAAGCAATGAAATTTGGAAAGTTCTAACGATGTGGGCCTTCCCCTTTTCAAATCAACTACACGACATAACTGTGGACAGGTCTCACTGCACGTCAATAAAACGAAAGGCATTTTAGAATACTCGGGAGCAAACGCTGTTATAGTCTCTTTCCTTCACTTGCAGTATGATCATTATTATGCCTTTCCTTCTTTTGGTTTCTACATTAATTGAGAATAAGACTTCGAATTGTTTCGAATTTAGACGAGTTCGCTTTGTGCACTGTTTGATTTTGCTATTAATTTGCAAAAACAACAAAAGATTGCAAGAATTAGAGAATCTCCATTGCTGAAAAGTTGTTGAGTAATCAGATTTTCAAAGCCAATTTCGGTAAATATTAACGGATTATTATCCAATAGAAAGTATCTTATCTAAATTTACTTTGTTACGGATTATCCAGCTGTGTCTTAATACTACAAGAGATGATTGCAGGAGCAGAAGTTTAGGAAGTACACTGTCCTGATTTATTTTGACAATCAAATTATTGGTCAAGCTTATTCCGTGCTCAAATCTAACAGTATTTTCTCTTGGTTGTAAAATTAAGTCTATATGGCAATACTTACTATACTTGTTGGATAATGTCATTAATCTGACAGGTCTGGTCCCAATTCTTTGATGATACAGGAGCTTCATGCAATTACCCAAATTTATTTCTATAAGTTCCATTTTTCATGAAGATATGGGAGCAACTTCGAGGAATACCTAGCAGATCCTCTACACCGAAAGAACTCAACTATAAGCTATTTGTATTTCAACACCAAAATTTGTATATACGTTTCCAGAGAGGCATTTCTCTTAGTTCTGCCCTTTCATCAGCAATTTCCTGTTTCAATTGCTCAACATTGAGTTCACTCCTACCAGAATCTAAATCAACTTCTTCCAAATTAACCATCAATTGTCCCCAAGTTCCATAATAGGTTTTATGACCTACAATCATCAATATCAATATTGGTAATGAAAGACAGTTCTGCCAAAATTGAACAACATTTGCTGACGAAGACCCAATTGGCCAAATAGAAACCCAAATTTCTCCCATGACAATTAATCCCAATATAATTAGACCAGAATATGATCCCCAGGTCCCCATGGGTGAAACAAAAGCCACTTCATCCAATGATCTACCTTGTGCATCAAGGGCCCATCTCCAACGTAAATGAGTAAAACAAATTGCGGCCCATGTAAAAAATGCTGCTAATGAACACACCGAGAAGAACCATGTAAATACTATTGATTCATTTTCACTAATGACCAAGAATCCCAATAATCCCACCACTTTTATAAATGCAACTGAAACAATCGGCCTTCCAGCTTTGTCAATATAACCAAAAATGGAAGGGACGAGACCTTGAGCAGCTAGTGAACATAATGAACGACTGAAACCGTATACCGATGCATTTCCGACAGAGACAACTGCAAGCAAGATAACAGCATTCATGACATGAGGTAGGACATTTATACCTCCCGCAGTTATAGCAATCACAAACGGAGATGCAGAAATTCCGTCTCCATTCAACAAAAGTGGGTTTGTATAAGGGACGAGACAACCAATGACAATAGCTGTCATTATGTAAAATATGAAGATTCTCCAAAATACTTGTTTGGTAGCTTTTGGCAATGATTTTCGAGGATTTTCAGTCTCGGCAGCAGTTAGGGCCACCAATTCAATCCCGCCAAAACTGAAAGCTGCACTTACAAACACTGAACATACGCCTTTGAAACCGTGATTGAATGCACCTGGATCATGCCAATATCTTCCTCCTCTATATCCTTGATCTCCAACACCACATATAATAGTAATAGACACTATAATGAATAGAATGACAGCTAGGACTTTGATAAGCGATAATACAAATTCTACCTCTGCAAACCCCTTGACCCCAAATAGATTAATGATAGCTATCACTGACCAGAATACAGCTATCCAAACAGCCCCATTAATTTCGGTATTCCAATATTGTACAGTCAATGCACAAGCAATCAATTCAGAAGGATATGAAATCATCCACGAACAAGCGTACATTATCCCCAAAGCAAATCCCCAACTTGGATCCACAAACCTTGAGAAAAACGCGTTGAATGATCCCGATACCGGGAACTGAACTGACATTTCACCCAATGCAAACACCACACAAAGCAATGCATATCCAACAATGGTATATCCAATAAGCACAGCAGCTGGACCACCATTTGCGAGTGCATATCCTGACCCAACAAACAATCCAGTACCAATAGACCCTCCAATCGCTATCATTTGTAAATGTCTTGATTTTAATTTTCTTGCAAGTGGATGTCTTGCTGTCGCTATTTCAATTCTTTCAGTTGGTGTTAAGTTTGATACCTCATATTCTTCTTCGTCGAATTCAAGTGGTTTGAATGAGTCAATGAATGTTGAAATTGGATTAGACTTAGACCCTTCATCTTGTATTGTATATAGTGGCTCTATATCATTAGCATAAGCTGAATCTTTAGTTGTTTTGTAGGGACGAAGTGAGTCTTCGGATTTTGTCCCATTTGCAGCCATAGTTCTTTAGGGATCTGTTTTCTAAAAGCAAAAAATGAATAGCTATCGATTTAAGAATTGTTCATCGGCAAACTTGATTTATAAAAAAGACCAAACAGAGCTTCTAAGAAAAATGAAGGCAAAGTCCTATAATAAAACGGCGTCATCACATATGTAAGGGCAGATAACCAATTCAATGTTACATCGGGATCCACATAACAAACAAGCAAAGCCGTTTGTAGATTTAAGATTTTTTCTTGGAAAATTTCAGCTGTGAATCCAAAAGGCTAGAACAAACGAGCAATAAAACAAGCCACACTATAGATATCACACAAAAATGACACAGTAATTATTATAACCGGAATATACTCATTACAAAATATCCTATATATATAATACAAAATATACAACTATGTAGCACTACCAGGTGCAGAACCTGATGCGCTGGGGACAGCACTAACCGCAGGAGAAGAAACCGATGCACCCGAGCTTTGTACTGGACTACTACTTGAACCATTCTTTGGTGGTAACAACCCAGCAATCATTTGACTATACAATGGACAAGCTTTATTTGTTTTAATATGTCCAAATGCACCACATGAAGCACAACGACGGGTTCTACTCTTTCCTTTACCAATACCTTTCCCACCAATTGCATATGATCCATCGGGCAATCTGACAGTATTGGCATCGATAATGGTTCCACCTGCGGCAGCGGCAGCATGAATCAGATCCTTCGGTGGTTTCTTGGCTTTTGATTGTTTAGCACGCTTTTCTAAGTTTGCTAATTTTTCTTCTAACGCTTTACGACGAATCTTATTCAATTCTTTATCATTGGTAGGTAAGATATCACCGACATCTGCATTCTTCAATAATTCATCTTCAATATCCTTCTTACGTTTGACATATGCTTTGATTAAACGAGGATCAGTAAGGGTTTCGACTTTTCTTTGCAAGATTCCATTTTCATCTCTGACTCTTCTTGTGATTCTTAAAATCTTAGGTTCTTCTGGATTCTTGGAAACATCTTGCTCCAATTTATTCTTGACGAATTTCTCATGATTTACTGGTTTATATTCATTATAAATCGCTTGCAAATTAAAATCAGGCCCATGATCAACCAAGGAAGTTCTTTGAGAATACCATATTCTCTTAACTTCTTCTTCGTATAATTTTTGCTGATGAGAAGCTGTGTTACTCTTTGGAATATTTTCCGGTGGACGGGGGAATAATGGTTTAAATCCATTCTTTTGGGTGGCTCTCAATAACGAATAACCTAACCCAATTCCTGATGGATCCCCTTCTCCGTTTAATTGCAACATAGATTTTGTCTGGTTGGCAACAATGAAATTTTTTGTTAAATTCCAAGGAGCAGTTTCATCATCAAGATCAATCTCACTATCAGCATCTTTTGCTTTCTTAGTCTTTTCCTTTTCCTTTTCCTTTTTCTTTCCGTCTTCGTTCTCTTCCTTTTCATCCTCATCTCCAGCAGTGCTAGCCGATTTCTTCTCCTTTTCTTTCTTATGCTTTCCGCCTTCTTCCTTCTTCTTCTCGTCATTCTTGGCAGCCTCATCAGCAAATAACGTCATAGCATCATCCAAAATCTGTTGACCATATTGCATGGTATCCATCAAAGCAGAATCTTCCGGAGTAATCATCGTTCTGATTTCATCTTCAGTGGGTAATTGAGTTCCACCACCTTTCATTTTCCAAAAACCTTGATCTTCTCCATGTCTTTGATATTCCATAAATTCCTTCAATCTTTGTCTGTTTTGCATATCATTTTGATCGGGGAAATGTTTGGAGACATCCTTCACTGAAATACGGGCTATTCCTTTATTATTCATCACACGGAATACAATCATCTTCAATCTATTCTTAGATGTGTTTGTGACTTTTCTTGAATGCGGAGCGGGAACTTCCGCAACCGGGAATGTATTCCCTACTGCAAAGGCAAAATTCACCTGTCTTAAATAGAATTTCTGATGTGAACCTGCCCCTTGGGATCTAATCAATAAGAAATCGGTATTCTTGGGTTCATGCTTGAATATTGGAGCTCGAATCATGTTGTTATATAAAGTAGGAACAAAATCACCAGCTGCGACTTCTCCATAATTCCAGAATGGAGAACGATCTTCTACACCCAATACATGAGTTTCTCCAACTTGGGCTTTTGGTCTAGAAGAATCATCGGGTCTTTCCTTTCTATAATAGTTAATCAATTTAGAACCCATACCGTAATTGGATAATATTTGAGGATATTGTTCGGAATATTCCATGGCTACTATGTTAGCAGTATCTGCGGTGGTTAAATCTGTAGTCTTTTTGAATATATCCTGCAAAGCCTTTCCTCTATCTTTCTTCTTTTTTCTTAATTTAAGTTTTGAAAAGGTTACCAAAGTACCTGGACGAATATTGAAAATAGGTCTATGAAACGATCTTGCCTCTTCTGCAGATAGTTTGACTTTATAGTATGGGGTTTGTAATCTTAATGCAGGTACTGAGTGTTCAATATTAAGATTACTTAATTGTGATCTTACCTTGGTGTTATAATTCTTTCTTAACATTTCATATTCATTATCATTGGAGATATTGAATTTCATTTCCAACATCTTATCATTCTGCGGTACGTAAGCTTTAGATTTCTTTGACTCTTGTTTGGGTATGAATAATAAATTCGGATCATTCATATCAAGCTTTAATAAGTTTTCACTTATATGTCCATCGAATATATTTTCATCGTCTTCTTCTTCAAGTTCGATATCTAAGATGTTATTCTTATCTACTGAGAGTGATTTTGGTGAATATTTTCCATCTCCTGCATTCAAAATAGCATCATCATTCCAATCAGTTGTTGCTAGTATTAAATCTTTAGAATAGTCATCAAATTTATCATCATTTGTCCAATCTCTTTGAAGATAGTCAACTTCTTTTATGTCATATTCATTTTTATTTTGTAACTCATTGACAAAATCCAAATCCTCTTGAGTTATACTAGCGACATTCTTTAGTTGTGTATATTGTTGAACTGGAGTATTTGATCGTAATTTGAATAATTTTCTTTGATCAATATCAATATCAAGACTTATTTTGGTAGGTACTAACGGTTTTGCTAGTTTATTATATGCTATTGGAGGAGTCTGAAACCTGAAATATCTTGCCGGGGGAGAAAAGAATTGATGGAAATTGAAGGGTTTATGTTTTGAATATTGGGGATAATGATATTTAATATTTCTCTTTTGACGTTGTTTCTCTAATCGTTTCACAATCTTTTCCAATTTCTGTTTCTTTAGTTTCCTCTTTTCTTCTAATTCAAGTTTATGCTTTTGAGCTAATTCATTACTTTCTTCAAATATTGGACCCATATTAATATCTTGATTATCATCAATTAAATTTTGTCCACCACTTAAGTCATCAAAGAGAACATTGTTTTCATCTCCTGCAGCACCAAATTCATGAGATGCACCAAACATTTCATCAAATTGATTATCGGCATCAGCTTGTGCTTGTTCCTCATCCTCAACATTCATGGTTATTGCCTCTTGTTGTTCATTTTCTAGGAACTTATCAAAGTCTTCTTCGTCCTCCTCCTCTAGCCCTTCTCCCAGTAGTTGTATGGTAGTAGATGGCTCCTCTTCTTCCGGAAGTTCATCATCAGCGAGTTCATCAATGTCTTCATAATCTATTGCATCATCAGCATGTTGTGTTTTCCGTTCCAGAAAGATGGCTTCTATGACTTGATCATTTGGGATATCTGTACTATTTAAGAATTGAGAATATAGCTTATCTTCTGCATCTAAACGTTTTGATTTAGATGGAGAGTCTGTGCTATGCCCCATAATGAAATGAATTGCCTTCTTTCTTGTAAGTGACCAATAGCAAGTTGCTTTTGTAAGTGATGAAACGACACTTGGTTGTATTTTTTTAAACTGTTTGTTTGGTGAAATCTGTGAGTGAGTTTTATTTTTTCTGTTTGACTCTCTGTCAGTTGGAATCAAATTCAGCCACTGGAAATTATTTATTAGTATTTGTTCTTCGTCGATTATAGAAGAAGGAACAACACAGCAGTTGGAAAGAATGTCATTGGAAAGTTTGCAAGTTACAAAGAAACCAAAGAAGATTGTACTTGTGTTTAATGAAGGAAAATCACTTTCCATTGGATTTAATAATACTGACAACATATCAATCTATTCAATAACAAACCCATTCAATTATAAACCATTTATCAAATCGTTAATACTAAAACATATTCCTAACATTCATATCATTGTGTCTTTAACAAATGCTAACGTGATTGTCCAATTAATGAAATTTCTTTATCAATTCCAACAATTTTCGAAACAATTACAAACTGAATTCTTAACAAAACATAAGAACTTCTTACAGAATAACCAAGAAGAAGAATTATCTGTTCGATTAGCAATCGGACAATGTGATCTTCCATTGTCGTTCCCCGTCACGATACTATTAGACTCTACTCAATTCCTGCATCAAAATCAATTATCGCCTTCCACAATTCTTAATCAACAATTATGTCGATTTATAAGTTTAAAACATGGTTGTACAGTCATATGTCGATCTCCAAGTAACCCTAAAATTCCAATTGAAGACACGGTTGAAAGTTTGATAGATTTTCAAATGCCACCAAAGCCAATCTTTGATGACAGTGCCACAAATGATGATATTCAGTTATATATTCCCAGTTCATGGGATTCATGGAATAAAATAATTGTTCAAGGGAAATCAATTATGATGAATGACAATAATCAATCCCTGTTAATATGTGACGTTCAGCAGCTTGAACAATTGAATTCAGCATATGATGATTACTTTAACCATGACGATATTGATGTTGGGACAGTATTTGCTCAATTCAATAAAAAGCAAGAGAAAGAAGAACTGAAAAAGAGGGAGAAATTACATTCACTTAATGAAATTCTTTCAGAGATTGTAAATCCTTCCATGGTTGAAGCTTAACCCTGTTTCCTGGCGAGGATGAAGATCCCCCATTACCCAATGGGATAAAGTTTTGCAACCCTTTCAAATTGATAGTCGTGCAATTTGATCAAAAAGTTAGAATGTTTTTTTTTTTCGGGTGAGCGAGTGTAGGTTGGTTGTTAGTTATAGATGAATTATGGAAAATCTTTATTGACTTGATTTTTTTCGTTCATCATCAACAGGGCAGAAATTTTTCCGAACAATTCAAGTCAGATCTTTTTCAATAAAATTAGAAGCCAATTTATTTCCGAGCACCGTACTTCCAACAAGTGTACTCTCTGATAGATAAATACATAATATATATTTGAAATGGATCCTAATGAACATGACCCACAAGATCCATTAAGCACCCACACAGCCCGGTTATCCATCTGTCAAGCTGATATCGTTGAAGAAGACTCCAATCCCAGACTTCATGTTCGTGATCTCTTATTACGTGAGGAAACCAGTCATCCAAATCATACACGTCGTGATTCCGCCGTGTCATTAAATTCTTTCAATGATGATGATCCTACATTGTCACCAAATCTGAAATTCCATGTTCGACAAGAAAAAAGAAGAAGAAGTTCAGTTCAAAGTTTTTCAACTGCAAATGGACATAAATCAAAGAAAGAAAAGGTACATAAAAAGAAATTAAAAAAGTTGAATGATCCACCTAAGATTGAATTAAATTTGAGTGCAATTCCAACTGATAGTGGTGGTAGTAGTATTGTAGATGGATCACCTAAAAGGTTCCCATTTAGGAATTTGCGTTTTGTCATCTTGCATATATTCAAAGCCTTGACAGGTCATAAGCCGAAATGGATACAGACGACTAATCAAGAGAAGATCCCCACCGTATGTGTATGTCTTGTTCCAGGATTACAAATTGAAAATAAAACCAGTGATGATGAACAACAAATATCAACATCTGAATTAAAACAATATCCAGAATTGGAATTTTTATATCTGACATTTCCAAATTATATAAAAACTAATTCTCCAGGTTCAAAAGATACGTTATATTCTCCATTACAATCAATAACCAATATCCCATTATCCAAGAACGAAAAGAGAATCATATTAGAAAAACTGAAACAAACCAAAATTACCATCTATGATTTATTAATGACTCCATCCGATCTTGAAACCCATGGATATCCACTCGAATTAGGTCCAGATTGGATAGAAACCATCTCCTACCCCTCAAGCTCTGGCCCAACGGAATCTCATATCTACGCGTTAGATTGTGAATTCTGTAAAGCGGGCGATAGTCACGTCCTTACCCGAGTCTCATTAATCGATTTCAATGGCACGGTAGTATTTGATAAATTCGTGAAACCAGCCCAAGAAATAACCGATTATGTTACTAAATATTCCGGAATAACCGAAGAAAAATTACGTGATGTGACAACTACTCTATCTGATATCCAACAATTATTTCAATCAACCGTGTATAAACAAGATATATTAATTGGACATAGTTTAGATTCCGATTTGAATGTGATGAAGATTAAACATGATAATATTGTCGATACGGCGGTCATATTTGAACATGTCCGAGGTCCACCATCTAAACCATCCTTGAAATGGTTGGCTAAGACTTATTTGGAGAGAAATATCCAAACCGGGGAAACTACAGGTGAGGGACATTCTTCAGTTGAGGATGCAAAAGCGTGTTTGGATCTTGTGAAGGCGAAGATTTTGGAAGGGAAATGTTTTGGAATGAATGTGAATGAGATCTCAATCTTTCAACGTCTTGCCAAAAATCATGAAACTAATAGAAAGCCCGGGGATGATTATGATTTTAAATCACTTTGGTTGGGATATAGTCAATATAAAGATCAGGAAACATATGTTGAACCAGAAGATTATCATGTCACGCATGAATATGTTAATAATGATGATGAAATGATTGATAAGTTTGAGGAATTGAGTCCTGGGAAACGATTTATTGTTATGAGTTTACGAGAGATGGAATATAATTGGAAATGGTCAACTCCACCACAGCATTATAATGGAGAATTAAATGAAGGTATTGAAAAAGAGGAATTATATGGACGAACTAATGATAGATTGAAACGAGTCTATGAGGCATTACCGGATCATTCATTAATGATTGTATGTACACAACTGAATAGTCCATTGGAAATGTATCAATTACAAAATGTGAGGAAAAATTTCCAAAAATTGGATAGAGAAGGGGTTGATGTAACTAAGTTACCAAAAGAGGAACTGTGGGATATTGAGAAACAGAATGAGTTAATTGATAAGACTACAATGGCTAGAGAGTCCTTGATCTTTATGACTCTTAAGCAACCAAAACCCACACAAAGCAATGTAGATTAGAATTTGTAATATAGTCTTATTTATATAATTAATATTATTATTATTGTACAGTATTTAATAGCTAAATATAGAAAGTTATTTATGAGAATTGATCATCAAATCTAATAGCAGATCCTAATTCTTTATCAATCTCCATATTATCATCATTTGTTTCATTAGTACTACTATCGTTATCAATGTTAGTTGAGGTATTGTCTATTTCCTTATAATATCTCCATTGATTCAAATCTAAAGTATCAACAGGATTATAAGTTAATTGATTCTTGGAATTTTTATGATTAATATTTGTTTTGTACCAACCTTTTAATCTAACTGCATCATTCATAGCATCTTCTTGAGATAATGGATCGGTTGATAAGTTGGGGGAATACCAATCTTTAATCCAAGTGATTGTTTCATCTAGTTGTTCATGATATTGTATTTTATTTATAGATGAAGAAGGATTTGGGGTGTTGGTTCCACTTTTAGAAAACATGTTTACAAAGAAAGGGGTGCCAAGTTAGATTGGATTATATATATATATATTAGTAAATTAATAATACGGTGGCGGTATATCTGATATACGGGAAAATGGTGTTAACTGTGTCTCTGGGGTAATCTTCTAATAATTCAAGTTGTATAGAATGATAATATTAAAGGTAGAGAAGAAGAAGAAGAAAGAAAATAGAAATAAAAATAAAGAATTGGAAGAAATGGGAAAGTGGTGTATTATTAATTATAAAATGATCTGTTGGTATCCGTCTCCTCTTTGTTTGTATTAAAACAATTTTATTAATTTAATAAAAACCAATTAACTTAAATTTATAACATTTTCTTAGTGTGTCACATTTAAAATCTCACCTGTATTTAAAATCTCGCTTCTTTCTTTCTCTCATTGTCGAAAAAAACTTAAATTTTCCCAAATTTCCCCCTTTTTTTTTTTACTTTTCTTCACTTTTTACGTATTTCCTTCTACCATTTCTATACAATTTTGAGCTGTTACTACTGATATTGACTTCTATATCATTAGAAACAACATTAATGAAGATCCGTCTTTGCCCTTTATCATGACCTAATTTCATAACCTACAATTTGTACACGTTCAGGACAGTCAGTCATTGCAACTTCAATTTTTGAAATTAGCGCAATCATTGCAAAACTCTGAGTATGCAGGACCACCAAGTATCTCAGTGTTATTTGAAATTATTTTGTGGGGCTATATACTGATACCACCTTCACCTTCACCACCTCACTCTCACAACAAAGACAGAGGCGGAAACATATGGCCCCGCTTACTCTACGGAAAAAGAAGACAAACACACCAATCGGGTACATGTTGGTACTGCAAAGAAAAAAACTCTCAAGGCACACAGAGTTCTTGATTATTCAGGGTGATTAACATTGTATTGTGGAACAACTTTCGTCGTGTGCGTGCTAATATCCCTGTTGAACTATAGGCAAGATACAATAGCGCCACAGAATCCTTGTAGTAGATTCTCTTCTACTAGTCTTCAAAAAATCGAAATAAATATGTTTTTATTCTCTAAGAAAGCTATTTGTTAAGAAATATACAGAAGAAGAAGCATTGGAAACATGTTTATGTACAATTTAAGATGGTTATCTCTGACTCACTCCTCAGGCGAAATATGTTCCTGATCAATTGCCAGACAACTACTCCGTTATTCCATCAGATCTTCCATCCTTGCAATAGCTCCTCCGGTCAGAGGTGGAGACTCAACATTTGTCAGATTTTCCAGTATGATTTTATTTTGTTCTTGTAATTGTTTTTGTCTCATTTCTCGTTGTTTCTTAATTGCCTTCAGTTTAGCATTTTCCAATTTCTTCTTAAACTCTTCTCGTCTCTTTTCTTCTCGATATATTCTTTGATCATACCATTTCATCATATTTCGTGGTTTTTTCCCAAATATTGCTTCATATTCACAAAATAAGCAACAATCATTACTAGGAATATATCCATAATAATCTTTTGGGATTGTTGATGGCAGATTTTGATGAAGATGCTGCGTATCATTCCGAGGAATCATATCCGCTAACTCTGGAGATTCGGATTTGTCATCATCTCCACTTTGCTTCTTCTTCTTCTTTTTCTTTTTATTTTTCTTCTTTTTGGCTTTTGAACTACCATTGTCACCGTCATTGTCACCTCCTACTATTGTGTCGTGTATTTCTTCAATAGTAGCCAATCCCCGTCGTTTCTGATTCTTTCTGGCTGCCTGAATTCTAGCCTCTAAATTCATTAGTCGTAATTTCTCCTCGACATTATTATAAGTGGGTATTAATTTCCCAGTATGATCATACTCAAATGTAAACTCGCATGAAGGACCTCCGCCATCTTCATCCTCATCGCTATCATCCCCATAATCATAAATAGGACAATCACACCCTTCCATCCCATGAACATCACATTCAGGGGCAGTATTCAACTCAACTTCAATATGATGCGTATGCCCATATTCATAATCACTTGCCTCTTCGTCATCAACTTCAAGCTCACCAATGTCATAATCATCCTGATCATATCCTCCACACTCAGGACAACACTCATCGGTATTTCCTGAATGCAAACCCTCCTCATCTCTTGTTCCATATAATGTAAATCCTTCTGAATGTTGTCGATTCCCCTCTTCTTTATTTCCATATAATCTAAATTCCGGATGAGCTTCTTGATAATGAACCATTTCTGCAATCTTATCTCTCAAGAAATCAATCTCTTGTTCATTCAAAAAATTCGTATGATTGTATACTCCATTTGTTGGTAGACTTCTAATGATCTTTTGTCTCTCCTCCTCTGCTTGTCGTTTTTCTTCATCATCATCGCTGTCATTATTCGTAGACGCATCCAAAGCATCCATTAAACTACCATTAAAGATCGGTGGTGGTGTATGTGAAGATTCATCCCCTGGGAATGGGGAGAAATTATCTTCATTATCATGTTCATGAAATTGTTTATATATTGCTTTTTGCCAATTTTCATAATCTTTCGAAACCATGTCAAATAAGTCACGGGGATTAAATGGTTTTGAAGCATTATGTGATTGTGGTCGTGATGCTTGAGAGTCTATAAAGTCGTTCGAGGGATGCCTTCGGTCTTTTGGTTGTTGTTGTTGTTGTTGTTTAGGATCTCGTACTGGATCCAGTGATCGTTTTTTAGCCATGTTTTTGATTGTTGATATTTGTTAATTTCTATATCTTTAACATGGACTATTTAAATGACTTTATATACTATGAACCTTTGTACAAGACTATGAAATATACTACAAACAATAATACTCTTTAGTAAAGTCCTTTCTTGTTATAATTCTATAAAACAAATTAATTAAACGCTGAGAAGAAAAATCTCTTCTCCAAATTTTTTTTTTTTATTCCTTCACACTAGAGTTGCTTTTTTTTGTACTTTGACAGAGAAGAACTAACAGGTATGAATATAGCATCGTGTGCAACAACCACAATTTTGCAACCATTTAACTTAATCCTTCTTTAACGTTCTCTGCTTTTCTGCATTCTTAACAACCTTCTCATCCACAAACAACCCCTTCCTTCTCCTAATATTATTCATATACCGTCTTGCAACATTCTCTCTTTCAGCAAACTCTCCCAACTCTTCCAATTCTTCTTCAGTATGAGGCACCCAAAAAGGATCAATATCCAACATATCATACCCATCAAACACCAACTGAGGTGAAGCTGCACCACTTGTCCTCTTTCTCATCTCTTCACTAAACCCAAAAGCTTCAATCACAGGTATGCGGGCGACAATTGTGAAAAATGGAGTACCTTCCTTCATTTCTTCAGAAATGATAGCACCACCACGTTTTTGTACCACAGCGTATACTTTCCCTAATACTTCCGCACTGGCTTGGATTTCACAGGTATACATTGCCAAAAATAATCGAGGAGATTTGGCTAAGATACGTTGATGGATTAAGTCACGGGTTTGGACAATGATTCGGCCCGGGTTTATGATTTTTGTGTCTTCATCGATGTCATTCTTGATGGCACGTTTTAAGGTGATTATCAAACCTTGTAATGGTTCTGAAGCTATTGGTCCTTCGTTTAATGCGAGTTGGATCCCGTTTAAAATGTTGTTATCATATTCGAATCGAGTTTCAGGGACGATATCGGAAAAGACATGTTTGAATTGATTATTGCTAGATTCGGATTCTATAAAGATATTAGGTCCAATTCTCTTTGGACCAAATGCAATAATATGATTAATGAACGAAGTGGTGTCCTTATAACCATGATTGAAATTCTCTCGTTCAATAATTTTTGTAAATTTATCAATGAAATCGGCTTTTAATTCAGTTATATCATGTTTACTATTGACAATTTCTCCAATTGTTAATTCATGATTTGTCAAAAACTTCGTAATTTCACCAGGCAATGGACTTACTTCAAATTCCAAATCCACCAACTCATCTTCTTCATCCTCACTTTCTTCACCCCCGGCATTATTATCTTCCAGATGATTCATGGTATTTATTTTATCATCAGCCAACCCTTCTCTAAACGGAATAACCGGTTCCTTAACAACAACTTCACACCCTTTTGCAAATCTCTCCTGTAAATCCTTCAAACATCTTTCCAAATGTAATTCCCCGGCCACACATACGATCAATTCCCCCGATTCAGAATCAGTATACCATTCCAAGACCGGATCGGCTTTTGCCAATTGATCAAGTCCATTCTCCAATTTTGCCAATTTCATAGGATTAGTAGGTTCGACGGCAATTTTCATAATTGGTTTATTATGAATTAAGGCCGATGTTGATGCAAGGTTGATATATGGCTTTTCATCACTATGAGGTGAACATAATGTTGCATTCTTTAATACTGCTTCATCTAATCCTACTACTCCGACAATATTCCCGGCGGGGACAGCTGGCATACGAACGAGTTCACGACCCATTATTAAGTACAAATCCTTAATTTCTACAGTATTCACCTGATCCATATTAGTGGGATGGGAATTAGGTAAAGAAGGGTCATATTTGGGTCCAATAACGGTGATTGATTGTCCTTTGGATAAGGACCCGGAATAGATTCTCGTGAATCCGACCAATGTTTCAGTGGAATGTTTCCAATCCTCTTCATCTTCTTCTTCTTCGAATTCATCTTCTTCAAATTCCCATTCGAATGGGTCTTTCTTTTTGATTACATATTCGTCCTCGTTGGTTTTGGTATCTTGTGCTAAAGCGGCCGCTTCGGATGCTTTTCTAGCTAATTCTCGAGCTAATCTACTTCTTTCGGCGATTTGTTCTGCTGTGAGGTCTGATCCGGTTGTAGATACTTCTTTTGGTAAATCTTCATTTGGAATTGAGATTAATTTAGATACATAAGCAATTGTATGTTTTTCAGGTTGAGTATTATCACAATTTTTCATTGCTGTGACGAATTCAGGATCAACTAATTTGGCATGATCATGTTCGGTTTCAACTACGGAATAAATCGTTTCTTCTAAGATTTTATCAATTCTTTCACGTTGTGCATCAATGGGTGAAGGTAAATATTCAATCACCCCACCTAAGATGGCATGACTTAAAGGTATCCATTGGGTCATAATTATGTTTAATAAATTCTTATAATCTTTTGACCGTAAATCTCTTGGAGTTAATTTGGTACCTAATTTGGTAATTATCTTTTCAAGTTTTTCTTGATTTCTATCAATTATACAATTTTCGTAAATGGCCCAAATTTGATCTAAAATAAGTGAAACAAATAATGGTTTTTGATTTATGGTTGATTTAAGTTTTTTACCGGGGATAATTTTCTTATCTTTCATATTTAAATAATAATCACCCCAAAGAGTTTTACCCAATACGTTTTGAGAAAATCCTAATTGTTTTGAATATATTTTAGCAAATGTACCAATTGAAAATGCCCAACCATCAATTGCACTGGCAAATATAACATTATTCTTTTCTGGAGTAAAATATAAATCTTCATCACTCTTTTCAATAAATTCCCCAATCTCCCCACCTTCTCTCCAATTCAAATCATCTTCTAATCTATCACTACTATAAAAAGACCCAATAACCGAATTAACCTGTTCAATAACCCTGGAAATATGTTGATATGCTTCCAACGGAGATAATTTCCATTCAATTATCAATCTATCAATTTTATTAATAACCAACAATGGTTTCAATTTATCAATCCAACATTGTCTCAAAACATTAATAGTTTGAGAACATACCCCTTCAACCACATCCACCAACACAACCGCCCCATCACATAATCTTGAACTCGTACTAACTTCACTACTGAAATCTATATGACCAGGAGAATCAATTAAATTTATCAAATGTTGATTAATTTCAGGTTCAGTTTCACCTTCTTTCATTCTCATAATCTTGAAATATAAACTAATTGCCGATGCTTCCATTGTGATTCCTCTTAATTGTTCATCTTCTCTTGAATCCAAATATCTGACTTTTCCTGCCATTCGTTGAGAAATGATCCCATTGGTTGCTAATAAGGAATCACTTAGTGATGTCTTACCATGATCGACGTGGGCAAGGATACATATGTTTCGGATGCATGATGGATCCAGTTGGAGTTTGTTGATTGTTTCTGGAGAGATCTTCATTTGCGTAGTTTATCAATTGAAGAATGTGGTGATTGGTGATGATGAATTTCTGCAACCAAATAAGTGATAGATTTTTTTCAGTGATGGTTGGCAGGTTGCAGTGCGAGAAAAAAAAATAACTAGTGATGAGTGATGAGATGACTAACATTTATTTATTAAGAAAACGAAGAGAATAGAGGTATAGAACACAATAAAGATACAATATGCAAGAGAGATGTCCATTATGTTCAACCGAGTTAAAGACTCATTTATTACAACCAAATCTTTCCCTTATATCTTGTCCATCAACAAATTGTATTTATCCATTCAATCTTTCAATTGAACAGTTGCATCAACAGAATTTGTTACAATCTCCAACAAATCAACACGTAATGAATATGATGAAAGCTAAATTTAAGCAAATTAACGTATTTCCTAGAATAGCCGATTTCATAACTCAACAAGATGATGAAGTGGTTTAAAAGTGGGATTATAAATATCGTATTTATTAGAAAACTATTCAAAATGGAATACAAAATGATACTAACAAAAACAAAAGAACATAAAAACTAAATTCATTAAACATAAAAAACTTTCAAAATGGAGAACTGAAAAACACCATAGTATCTTCATTATCAAATGGGATAACCGGTTGATGACGAGGATGATGACTAGTACTAGTAGGCAAGCTTAGTTATTCGGATCTATTACCTTCATATTGAGGATAACCCATAACATGAACCCTTTCGTATTCCTTATCAGCTTTAACATATAATTTTCTAATTGAAGAACGATCAATATAATTTCTAAACATCCATACAACACCCATACCATATAAGGCACCACCGATTGCTAATGCTTGTTTTGGAGTTACAAGTGCAGTTGACATTATTGTTTATTAAAATGTGAATATATTATATTATATTTATGTAAGTAATTGGTAAAATAAATATGGAGGAGAGAATCAGGATTTTGGTTTGACAGAAAATAAAAATTAAAAGAAAAATTGACAGCTATTTATTTATTTAAAGTAAACCAGTTGTGGGGGAAAACTGAAATGTGTGGTTAATAAAAATCTTTAATCTTATAGGCTGATGGGAGTAAAAAGTTTAAAAAAAATTGCATGGTTATGCAAATTTTACTAATTATTTGGTATAAAACTTTATAGGAGAGGAGAATTGCAAAAAATCCAAAAATGGTTCCATTTTTTTTTTTCGGTTGTTACGTTTTTAGTTTATTACTAAGAAAAAAATAATTACTAGATGAAATAAAAAAAGTTAAAAATCTCCTTATTTTTTTTTTAATTATCGAATGATTTTTTTTTGTCTAAGCAACAAATGATACTACCACAGACGATTAAGTTTTTAGAATTGATACGAATGAGATAAAAGCCACTTTTGGGCCGTTGGTGGGGGGAGGTGGTGGAGGGAATGATACCACACCAGACTAGAATGGGTTTTGTCAATTCTTTTGTTGAGACTGCCAGGCGTTGAAACAATAGTCTTATCCTAAACTATTATCAGTTGTTGCAAAAAGTCTACAAAATTTATAGAATTGAAATGGTAAGTAATAAATACATAAAATAAAAGTACAATTCAATAAATAGTTAATAAATAAATAATGTAACAACAAATAAATAATTTTAATGGGGTTTCAAATCAACATGCAATTGACAGCCCATTTTCTCTCTTCTTATACTCACACACGCAACACACACACAAACTCTCACCTTTCTTCCTTTCTTCCAGAACGATCTTCTCGTTGTCACTTCAAATTTCTAGCTTGGCATCCACATTCACTTCCCCACAGACTAAAACAATTTTTCCAATTAGTTTCTCTGGGGTAGTGACATTTCTAATACATTCTAATACCATCACCAGTTGGTAAGATTGGTAAGAATTGTCCAACAATTAACATTGGTAAATCAAATAAATCTCTTTTCACTGTCCAAACAGTACAAAATTCTATATATTTATCATGTTCAATTTCATCTTCACCACTTACAACTGAAGAAGAAGTATTATTATTGACATTATTAACAACTCTTTTTAATTTTAATTTTGTCATAATGCTTGATCTTAAATTCCCAACAGCGACTGATTTAAATAATTGGAAATAATTTATAATTGATTCATCATCATACATTAATTCCATTATAAATGTTCTTTTGGATAATATATCTCCAAGATTATAACCTAATAAACTTAATAAATCATCAGTAATGCTTACAATCTCTCCAGTTCTTCTCCATATAATAGTAGGACTACTATTTAATTGACATAATTTTTCATAATCAATTAAACATCTTTGAAAACACATTTCTAAAAATAATAAATCATGAGGTTTTAATAATGATTTATGAGCAGAAATAAAAGTAGGTCTATAACTTGCAATTAATTTCAATATGATTAATAAATTCTTTCTCTTTAATTGTCGTTGTTCTTGTGATAAATTAATCCCCAGAAATCGTTGTTTTAAAAAAAATGTTAATGCATGATATGATTGTGGATAATCAAAATTAATCATACTATTTCCATAAATATCAGAAACTGATTGATATAAATGATGAGTAATTAATGGTGATACATATTCAATTGATAATTCATTTAAATTATTTTGACTAAATATTTGATTATTATCATTTCGAGTATGATGTTGTTGAGGTGTAGAATCTTTATTAACATCTAATAAATTATCAGTTTGATGGGCCATATTATTCAAATTATTTAATCCCATTCTAGAATCTTGTGGGAATCCTAAACTTATAAATGGTCTTGAATCTTTTAATCTTTGTACCTTTCTTTTATGTGTTCTCTGATTAGTAGTATTCAACTCATCAATATTAATAGTACCAAAATAACTATTAGATGGAGAAATCATATTATATTCACTAGCACTTGTATTTGATGGTGATGGTGAAGAAGGTTTTGAATTTAAAATTATATCACCCAACATTAAATATTCTTGATTTAAAAAATTAGAATTAAAATTTGGTTGTGGAGTAATTGAACTATTTGGAGTTAAATTATGTAAACTTTCTTGTTGATCCAAGGGATCATCATTTAATAATTTATTTAAAACATCATTCGTAGTATTTAACATAGTATTAATATGTTGTTGCAGTTCTGATTGAATAAGTTTGGAAGTGGGGATAATTGGTCTAGATTGAGGTTCTACAGTTGTGGTTACTCCTGTTGTGGTTGTTATTGTTGCTCCTGCTGGATTATGAATAATTATATCTGATGATTGCTGATGAATGATTGCATTACTTGGCTGTGCATGAAATGGGTTAGGATTAGTGACAGTGGAAGACACAGGTAGAATAATTTGATTTTCTGCCGTGGAGCTTACGCTAGTCGAATTAATAGTATCAGGAAGCGGATGTTTTGTTGTAGTGCTAGGACTGGTAATATGAGGCGGTATTTCCAATATTTGTTTTATTTCAGCACTATTTGATCTAGCTTCTTCTTGCTCTTTATCTCCTACTATCTCTTGTTGCTTCTTTCTTCGTTTCCTAGGTGTATTATTATTACTATTAACACTACCATCATTTCCAATTCCTTTAGTTAAATATTTTGCTCGTTTCCGTACGGCATCTTTACAATGATCTGCCATATTTCTTCTCACACAATTCTTACATGGTCTTTCATTTGAACATTGTAAATGTTTTTCATGACAAAATGTACATGCTCTTTGTGCTGGTTTTCTATTCTGTTTCTCTTGTGCAGTTAATTTTTTGGTCATCTGATCTTCTTTGAACGATTAAGTTTGTGATTCATATAAAAATACAAGGTACAATATTATTAACGGAGTCTAAATAATCTATAGGTAAAAGTATATGGTGTGTACGGTTATATATAAACCAGAAGTATTTTAATAGTAAAAATTTTCAAGTAATAAAGTTACAAAGGAGGAAACTGATTAACTTTTAAATCTGGGGAATCCTTAACAGAAGCAAAAAAAAAAAAAAGAAAAACCGGAAAATGCGTAAGTTTTGTTTTGTTGTTTGTTGGTTTTGTGGGTTTTATGTGAGTGAATTTCTATGTTTGCCTCACGAATCTACCCGGCGGTTTTCGGAAAAAAATCGGACATGTACACATAACTATGAGTAAACTACAAATGTAAATGGATTAATTAACTCGCTTAAATATTCCCCCAAAGACAATTAGGGAACATTAGAATAATGCACCTATGGCGGACTTATTAACGATCATTTATATTTTAGTAAAGTTGTATTTATCCGGAAATCCAATACCATCAAATGTTCATTCTTTTTTCAAAGAACTCACAAACCAGAATCAGAAGGCGTTTTTTACATTCTGAGTTGCATCTAGTTGAATCAGGCTCATGTGTTTGTTCCATAATTAAATTAATCTGGGGTTCTGTAGATGTGCGTATCCGAATAATTCCGTTTGTGTTCATCGGAATATTAAGGAATCTTTTGAAACAATAACAATTCTAAAATTTGGTACGGCCTTAGTTTCCGATAATTTCCAAATTGAAAATGTTGCGACGCATAAGTGACGCGACAGATGAGGTGAAAAAAAGAAATCTAAAATGTCGTCCACGGAAAATCAAGTTCACGACATGCCTCGAACTTGAGACATTTCGAATGGGTCCAATCCACCAAACTAATGGTCCACGAAATCGTCTGAAGGTTGAAGGAATCCTCGAATCTCTAAAGCTTCCTTGTTAATTATTCTGTGGATGTGTGAGGAAACTTAGTGAATAAGCTCCCATTTCTTATCAAACTTTCATAAGTTATCGAGTGTCATCAAATGCAGAATTAACTAAATGAGATCATAGCAATCTCAAATTCTACTTAACTGTAAGTCTCAGATTCAATTTCAAAAATGTAAAGGAATCCTCGAGAATTCTTATATCATCGTTGCATTGATTGTAAGTCTTAGGCGGGTTACCACATGAAGAAATAAACCGCGTTCCTTTGAATTCACGTGATTTTCATTGTTTTAATTAATTTAATTGCGAAATTAAAGATAAGGAAAAAAAGCCCACACATGGCTCATTGAATGAATTGTTTATCTCTGTTCAATTAAAGACCAATAAGCTTGAAGAAGAGTTTTTTCTTAGGGAATTTTACAAATGCTGATATTTCCCTTTTAGTTTCTTTCTTGTTTCACCCAAATGGAGAGCTAAGAAATATATTTCTTGACATGTATTGTATTAATTGTATTCACTTCTCCAACAAAGTAGTTGTGAAATTTTTTTTTTGAAACTTTTTCTCTTGGACGTTTTCTTACGTTTTCTACATTGTTCTTGTTGTATTCCATACATATACATACATACATACATATTACATTGATTAACAACGGCAATCAACTAACCGTTGTTTCTATTCTGTTATCTACCTAAAACCAATCAATTACAAAGGTTTTCATATCAACTGATTTGGAGAAATTTAAATCTTTTAGATTTCTTTTTTTTTTTTTCGTCTCAATCTGAGAGAAGCCATTTACAACATCGAAAGGAGTTTACCCTTCATCATTTAATAAAATTGTCTTACGACTCATACATCACTTCCCATAGCATACTACTCGGAAGTAATTATCAACAACCAGACTGCAACTGTCTAAAAAGCTTTCAGGGGAAATCTATTAGTACCCTCCTCCGTCCTTCCTTTCGTTTAGAAAAAGAACAGACTCACTTGTTACATTATTTACAACCATCACTTAATTTCACAATACTACCAAAATGGATAACGAGGCTATCGTAGATGTCAGAACGAGTATAAATGCTTTATACATGTTATTCTGTATCGCTCTACTACCACTAGTCATCATCGGAATAGCCTTCTTTTATTCCGGTCTAACTCAAAGACGATCATCTTTAACTATGTTTGCAGTGCCGATGTTAGTTACACCCCTAATATTTATAGATTGGTTTATATGGGGATATTCATTCTGTTATAGTGCATCTTCAAATCATTTTATTGGAAATTTGGGATTTTCAGTATTAAGACAATTAGAAACAAATATAACCATGACATTTACAAATAGTAGAGGAGAAATCTTATTTTTAAACCATTTTTTATTTAATGGATTGTTTAAAATCATATGCGCAGGTTTAGCATTTCCTGGATGTATTGCTGAAAGAGGGAGAATCTTACCTATGTTGGTTTTCTTATTTTTTTGGTCGATAATGATTTATAATCCGGTAACATATTGGTTTTGGAATTCAAATGGTTGGTTATCTATAGATTTGGGTAGCTTACCAGTTCTTGATTTCGCTGGGGGCAATTGTATTCATATAGTCAGTGGATTTACATGTTTGGCATATTCATATATTCTTGGTCCAAGAAATCCAAAGATATTGTATAATTATAGAAATATTAATACTGGACATATCATCATTGGTACATTCTGTGTTATGTGTGGTTGGGTCGGTTTCATTGCTGGATGTGATTTCAAATTCTCATATAATTCATTATATATTATTGTCAACACCATCCTTGCCGCATTGTCAAGTACCATAATTTGGACCTCAATCGATTACTTCTTCTCATCAATTCCATTAGAAGGCGCAGAAGAAAAGATTGCATCCATCGCCCAACAACAACAGCAACAACAACAACAAAATGAACAAATAGATATGATATTATCACAAGCCGGATCTGGAAATTCCCCAATTGTGCCCGTCTTATCAGAAACCGGTGTCCTACTTTCCCAACGATATCATCAAACAAAATCCAACTTCATATCCCGACGCAAATTCTCCATGATTTCTTTCTCATCAGGAATCATGACCGGATTGGTAGTATACACCCCTGGTGGGGGATATGTTGCCGGCCCCGGACAATTCTGGAAAGCGATAGTATTTGGAGTTGTCGGTGCTATTATTTGTAATCTTTCCACTCGATTGAAATATTTTTTTAAGATTGATGATGCTTTGGATATATTTGCCATACATGGAATTGCTGGGATTGTTGGATCACTCTTAACTGGTCTTTTTGCAAATACTCAATATAATTCTGACGGTGGTTGGGTGGTTCATAATTGGATTCAATTCGGATATCAACTCCTTGGAGTCACCATTACTTCTTCATATGTCTTTATTATGACTTGCGTGTTCTTATATGTTATCGATTTGATCCCAGGACTTCATTTAAGAATAGATAAAGATTTTAATCGAAGAGAACGAAAACGGAAATCCCAAGAAACTGAATTAGAAGCAGCTGCTGGTACTGGTGTTCCTGCTACTGTAATGGCATTTCCTCATACTCAATCCCAACCAGAATCCCAAAAATCACCTTTACCGGAAGAAATATGTTTTTGGGAACAGGTGGAATTATTGGGTACGGACAGTTATGAATTCAATGGGGAATATATGATGGATTTCATTGAGTTTATAAAAGTGATCAGACCTCAAGATTATGAGGATGAGAATACTTATGATGAGATTGATGCCGTGGTGGATCCAATGAGAAATAGAAGTGGGACATCGGGGAATCTTCAAACAGATGGTGCTGGTGGGAATTTGAATACTGGAATGTTTGGTGATTATGAAATGCATCATGAAGGAGTGAATCATTTGATAAAACGAGAGTAAGAAAATTAAATTAGGTGGGACGTATTTTTAATAGACTCTTATATAGTAATGACTTTTATAATGACCTTTTTCTTCTTAATAGACATTGTTTTTTTACAGTTTTAATTACTTTTCTATAGTCGTAAAGATACACTTAAGAGAGTTCCTTTGGATGTGATGGTGCTCGTTTGCTTAAATAATTTCTTTATGCAGTTCTATAAAAGTAGGTGTATGTATTACAAAGTCACAAAAATTTAACCTAAAAGTCTCATTGTCAACTCAAATACGGCAAATGTAGCACCATTAGCAGGAGCAGCTCTTAATATAGTTGGCAAGAATCCCTTATAGAATCCCTTAATACCACTCTTGGCAAAGACATCTCTAAAAACATCAATTGAACCTCTATAATTTGGTTTTGTTAACGAATCAGTTTGTAATTTTGATTTTATGACATCAATAGGATAAATAGCAATCCATAAAGTATAACCAGAAAGACCACCAAACATACATAATTTCCAACCTGGAATATCGCTTCTTATCCAATCTTTATTTTTCTTTAATTCTCTAGAGATTAAAGCTTCATAAGTTGCGAAATAAATACCCAACCCAATTGATTCTCTAATTAAAGTAGGAGTCAACCCTCTATAAATACCATGAGTAAATCCATTGCTCTTATAAAGCTTCTTAGCACAATCAATAGGACCATTGAATAATTTAGTTTCACCAGTTTGAGTTTGTAATCTAATACGAATATGCTCAATTGGAGATGCCAAAAACCCATTAGCAAAACCAGCAATAGCCCCACATTGGAAGAATTCTCCAAGTGTTAAAGGGGCTCCATTATATTTTCTATCAAAATGTCTCTTCATAAATTCATTAACTGAAAATTGTACACTTACACAAGCACCAACCCCAACTAATGGAGTTAAAGTTCCCTTATAAAATCCAGCAAATCCTTCATTTTTGATTAATTTCTTAATAACGTCCATCGATCCAGAATATGTCCCTTCTGGAGCAGATTGTAATCTAACTTTGACAGTATCGAATGGTTGACCAACGAGAACTTGGGCAATACCTCCCATAGTCCCCCCGAATAAATCTTTGACAACTTGTTTGTTGTCAGAAGTAAGTGGTGGTTCTTCTAATTCAATAGTCATCTTGAATGTATATAATATAGATATAGACTTGTAAAAGAAGAAGAAGAAGAAGAAGAAATGGTGGGGTAAAGTTGTGATGATTACAAAATTTACAGATTTGATTGGAAAATTGACTTTTTGATATTCATCGTAAAAAAAAGAAGTCGAAAAAAAAAATTTCATCTCCAAACGCGCTTAGTGTTGCTTTTTAGATATCAACAAATTGCCGTTCAACATTTTAAGTTAGATTTCTTCTTTGCAACTCAATATCTCCGAGGGTGTGCTATATATTGTAGAGTGCCGAGTTCAATATGACTTGTTTCACGGTGTCAAATGAACTTCTTTAAGCAAGTGAAGCTGGTCAAGTTGATCATTGGAGACATGGTTGTGAACGTTTCTAGGTGAGCCTTCCATGAATTTTTGCAGCAATTCTTGCATAAATATTAGGCACCAATATAATACCTGCACGACCCTTCGTTTTTCATTTCTCTCTTCAAACTAGACTGAAAAGTAGTATAGTATATTCAAAAAGTTCTTCCTAAGGTTCTGACCCCTCTATGTACGTAGCTTTACACACCGTGTACGATAGCACATTCTCCATTTAAATTCTGTTGTCGACTCCCCACAAGCAAGAGTCAATTCAGAGTCAAAATAAACCCAGATATTGCTGCAAAAAAATAAAACTTCTAACACTCATTAAATTATCATAAATAAAACGACAAACACACTAAACAGAGAGAGTCAAAAAAATAATATATAAAATTCTATAGATTTCTAACTACATTTCACTATTATTTCCATTACTCCCACTACCATTTATATCAGACGATCTATTAATAGTCAAATTATCAAAAGGATTAGGACCATTCTTATGCATATTTGTCTGTGCCAATGGAGATGGTGTATTGGCAACTGATCCAACTGGACTATTTGCAGCCACAAACATTTCTTGAATATTCCCACCACTGATCTGACTACCAGTTGCAACCAATGGTGTACGCATAGGTGCCGGACCACTGGACATGAATGAAGATGCAGATGGCATTGACATTAATGGAGGTGGAACATGTGAAGAAGCTGCAGGTGCTGATTGTACAGCTGCTCCCCCAGGGGCAGATGAGGATGATGAGGATGATGCTTCTGGTAAGAGGGATTTATAGGAAGATACCTCTAACATATATGTGACTTCTTTGGCAGTTTTGGTTAAATTTGACATTGATCCACGAATATCATCTAAAATGGGTAAATCTTTAACTATCGCCTTGACTGATGCTAATGTTTGAACCATGGTTTTAATAAATTGATTAATATCTTCAGCAAATAATTTCTTGGTTGTTTGTGATGGATTATTTCGAATTGTATACAATTTAGTCTGTAATCGCTTGGTTATTTCTAAGGATGCAGCACAGACATTTATCAATTCCTTAACTCTATTTGCAACTTGAGGTTGGTTTTCTGGAGAACTTGAAATGACTACTTTATTAATTGCTTGATTCAATTCATTGAAAATAAGCTGTGCATTTGTAGTCGCTGATTCAATAGTAACATACAATTTCTCATCCACTTCTTCAAGATGATCAACACCAATTGGAGGTAATTTTGGTTTAGATTCAACGACTGGGGTATAAACAAACTTTGGTTCTGATTTTGTTGATGCAACCAATAATGAAAATGCATTTTGTAACTCATTAAATGATCCATACATGGAAAGATATAACATTCTAATAAAACAGATATCAATCTTATTGACAAAACTACTGAAATTCTCAGATAACAAACTCATCATTGCCTTGAAGGATGTTATACAAGTATGCAATGATGTAACAATCAGATCTAAATTATTCCCCGTTTCTTCCATAATTTCAAGATTTTCAACTAATGTATCAATATTTGATTTGGTGCTGTATAAAAATGATACCATCTTGATGGTGACTTTTTTATCCGATGAAAATCCAGTAAATCTTCTAATGGACGAATGCAATTCACTAAATGAAAACAAGATCTTTCTGGATACTTTAACAATAGTAATACTCGAATGCTTGCGTTGAGTTAATGCAATTTTATTCAATTGACTTCCTCCTGTATCATTTGTAGTTGTTATGATTGATAATGCAGGATTCCGGGAAACGTGACTTGAAGAAGAAGGGGTAGTATCTTTACTCGAAATTTCATTGGATGGGACAGACGGAAGAGTTAATCTTCCATCTTGGGACATATTATTTTTCGGATGATGATGTTGTTCGTCATCTCCTACATCAGATTCATCTTGTGGTATTTCTTGCAAGGTTGATAATCTTCTAAAATACGCACTTGATTTATGTTCTGTATCTACACTTTCACTCTTTTCTAATATTCTATCAATCTCCTTAAGTGTGTTTGATCTAGATCTAGAAGGTGATTTAGTTGAAGCTGGGATTGATCTTAATCCGCTTGTGATTGAAGAAGGTGAATGGGATATGCTAGGCAGACTGGAAGTTGTTTCGGTTGTAGTTTGTACAACAAGTCTAGGTGGACTAGAAAGATTACCAAATCCATGGTCGACGATGGGAGCAGAAAGTGGAGGTGGTGGAGGATGCGATGGTGGTGTGCTTTTGTAATCTACTGTATTATACGACCTGTTGTTGTTGTTGTTGTTGTTGATATCTTCTTCTATTGACGATGGCCTAATATGTTTGTTTGCTGATTCATTATTCAAATCGTCCGACTTTCTAATGATTAATCCCATTCTTCGAGATGCTTTGGATGATTTGATTTTGGTTCCTTCACTAATACTTTGTGATCTTCTAACTGGTGGGGATGTACCATGGATTGATTCTCCAATTAAATCAGGATATTCATATGGTCTTCTTGCTTCTTTGTTCATTGAATCTTCGATTCGCATTCGGATCAATACTCTATTAGTTACTAAATAATTCTTTAATTCATGTACCCAATCTAAATCAGATTTTTGTTTTTGAAAAGTTTTAATAATTTCATTTGATGGTAATATTAATGGATTGTTAGTTACTTCGATTAAATTTAAATTTGATAACTCTCCAAGCGATGGATTAATATATCGAAATCTATTATCTTTAATTGAAATGACTTTTAAGTTTGTAAGTATTGATATTGAATCAGGTAAATATGTCAATTTATTTGATGATAAATCCAAAATTTCTAAACTGGCTAATTTATAAAAGAAATCTTTTGGGATATAAGCAATTGAATTATTATGTAAATCCAAATATTTCAATCTTGATGCAATTTTATAAAAATTTGATGGCAATTCTGGGAAATAATTATCTTCTAATGATAACTTTTCAACAATTAATGGAGGATCAAATGAATGTAAGAATTCATATATACCATCAACAACTTCTGAGCTGCTTAGATTACTTGTTGAATTATTATTTATGCCATTTAATCTTATTGTATGTTTTTGTTCAATGAGATCAACCTGATCTTTTAGCAAACCGAATATATGTGACTTAGTCATTGGTGACATCTAACTTTTGTTAATCTAAATGAATGTAACAAATAAATCTTGCCACACTAACAACAACCTGATTGTGACTGACTTTCAAAGATCTCCTTAGTTCTTTTTTAAACTATTTGGAATATTCCTCCCAGTTTGGATATTGCCTTATTGATGATTTCTTGCACTTTTTTGGTTGTAAAAAAAAAAAAAAAATTCGAAACAAAATCAAAAAGGAGACACAATTAACAAACAGGCGAAAAAGATTTTAGTTCAATGAATTTATTTACGAGAATCGATTGACGATGGAATTATTTCTCCTTGTAAAAAGATTTCTTATGAAATGAATTGAATCTGAACTTTTCAAAGGGAAATGAGTTGAGAGGTGAGTTAGAAAGTGAAAAAGTAAGAAATGGTTTGATGTAATTCTGGAAAGGACAGTAACCTGGACAACGACAATTGTTTTGACTATTTTTACGACAAAACGGAAATATGGAAAGTCGCAGAATTTTAGGATGAGACATTTTTCATTTTCAATTTGTCAGCTTCATGGGATCCTAAGCCAATTGTAGTGAGTGCACGTGAAAAGGTCTTACAAACCCGAGGGCTGGAATATACAGTAACATAGCTTCTATTCTGAATATATTGCATTTCTATTTACATAAAGGTTACATATCCAACATTCTCACACTGTAACACCTCTTGCTATAGCATCTGTACGTTCTTGCCATACTGTCTTACCAGTACAACTACAAACTTGTTTATCATTTTCCCAAGCACCTGCAGATCTAGCAATTACACCACATAATGAATCACTAGATATCTTATCTTCCAATTTAGATAAGATGATACTTCTTCCAATTAATTCATTGATACTCAATTTTGCATGAAGAAAAGCCTGACCAGCACACAACGTTTCATCTCCATCTACAATTGAAGCACCCAAGGAATTTATAGCAGTAGAAACACTAGATGGTTGTTCAACATCAATTGGATCTAAATCATAATAACTTGGTCCTGTAGAAAGGGCCCCGTTTGACAAATTACCCGAGGTTCTAATGGAAGGATAATATCTCCCCTTAGCTAATCCATTAACTGTCAAATCTATAAATAAATCAGTAGGGGAAACACTAACAATTCTGGCTAATCCTTTGACTGGCAGCTTGATGTCTCTAGGGTCAAATGATTCTAAAATACACACAGCCGCAGAATTAGGTCTTCCAGTACCTCTAATGATTGCATCTCGACCAGTTTCTTGAATGGCTCTTACAATTGTACTGGGTGGCAAAGTACCTTCTGTTGTAACTAAATTTGATTTCAAATTGATATCGAATTTTTGTATTCCTTCTAATTTCCCGAGAACTTTTGCTACTGATTCAACACAGGCATTACATTCCATTGGAACGGCGAATACAATCTCAAATCCTACAGTCATTGTTAATTGTTTAGGAGTGGTGTATGAAAGAGAATGGTAAGTTAGCAAGTGTTTCTAAAATCGCTTACAAATTAAGAAAAATGATTTAACGGGGATTTGTTCCGGTTTTTAAATAATTGCGGAAAAACTGTGGATATTTTTACAATCATTCGATTTTAAAGCAATGTTGGTCCTTAAGGAATAAGCAATCTTCTTTTTAATTTAATTCCTATAAAACAACTATAAATCTAAAAACAATAAAACAAGTCACCTTGAATTGGTACAAACATTGCCCCTATTTAAATGGCAACTAAAAATTCTAAATTTTTAAACTACTCATTCTACGAGGTTCACCAGTTCCCTCGTCGGTCTCCTCATCCAACTTAGTACAAACCCAAGTAGAAGCATACATATTGACTCTATCAATACATTCTCCACTATGTCTAATAGCAGCAGCTTCACATTTAAATCCCAAGGATTCAAATGTCTTAATATACCAAGGATTTTGAGAAGCTGATCTTAACATAACTCTACCACCTTTAGCAAGACATTTTTTCACAGCACTAATTTCATTAATTGCATCGGTACCATTTGGATCAAACCAATCCATATGATCCATAATGATAGCAATTGTGATTGATTTCTTATTCAATCTAGCGAAAACATCATTTAAAGTATCAGTATGTAATCTAATGTTATCGATTGGATTTTCATTCGTAACTCTATTGGCAGATGTAAGTCTTTTATATCCTTTGGTTGTTAAATAATCAGGACAATTATCTTTAGTATATTTACCCATTAAACATAAATAATAAAAGTAATTGTCTTTAGCAATTAAGGATCTATTGATAAGTGGATCTAAAGTATCAATAACATATTTGAGTACAGAAGGACCCATCATATCGGCTTGATTACCAGGAACTCCCAATGCCTTCCATAGAAAGATTGGATTACCAACTAATAAAGTAGCAACTATAGGATTAAACAAAGCTGGTTTAAGTTTTTCATTCCAAACCCTTAATTGTTGTGTCATGGTTGTACATTGACAAAGTTCATCAACATATTTGGAAACTCCACAAATCTTGAAAACATATTTACATAATCTTAAAGCCCATCTAGTAGAACCAGTATCATAAAGCCCCGTCCCAGTGAAAGCAGCTGGTCCTTTATCCATCCAATATTGGAAAGCATTAGATGACATGTGGGGAGATAATTTCTCAAGTAAGAGTTGTTTGAAATTATCAATCTTACCTTGTCCAAACATTTGCCAGATTTGATCTTGATTAAGACTTTTGAAACTAGCTAATTTCAATTCTAATAAATGGTTTTGAGATGGATTTAAATCGACAGCATGGATTCTTCTTGGTGGTTCTGGTAAACTGGCATAACTTAAGATATTATCACCAGCAGAAGTAATAGCTAAAACAGTATCATCACGATTGAATTTCAAAATATTATGATCTTCTCTTGGATCTTCCCAAGTGAATGCATAAATATATTGATTTTTGAATTGTTCATATAAATGATTTAATTCATCATAATAAACTCTCCAAACTTCCTTTTGATAATAGATTGATGGGAATGGTAAATTCTTTTGTAAATTGTTTAAAGCAGCCTCGTGACCTTTAGATACTGGGATTTCAACTTGTACTGGACTATCACTTGGAGCTAAATATGGTGATTCGGTAGCCAAACAATTCAATCTATTTAAAAGTGGTTGAGCTTTTGATTTATCACATCCAATCCAAATATAATAAGGAATCTTACCTAATGCCTTATTATAACAATTTAATGATTTAACGGTACCAAATTTATATTCCAAATAATTTCTTCTTGCAGAATCAAGAAATACTTTATCAGCTTCAAACCAAATTCTCCAGAAATTTCTTAAAATCCATGGTATATTCCTATTAACCAATCCACCCAAAGTATTAATCCTACCCATTGAAGTATCATTACTTTGAATACCAAAATCAACACTAGCAATCACCCCTTCTTTGTGCAATTTACTCACCGCATTATCAATGGCAGCATTGAACGTTGGGATCATAGATAATGAATATGAAAAAGTGATTAAATCAGCATATTGATAATCAATTTGGAAATCACAAGCATCAGCAAGTAAAACATGAACATTTTTCCAATTATGAGCCGAGAATCTTTGTTTCGCAACTTCACATAATGAAGGTGAAAGATCAACTAAATATACTACTTTGAAATTTTTGGCAATTGAACTTATTTTATCCATATATTCGATATTAGAACCTGTTCCTCCACCGATATCGATCCAAACAAGATCATTCTTTTTGGATAAATGAGAAATTGATAATTGAAGACATTCTTGTCTTCCCTTTAATAATAATTGTCTGGTTGTATCATAAATATGAGCTTGACTTTGGTAGAACATTTCAAGTGATTGTTGTTGATTTTTAGCCAGTGCATGTTTGACAGTCTTTTTTTGAATCAATGGTTTAACAAAGCATGCCCAACAGAATACCAAAATGGAATGAATTGTTTTGTTGACTTTACTTGATAAGTAGATCAAACCACATACAAGTGAAATTGAAGTGAATACATATAATTTTGAAAAATCAGTGGGGAATAAATCCACAAATAAGTCTGACATATTCTGTTTTTTATTCTAGAATAGTGTTGAAACAATTGTTAAGAAAGAAAGAAAAAGGATGAACGTTAGGTTGAAGTTGAATATATAGTTAGGGTAAGTTGAAACTTGAAAAAGAGATATTTTAATGGATATTTATATAATTTTACAAAGTTTAATGGGCCCCGAGGACATTCTTGAATTTTTGTTGGAGAGTCTCATTCTCTCTTATTGTTGAGCTTTTGAGGTTGGCATACTTTATTCCTAATTGAGAGGTTGGTAATATCAACAATCATAATAAATATATACCACGAGTGAAACCCATCTATCAAGAAAAATAATAAGAAACACGTTCAACGTGGGTTCCTTCTTTTTTTTGCACCCAAATAAGCATAGGAGAGAAAAAAAAAATAATGAACTTCAACACGTTTTTTGAAAAAAAAATTTTAAGCTTTTTCTTTGTAAAATTCGCTTACGTAAATCCCAAAAAAACCCAACACTTTCTAATTATATTTTAGCTTATAATTGTATGTGTATTGTAAGTTACTGTATAAATACTTGATAGAAAAATCATATGCCAATTTTGGATCGATGAGTTTTTGGCTTTGACCGTTTCTCTGGTGATTGAATTACAACTTAAAATTGGAAAAGTTTATTTTTCGCAACAATAACAATAACACAACTACCAATGAGAGAAGAATTTATAATTATGACATGTGTCTGATACATGAAACGCATTCCTCGAGAAATAGAAAGAAAACGCAAAAATGTCCATTTTATGAAGTCTATTAATGATACACATTTCTAATTCATAGATTAGCAAGAAAATATGTTGCAATTGAAAAGTTCTTGTCCCTTATCTCCACTTACTACAACTCTTCAGGTCAACAGATTTGGTTTTTGTTTTTCCGTTGATCCTAAGTTACCCTGCACAACCCTACCTAACAGAAACTACTAGGCCCTGTGTTGTTCAACTACAGCTGGATCTTCATCTTCCAAGCGTCTTAATAAATAATCCACTTCAACTTTTTTAGTTAAAGGAATAATCCAATCCTTATAAATTTTGGCAATAATTTCAGGATTTACTTTACTTTGAGGATTTTGACTATATTTCATTGAAGGATCAGTTCCATATTGTTCACCTTTAATAATTAATCTTTGTAAAATTTTCTCTTCAACTGCACTATTGGTAATTGATGCTTCAATTCCTTTAATATCTTTATTTAAAATCAAATTAATATATAAAGGTTTATCACTTTGATATTTTGCTTCTGCTACAAATTTCCCAAAATGAATTCTACGAGAAATTGCTTGTAAACATTCAATATCTGCTGAAGAAACAGAACCTAAATTCTCCAACTGTTCACCTTCTTTACAACTTACTTTTGGTACTATTTCATTCACGTAATAATCCAAGATCTCTTGATTCACATTAACTTCATCAGTATAACTTGCCAACACTTTCGGATAGTCAATAGGAGGTAAGATTGGTTTTAAGATCTTGGATGGAAAGAATGGACTTTCGTCAGGAGCTTCAAATCTTCTGATTTGAGAATGAACTATTTCTATTTGTAATAATGCCCATTCCAAGAAACTACCATCAAAATTTGGAATCTCAAATCTATTTTTCTCGTATACTGATGGAGAACTATAAAATTGTGATCTTTCAATTAAATCAAACACAATAGAATCCTCCATCCTAACTAACGCTTGACGGATATTGTTTAAATCAAGGACTGTTTCTGGTTTCATGAAATCCATAGTTCTAATTCTTCTAGTTGTATATTTCCTAACTGACTGGAATATTAATCTATGAATCATATTTCTACAAGGGAAATTTTTCATTCAAGGTTTTTATTTTTTTTTTCTTGTGTGGTGGAGGTGGGAAATCACAATGAGTCAATCTGAGGAAATTACTACGAGGAAGGAGGGGAGAAAAAAATGCAAATCATTATATAAATAAATATGTGACAGAGAGGCTAAAGAAACAAATACATACATACATCGTAACTAATCAGTTACTAATTTCTGCTGGTTCAGAAAGTGGTAATACAGATGGCTGTAACCCATAGGCATCTTCATCGTCCCATTTCTTAACTTTCTTCTTCGCATATTGGACCAATGCATGCCTATCTTCTTCTTGTGGGGTTGAGAATTCAGATATAGTAGCATCAAATTTCCCTACTAAGTTAGCTCTTCTTGCAGCTATAAATCGTCTTACTCTATCAGCTTCCTTCTCCCCCATTCCATAATTGTCATATGACTCATTCAAAGCTCTCATTGTCTTCAAATTTAATTTTTGCTGGTCCAATAACCTCTCATTCACTCGGTCAACAGCTCTCGATATCTGCAATGCAAACGCAATGGCGCCTACAGCCAAGACTCCATAAAGAATCTTATATTTGTTCTTCTCCAATTCTTCAACAGTAGGTGCAGGTCTCTTATATCTTGCCCGATAATAATCTTCCCACGTCGCTGCCCGCCAGAATTCCTCATTATTCTCAAAAGAATATTTCCCTCTAAATGCATTAGCTCTTCTATAAGCTTCAAAATGCTCCTTACTGAATCCATCTGCTGGATCTGGCATTCTGGTCTGTTGTTCCCATGATGTAGTTTGATATCTCTCATAGGCAATTCTACGACGAGGGTCTTTTAATATATCATATGCTTTTTGTACTAATTCGAACCGCTTCTTCTTTTCTTCTGATGAAAGTGGTTTTCCTTTATGATGAATAACTAAACTAGTATCAGGGTGATATAGTTTGACATAGGCCAAATATGTTTTCTTTAGTATCTTCTTCAATTCTTTCGTAGATAGTTTCTTATCCTGTTCTCCAAGATTGAAGATTTCATATGGAGTTGGATCTTTTGTTTTTGGCCATGGATGGATATCTAATCTTTTATGATGATCAAGCTCAGGATCTTCGTTTGCAGCTGTGGCATAATGGGCAATTGAAGTAATAGAAGTAGTAGCGCGTGGGATAAACAAGCTAATGTTCTTGGGTGTCTGGTGTTGAATACACCTTAGTGTACAACAAGATACTTTAAACATAATACCCCTGATCTATAACTTAAAGAAAGAAAGAAGCATATTAATTTTTAATTTGTAATTCAATTCGGTTTTAAAAATTATGTACAAGTAACCAATCGAAATTGCTTCTGGCGCATAGTTAAGTTCGGCTCGGCCTTTGAATTTTTCTCTGAAGCTTAATTTGATATTTTGTGTGAAATGGAGTTTGCTGATTATGCTTGCAAATATCTCCATAGCTGATCAACAAATATAATCTATCTGAGAGTGTATGTCTAAGCTTAGACATGCGAAGTTCGTATTCTGATTAAAGATTGCTTCCCTTAGATCGTATGAACATAGAGAAAGTGGCTGATCCAGAGTCTGCATCGAATTTACATTTTCCTTTATATCGGAGGCGGAACTCATCGGGGATTCCCAAATAGGTATTCCATCCCACTTTAAACACATCCTACGAGATGATCTTATTGTTATCCTGACTTCCCCACAAAAAGAAGTGTTCATATGTGGTTTCATTATTCGGGTCTAGTGTGTCTCACAATTTTAAAGTTTACGTCCTGCATGGGAAGACTTTCCAAATCAGGGATTCCGTTCCGCAACTGGTAGCAGTTTTTCTAAAAAAGAATTGGGGATTCCCTTTTAATGGTTTTGCACCCATTCCTAAAACAATATAAATAAGGCTGATTATTCCACCCTGCTTAGTTGGTGAGCTATGTTGTATATCTCAGCTACTTTCTATATCAATACTACAATGTCCCCAACTCAAATAATTGATGAATCCGTTCCTGCTAACCTTGAACCACGCTTTGTTGCAATAAAAAAAAGATTGATCAAACCAGAAAACATTGACAAAGTTACACAAAGCTGGAAGCAGATCTTAGTTGAATTAGATAAAGAACTCACAAGAATTGCTGAGGCTGGTCCTTCGTATGTTCCTAAATGCGACTTCTCGGAAATCAAAGATACTAATAAACTTCCACCTAAAATCTCTGCATTGTTTAAACAAAGAGGTGTGATTATGGTTGATAATGTTATTGATACCCCACAAATTGACCTCTGGTTTAATGAATTAGTTGAATTCTGTAAAGACAATCCAGAAACTGCGGGATATACTTTCCCAAATCCAACTGCATGGTATAACATTTTTTGGACCAAACCCCAAACTGAAGCTAGATTTCACCCAAATATGAAGAAATTATTCAAGACCATGGCTAATGAATTTCATGTCGATGATGAATCCACATTGCTTGATTTAGACACTCAGATAGTCTATGGTGATAGAATTAGAATTAGGGAACCTGGGTCAACTGCTACTTTGCCATTACATTTAGATTCTAGTTCTATTGAAAGATGGGAAGATATCATGTATTCCAAAGTTTATGAACCTATCTTTAATGGGGAATGGGAAGATTGGGATCCGTTTAAATTAGACGAAAGAACTACTGCTTCTGAAAACCTTTATGAACATATCGAAGAAGGCAAATCAACCATTTGTAGTGCCTTCCGTACTTTGCAAGGGTGGTTGGCACTTTCAAATAACAAATCTGGTGAAGGTACTTTAAGAGTATTACCAAATATTAAATTAACAATGGCATATATCATGTTGCGTCCATTCTTTTGGCAGGATCCCAAGTCTGGTAATTTGGATGATTATGAAATTGATCTAGACACTCCTAAATTCCCAGGAACTGTTCCTGGACAAGGTCAATTATTTTTGGATAAGTTTTATCATCATCTACATAAAGGGGTTATTTCAATTCCTGATGTCAAAAAGGGGTCATTTGTATTTTGGCATGCTGATGTTGCTCATGAAGTTGATCATGAGCATAATGGTGATTCTGTTTCTTCTGTTTTATACTATGGTCAAACACCATTGACTGAAGGGAATATCAAGACCTTGTTGGATACAAGACATGCATTTTTGAATAATATTTCTCCAGAAGATTATCGATCGCAACTAAGTGAGGAAGACAAGAAAAAGGAATATCAAGGTGCCGATTTTGCTCATTTTGGTGAGGATATGGATTCCAAGAGATCTATGGGCCTTGTGCCATTTGAGATCTCCGAGGACTTAACTGAAGGTCAAAAGAGAGTTAGGCAACTTGCAAATGAAGCGATCTCTAAACAAGCATAATGAATACAAAAATTTACTTCCATTAAAATACATAAATATATAAAACATCTTTTTAAATAAATTTACAACTTTCCAAATAAAACATCATAATAATAAACTTTCCTTTTTTACCAATCGACTTCAATAACTAATAATAAAAAAAACTGTCACATAACATATGACACATATAAACGTAAAAATCAAACAAATTAAGCCCATCAAATAATTCGTCTATGCCAATGCAATAGCATAATCTTCATCAACGACGTACTTCTCCCAATCATTAGTCCATCCCATTAAGCCTCTCTTCTTGTTCTTCTTGGTAGTATCATTTATAACACCAAAACTATTCTCATCACAATTATCTAAATCTCTTCTCTTCCAAATACTTAAAATAATTTGTCTTGTCTTACCAACATTACCCAAAGTATTATCTTCTAATTTATCCATAATTTGTAATGTCAAATAACGTAAATCTTCACAATCAGCGGCAACACTTGAAATTTCAGAAGATGCCATAAATACTGACCAAATCAACGTTGAATACCATTTATAATCGTTCTTGATAACAATAAATTCCAATAATTTGAAAATTTGTCTAACCAAGCGAGTAATAGATTCATCTTCTGGAGTCTTATTTAATAAACAAGATTCAAGATATAAAATTGTAGCTAAACGCTTAATCTCACAGGATAACAAGAAACAGAATTCTTCGATTTCCATTCCAAATTCTTGTACCATTAATGTTGTTTCATTATGATTGGTACTTGCCAAAGCCGCTTCCATTACATTAATATTCATTTCATCCAATTTCTTCTTCATATCATTACATAAGATAGCATAATTAGTTTCACTAATGGAATTTCTAAATCTTTCGAATGATAAATCAGTAATATCAGAAATGATATTTAATAAACGACGATCACATCCCATCCAACTAACAAGCGTGATTTGATTAGGTGCTTTAACAACTCCGGTTTTTTCTTCCTCTTCTTCTTCCAATTGTAAAAAGAATGAATTAACATCCTTACAAGCAGTTCTACCAATACTTTCTTGATAATTTAAAAATTCAAGACAGAATTTCAATAACGAATATTCTAAACTATTGTAAGGTAATACGAATTTTTCTGAATTGATCAATTTCTTACATAATTTCAAATAAATAGTCCATTGTCTGTCACAATCATTAGCAAATTCATATAAGATCAATAACACCAATGCAACCAATAAATCAGTAGTATATGTATGACTAGAATTATTTATATCAGTATCGCTCACCAATCTATCAATTTCAGGTTGGATTTTGGCAAGACCTAAATCTTGGAAATATTTAGCTTTACTTAACCAACCAGCTTTTTGAGCAATTCCGTTAAGTTTCGATAAATATATTGAACCTAATGAAAGAATGAGATAAAATAATGAAGTATTATTTTGAGAATACTTCACTAATGCCGATAAGTCTAACCCTTTTTCCACCACAATAGATCGAGAGTTATCGTCACTTAATTGATTGTAATAAATAGATTGATCACCAACTGGGTTTAAAATTGGTGAAATGAATTCAATATAATAATTCAAAGCGAAATTCAAAGAATTTGGATCTTTCAATGACCGGGTAATATCAGGTGGAATAATTGATGATTGTAAAGAAGGTACAATCATAGGGGTAATATTCATGGGAGGCATAAACACTCGATTAATATCACTATAACCGGTGTTTATAAATTGTAATTTTTGTAAGTTACGAATGGTAGCATAGTATGATTCTTGTGATCTTTTAACTAATTGAGTTGTTTTAGCACCACTACCAGAATCTTGTTTTTTATTTTTTGACCAAACACCTTCTCTACCAAATTTTTTACCTCTTAATTCTAAATCTTCTCTAAATTGTAAGATGATTTTATAACGACATGTAAGACCTTTGGAGATACATCTAGAACAATGGGGTTTTATTTCATCACATTTAATTCTTTTGGATTTACATTCTTCACAACCAAATCTAGATCTTGGAGTTTTTGATTTTTGACTTGGTTTTTTCTTGCTGGAGGCACTTTTGGATATTTTCGAAGTTGATGGTTCTTGTTTAATAAACGTTGAATCGGCAGAAGTACACGGAGATATATGATCTAATAACAAGTCTGTGCTAGAAAAAACTTTGGGAGAAGAAGAAATTGATGAAGTTGGAGTAATGTTATTATGATGTTGATAAAGCAACGTGTTGTTATTGTTGGTTGCATGGGGATACATATGGAACCCAAGTCCAGAGACTGGCATATGCAGTAGTGGGTGAGGGTTGACATGTTGGAAAGGTGGTGATATGCTTGTTGATTGATAACTTGAAGAGGTAATACTTGAAACTGAACCCGAAGGACTTGAGCTTCTGTTGTATTGGTAGTAGAATGATGATAATGGTGATTCTGGTGGTGGGGTGATACTATGAGGTGGTGGGGTAATCTTATGTGAATCCATATTGAATTATCTGTGGTCGTTGTAGTAGCTGTAGGAAGTAGTGTCTTTATTAAAAATAGGGTGACGAGTCCGCCTGTTGGTTTCTGTTTTGTTTAAATGGGTAATTACGTAAGTAGCAGACTAGGAAGTACAGGTTATTTCGTTTCTTTAACTAAACTGTTAAATGTTATATAAAATTGAATTTGAAAGGAAAGGTAAAAATACCAAAAGTATAGAGTAAGATTATTAATAAAAATAGAAAAAACGGCAGAACTGGAATTATATATATTTAGTAAGGACATACGGGACAGACAAAAATAACAATTAAGGTTTAAAATAAAAATTGATAGTAAAACTGTTAAAAAATATTTTAAATTTATTTTAATTTTGTTGAGACATTTTCAATTCTATTTTGTGGCAAATAATATAATATTTTCTTAGAGACATTTTACTAATATTTTCGTATTCTATTATATTCGGTCAATAACCCCCTTGGCTAGGATAATGAGACATTAGCCATTCGTGATTTGTTGCAGTTTAGGTCAATCATATAAAGCAAAATAAAAATAGAATAAATGGCTTTTGCTTTCCCCAGTCATGCAAGAAAGTATCAAATGAAAATTGAAAGTTGAATAAGGGGTTCATTTGTGGAGAAGCATTGGTCCCTTTTTCCAACTTAAACTGTCTGAATCGATTTCATTTAACTTTGTCAAAATTGTCTAGGCATTTCATATTCCGATCTAGGATTTGACTAGAATATCATATTCACAAAACCATCAGCAAAGTGAAACACTAACAAACTTAAATTAAACTTCTTGGGGGTGGCGGAAAAATATGTCTAAAAACGAATCTGTGAATTAATGCAAAGCGGAGTAATTAAGCGCCCTTAAAAAATACCGCGAAACCATCCATAGTTACATATTTCAGCAGGCGATTTGATAAGGTTCAAACTAAAAAATATTTGTGGCAAATTTCTTTTTTCTATTCTTTTGGATAAAGTATTAACCTGGCGAATTGTCCGCGATGAATAAACCCCACCAGGTAGAATTGACCACGTAGAAAGCTTTCCCACTCAAATAACTTATATGATGCAGCATCGAGCCAATCGGACAAATTTTTTTATCCCAAAGTCCAAATGGCAAATATTATTAATTGTTCTGATTTTGTCCTCACTCATTAAGCATGGCTAACAACACGTCTGCAAGTACAATTTCTAGAGCGATTTATTTCTTAATAATCATAAGAGAAAATGTCGCATTTCATGAAGTTTGTGCCATATTAAAATATTATTTTCTCAGAAGGATTCATTGTTTTTTGGTATCATGCATCTATGAGTGCAATTGGCTAATAATATTATCCGAAGGATGGATTCTTTTTTTGTGACACTGTATATCCGCTAATATAAAAAAATTCACTTGTAATAAATCAAAAAGTTTATTGAATCATCGCGATAATATGTGACCTAATGTAGTATCAATAAGGATAACAACTTGCAAGTTGCTACTAATCGAGATCTCAAATGTAAGCAATTTATGTTGAATTTGATTCCTACAACATTAGTGGGGTAAAAAATGGTTCAACTTAAACCGCCAGCCCCCCTCACCCACCTCGACAGCCAAAATTCATTGGATTACATTCTTGTCCTTGTCGATATGTTGCAACGATTGTTCGGTTCATTACATTTAATGACGGACAATAAATATCACAAATTTATAGTTCACATGGCTCTCCCCCTCTTGGTGCCATATACGAACATCGAAATTGCGCTACGCTAGATTCCCGCTTCTTTGTCCTAGTCGCTCTATGTTTAGCTTGTTTCGGGTTGTTCTTGTTTAACTTTTGTGAACACAATCAATCCTGTCAAATTCTTTGATTTTGTTCAAAGACAAGAGAACCGGTTATTTTTTCGAAATTGGATTTAAGTATTTTTTATTCACCGATCTTCTTTGTGACCAATAATAATACTGTTTATTATTTCACAAAACTAGGAGGGGTAGAAATGGGGCGGTCGTATCACCTATTTGATTGGCTAAATGACGCGATGCCACTCCGTCACATGACCCTGGTTGCTATGGAGACCGTTATCGTCCCGAAAGGTCATGATTCAAATACTTTGTTCCAATTGAATCATTAGTAAATAATATAGGAACAATGAAGCGTTTGTGCGTTAGTTTCTTGTTCCATACGCTATTTGATTTTACTGTTGACAGTTGAATATTGAACTACGAAGAAATGTGTATGCAATTTAATTTTAATTAAATTATGTAATTTTAATTTTAGTGTATGAAAACCGTTTTTTTTACATGTAAAATCTAAACAGGTGTTTAATTACGATATCATCGGAGATCTAGAGAGAAATACCTTAAAATATTCTGTGGCTGATGCCCTATGCAGATCCGTGCATTTAATAGAAAAATATAACTCAAATAATATCCCATTTCTTTTTATTCATAGTTTCAGATGAACCCCAGTATTCGCTTTTTCTCAGCCGAGTTCAACTAAAGCTTTTTCTGATTGTGTTAAACGTTGTTTTCACCTGTTTCAAAATACAAGGGAGAGTCTCACCACGTAATTTGCAAAATTTACTGAAAACATTTTGCCAAGCAAATATGCCTTTTAACACCATCTCTTTTATTGTGTATTGCAAAATGTTACAGAGAAACTATACGAGTTTGAATTAAACGAATCTCGATAGACAACCAATATCTTAAACTACTCTTCAGATGTATATTTTTTTAAGAATAGAAATGATTGAGACGTGGTCGACAAGTAAAGTTTGGAAACCGTCACAATCCTAAGGATATACTGGCATATAAACCAAATAAAGGACTACCAGCCAAACGGCCAACCTGCCAGTGGTCCATAAATTTAGATCAGTTCTTGATAATCTAGCACTCACTGGGGAACTTATTCGTGTATCATCTTGTATTGTTAATCAGTCAGATGACAATCTACAATATTTGACATTCCCCAAAAACTATAGTTCTAAGGACTGAACTTTATTTCATATGAAGTGGAGTTCACGGACCCCTTTCGACTGCACTTCTTCGTCATATGGCGGTGAGCCCAACTTAGACAAATTCCTGTGGACTTTCGCCTTCCCCAAGTAGGAATCAGGAATGGACGAAATCCTTCCTCGGCACAATAGTCCTTCTACGGAACGAACAACAACACCAATTATTTAGTTTGGTTATATATACAAGCTACGCACGTAATCTTCCCATGTTGCAATACACGATTGCTCGGTTCCTCCACGGACTAAGCACGGGGCTTCCTTGTTATCAAACTACTGTAAGTTTTACGATCGGCCAAATGCATCTCTCGCTCTTGTTGTTAATCTATTAAGATTGGCCGACAATAGCAAACTTTTACAAAAACCTACAAGGTTGGCAAAAATTTTATAATCTTTGCGAGCTTTCTTGTTAACCTAAACGGGAGGGGAAGTGGTGTTTATTTCTTGGTGTCAAAACTATCAAAACTGTTTGCTAGTTACCTCGTGGATTCCGCTTTCGGTTAAATAAGGGGTAAATAGCTGCGGATGGATAAGGAGGGAGAAATCCTATACATAGTTTACCGTAGGTTTTCTCGAAGAAGTAGGAAAACTAAGGAAGGGAAAGCGATCTCTATGAGAGAAACAAATTTTTGAGACTTATGAAAAGCAAGGCAACTTTACTACCCATCTAATCGGTGGCATTCGAGGGTACAACATTAGGATCTGGTTACTGTTCTTCAAGGAGCTCCTTATAATTGAGTAATATAACTGATAGTAGTTAATTTGTAATTATAACTATGCAAAAGATTTCGATATTTTTTTTCGCAATAAAGAAGAAGATTCATAATTGCTATTGCTACAACGCCTTTCACTACATATAAATTATAAAGGATCATAATTACTAATAGTATACTTGGAGAGTCTGCAACAGATCGTCCGTCCCACATCACGTTATAGGAAGACTATCCCACCGCAACGTTTCAGTCATACGGCCGAATCATTAAAGCCTTTTCGGGATTAAATCGATTTTAATTATTTCATTTTTTTTCCATAGCTGCAAAAAAACCAAAAAGTGGCTGCCAAAAAATAATTGAACAATCGAAAAAAAAAATAACCCAGCGCATTATCGAAAATGGGACAACTATAACCGATTTAATACTTGGGCTTCTCGATGTAAAGGTCACGAATGCAGAACTTATTCCCTTCTACTTTACACTCGTGGTTTTGCGGCCGATGTCGACGAATTAACGCCATTACCGAAAATCGATAAATTTAGAACTGAAATATATATTTTAGGAAAAACTTTAAACTTCTTCTTGAAAGAAGATTGCTGCTTGAAAAAACAAGGCTTCTCTACTCAATTCAACTCATTCTTTGCGATTAGAAGACGACTTTCATAAACAGAAAAACCAGTATGTTTTAAGCTTGAGATGAATTATTCCAACAACTTCGATATACAACGATATCTTACGTGGAACTAAATTAAGACCACTCTTGAAAACTTTCTTCTCCAGTCTGAACACCGTTTCATTGAGAAAAAAATGGTAGTTTAAAAGCCTTCTCACTCTAAATAATATATGACTAATCCAACAAGGTTCATCGGACCACTTCAAGAATTTTTAAGCGGCTCATTATATCAAACATTTTATATTGTACCAGTCCAGTCCAGAATGAGAAATCTACCCGTTACTCATCTACGGCCAAAAATGAAACCGATCAATTGTTGAATCAAAACTCTTCTTCTACACAAATGTATAAAACTAAACGTTGTTTAGGACTCTGCTTTTGCTTATTGTCGGTTTCACAGTTCTATCCATTGTCCCCCCTGAATATATTCACCAATACTTGGACAATTTAATGAGTGGCCCGTCGCCACAAAGCTGATTCAAAAAGGTTAAACCGGCCGTATGGCTTATGGGGGGACATACATATATGCAGTATTTAACTCCTCCAATTTTGCGGAAATAATTCGGGTTTAATAAATCCGTTCGGATGCGAACCCTTATTATGAAAATCTGTCAAAAAACCATCGGAAAATAAAAGCAGCAAAAACGAAAAATATTTTTTAGTAAATAATTCTCTTTGCTTATAAATAAAGCCGCTTCCCAAGAAATGTCATTCACTTTTAAGGTTTTTAAATTTATTATGAAATCAATATCATCAAATACAAATATTAAACCATAACGATGAATTCAGATAAACCACTATCACCTGTAACGACTCCAGTCCCAATTACTACCCAAGAATTGGTTCCTAATGAATTCGATGGAGCCGCTATAGATAGACAATCAACAGGACGCAGTAGTATAAAATTCAAAGAATCAGATGCTGGTGACGGTACCAAAAGACAAGACCAATACTTGCATGGGGCTCGTTTAGGTCTTTGCTTCTTGTCCTTATTCTTGTGTCTTTTCCTTTTTGCTTTAGATCAAACTATTGTTGTCACTATTTTAACCACAGTTGGTAATAAATTCGATGCATTTTCAAAAGTCGGTTGGTTATCCTCGGGGTTTTTATTGACTATGGCAGTTTTTATTCAACCATTTGGGAAATTATCTATCATCTTTGGTCGTAAATGGACAATGGTTGCTGCCGTTGTCATATTTGAATCTGGTTCCTTGATGTGTGCATTGTCCAATAACATGAATGTTTTAATTGGTGGAAGAGTATTAGCCGGTGTCGGTGGGGCTGGTATCCAAGGTATCTCCTTTGTTATCATTTCCGAAATTGTTCCCATTAATAAAAGACCCATCGGAATGGCAATCATGTCAGTTGTTTTTGCAGTTGCTTCTGTTCTTGGTCCTTTAATCGGAGGTGCATTTACTTCGCATGTTTCTTGGAGATGGGCATTCTATATTAATTTACCTGTTGGTGGTATTGCATTGGTTACTTTCTGTTTAGTGTTTAGACCACCACTTCCTAAAGTTAGTTATATTCAAGAATTGAAACTGTTTGACTATTTGGGAACATTCTTATTAATATCCGGATTTGTTGTTCTCTTATTGGCATTAACCTTTGGTGGATCAGAATTCAGTTGGGATTCAGGTCCAGTCATTGCATGTTTCATAATTGGTCCCTTATTATTGATTGCATTCTGTGTCTGGAATTTCAAATTCTCCAAAAATCAAGTCATTGCTACTGAAATTGTTAAAATCCCACAAATTGTTGCCTCAGTAGTAGCTATTTCCGGTGTTTTTGGTGCCTTCATTGGGGTTATGATTTACTGTTCAATTTATTTCCAAGTTATTAAAGATAATAGTGCTATGGGAGCTGGGTTACATTTATTACCATGTATCATTTCAGTGGTTATTTCTTCAATTTTTGCAGGGGTCATGATTCAAAAATTTAGATATGTTAAACCATTTAACATTGCATCTGGTATTATTGCCCCAATAGGTGCCGGTATTTTAACATTACTAGAAGTTGACTCTTCATTCAGCACTCAAGTTGGATTATTAATCCCATTAGGCGCCGCTTGTGGGTTACAAATGCAACCATCATTCATGTCTGCTCAAATAAAAGCACCAAAGACTCCAGGAGGGATGATTATGACTACTATTTTTCTCAATTTTTCAAGATCCATTGTGGCCGCCCTTGCTGCCGATTTAGCCGATGCTGTATTCACTACGTCCTTGACAAATATCTTTTCTTCCGCTGTCAAATCGCCTACTCTTGATCCAGAAATCTTATCAGAATTACAAGGAGTGGATTTGAGTGGATTGATGGCAAATAATGAAGTGTTGAAGCAGTTGAGTCCAGCTGCGGAATTCTTTGTTAAAACGCAAATGATGAAAGCTATCAGGAATGTATTTTATATGTCTTTGGGATTCACTATTATCAGTTTCGTTGCTGTCTTTTTCGTCACCAATAAGAAATTACCTAAGGCAGTTGATATGGGCGAGAAAAAGAAGGAAGTAACAAAAGATGAAGAAAATCAAATTGAAGAAAGCATTGCTGAAAGTTCAAGGATTGCTGCTGATGAAGAACAATCAGAAGATACCGAAGAAATCAATTCGATCGAAAAGACGAAGACAACGGAGAGACAAACTTCGCTTTAATTGCCATGTAAATAGAGTTATATACCATTTTAATAATAATGAATAGATCAACATTGTTCGAATATGAGACATCTATACTGTATTGTAAAACAAATCGATAATAGTTCTACTTAACTTCTATACGAAATTCTAAATACTTGTACATATTTATAATTACATACACATCAAAATGTGTGTAAAATTGGGTATTCATATCAAACAATATAGGCAAGCATCAACTCAACGAAGAGAACCAAAACCAAAGACACATCCAATGGGGGAGCAGAACCTATGTACACATCTGTGATAGCAGAAGATGGAGCATTGGACTGCATATTGTCAGAAGGAGAACTTGATCGAGATGGCTCATCACTAAGAGTTCCCTGTTGGCCACGATTGGAGTCACTCGATTGGCTTGGTATACTATCATCGTTCTCACTTTGGGTTGCCTTAGTCAAATATACAGTTATATGAGTTGTAGTTGGTAATTTTGGGATAACATTGGTAGGGATAACACATCCAATGCATGTTTCGGTGTCTGATGCCGTTGACTCACTTGAGAGTTCGGTGCCAGGTGATGAACTTTTTAAAACGGTTGATGAGTCAATAGCGATGTTCGAAGCTGATGCAGATGAACATTCTTCTGTTGACACACTTGTCCACGTTTCGTTGTTGATGGTGGTTGAAAGGGGAATTGTTGAAGATGGATCAGATACTGGTGTTTCACAATCTTCGACTGTAGGGGTAGTTGTGGAGACAGGAGAAGTGGAGGTATCTTCATCTGATGTCATTATAATTGGTGTTTCTTCTTCTGTGACAGTTGATTCTCGAGCTTCTGTGGTTGGTTCATCTTCTACAATTGTTTCAACTTCTTGTTGCGAGCTTTGGGATTCGTCTTCAATGGGTGTCAAGCTTGGTACTTCTGTAGTTGGTTCTTCGGTTTCTAACGATTCTTCAATTTCTGAGCTTGTAGTTTCGATATCCCCAATAGCCTCTCCGGGAATTAGTTCAATCACTGTGCCTGTATCCCCTGGTGCGGCAGATATGGTAGAAGTAGTATGAGGGCCATCCCATGTACTAGTGATAGTCAAAGTGGGCACAGGTATTTCAACAACAACAGTCATGGTACCTTCACCAGGAACATATGACATAGTTGAACGTTGGGTAGTCAGACCTGTATATGTTCTTGTAACAAGGTCAACTTCTTGACCATTCCCACCTGGCAGATTGTTCGTATATCGCGACCAAGTGACCGTTTTCAGGTTGTCGGTCTCTTCTGTATCTCCTTGGCAATGATAGCGGTTAATATACAAAATTTTATTGGCGATTCCAATGTCCGCACGCATAAACACTCCCGCGAATGGTCTGAACCCAGAAGGAATGTTTGTAAAAGTCGCTATATATGAAGTCGTGGAACAGTTTGTTTCAACATAAGCACTAACCACCTCTTCAGGAAAGTACCAATCATTTAACTTTTCGACAATGGCAGCATGGATAGAAGCGCAGTCTATTTCAACACCTTCCTTTTGGACCTCGAACCCCAATGTAGCAGTGGTGTAACCATTGGAACATTTTCCTCCCAAGAGATAATGCTGCTGTTTATTCAAAGTAGGGATGACCCTATTGATACGAACAATTTTATCGGGATCAGTGGTAGCGCCTGCAACAAAATCTACTTCTATAGGAAGGCTATTGTCGCCATCATAAAATGTTACCGTATTCGAACCACCATGAAAATAATTAGCACATGTAAGATCAGTGGCCAAACCTGAATATCCAGCATTGAATGTGAATGGGAACCTAATTGTCCCCCAGGCGTATGTGGTTGGGAGAACCGAATCCTCAAAATGACAGGCTAATTCGGAATACGGAACCACCACATCGCCAGGACTAAACATACATGTAGCATACACTTTAGACCCAACTTTGAGTTCAACCTGATTTTCCGTACTTGTGAATTTAAAAACACAAGGCATTTTTAAAGTAAATGTATCACCAGCATTAATTCTAGAACCATCGATAATCCATGACAATGTAGCAAGCCAACTAGGAAAATTGGGCCCCTTAAATGGATAATAGTTATCATTCTCCCAAACTAAGGAATCGAAACTTGTAAATATACCCGTGACCTCTTGAGTGGTCACTAATGAAAGCAAACAAAGTAAAGCAAACGTTTTAAAATACATCATTGCTGACAATTTGACACGATCACAAATCCCAAACACATTAGAAGAAGTCACCCTGAGCGTTATTCGTAGGTTTATATACTTGGGAAATTTGAAGTTTTGCAACCTTAGAAAAATTGTTCGATTCCTGCATGTCCCCACAAAAGAAACTTCGGTCATGACACAAACGAAGAAGCTTTTTTATGCAGGGTTCTAAAAATATAATTAACAAGAAAAAAAGCGAGAGGGTGTTTCCACATAAATATTCTATTTGCCCTTAAGATACACTTCGGTAGATGAAATAAACACCGTGAGGTATTCTTTTAAAAGGCAAGAAAACAAAGCTTCCTTCGAAGAAACAAAATATCGGTTCAAATTTCAAGAATGAATTTGCCCTTAGAAGTGCTGTAATTAATGGCAATCAGAACACAAACAGTCATGCAAGTGTGAAATGATTTACGTCTTAACTTTTCTTAGGAGAAAATATTTTTTAAATATAATTTCACAAAATAATCGAAAAACACTATAAAATAAACATGTGACTTTATCTAAATCGAAATCGCAACGAAAGTAACATAATTTTCTACGATTGTAATAACCCATTCGGCTCGTGTTAGTAAAGATAGTTGATAAACGATGCAGTTACTACCACGTTCCGAATGAAAGTTGATATAGCAGTCTGCTCTCAGATCTCAAAAGTTCTGTTCCAGTCTTGAAACGGCCCAGCGGATGAGTGAATATAGAAACTCTAAAGTGAAGTGATGTACTTTTCTTAAGAATGGTTCTGACATGGACTCGCGTTTCCTTGCATTAAGTATACTGATTATTTTTTCTTGAAAATGATTAGTCAGTGCATTGTCACCATTATCATCATTAGCACCAGTATCTCTGTTTGCATCGTTATCAGTACCTGTATTTGCATCACCAGCAAACTCAGAGTTAAGACCATTAAGAATATCGTTGATATTAGACATATTTTGATTAATTGTAAAAGAACTAATTAACTAAAGAATTTCTATAAAATACAGCTTTTATTTTCTGTTGAATTTACCACCTCTTTATATTATAATATTCATGGTGGTAAATTATGGCTTTTATTTGATATACTTTTATTAACTTTTAATTGATATACTTTTGTTAACTTTTATTCATTAACTTTTATTAACTTTTATTTATTAACTTTTATTTGATATTTTTATTAAACTTTTATTTGAAACACTTTTATTAATTTTGATTGAGAACACAAGAGGTCTTGCATTACCACGACTCTCAACATTTTTATATCCCAAACAAAATCAACTAATCAACTAGCTAAACTCTGAGACTATCCCGGGATCTGCTTTACTTTCATTTTAGGATATCGGAATGAATCGTGAATCATCTGCCATCCTTGTCAGGTACATCTGATAAATCCGCTGAATTTAATAATAAGCTGTATGGAATTGTCGACAGATTTGCCCTTTCTATATCATTCCTGCAACAATACACTGATTAGTCTCCATTCTTGCTTTGGAACTAGATTTCTTGTTGAATCCTTCGCAAGATGTTTCGAGAATATTCTGCGCCAAAAATAAAAACAATTCATTGCCTCGATGTGCATTAGTGACATCTTATGTAGTGTTCAGGTTTTTCTATATGCATCAACCTACGGAGGGGTGATGAGCGGATCGTTGGGAATTGTTTCGGCTAATTCATTGATTAGACTACTGGTTCAATGTCTCTCAGCATTTTGTGTAGTACACGGAGATGGGATTTGGAATAACCAACCGGAAAGACAAATCTCAAACAGTACTCTTTTGAAAAAGCAAATATGCATAAGGAAGCAATTTTGAGTTTAGATCCAGCCAATCAAACACTCGCCACATAATCATATGCTTGGATACCACTTTGACCGAGGAACAGAAAGACAACAGTCTTAGCGCAAAACAACTTGTTCTTCGAGCTAAACAATATTGGTCTTCGTGACAACCAACAATATGGCAACGAAGTCTAGGGGGGGGGGGGGTTTAGTGGGTATTACGATTCGTCGAGCCCCACATTGTTGGCTCGTACGTAAATACATTGTTTCGTTGGGGATACTGGAAAACAAAAAAATAAAAAAATACTGATAATTGCAAGTTTGCCTATGCGGAATTGCGCTTGGGATTCAAGTATCTGATATCTCTACTTTTTCTCTCCTGCAAAATATCAGCATTTTCAAAACATGATTTCATTCCACGTTTACAAATGACTAACAAATCGGGTGGTCTTTGGGGTGTGTTCTGTACTTGAGATACGAGGTCATTGTATATGGCTTTTCTTGGCATGTTAGTTACTGTATTCGCCCAAATATTATATATTACCGTTAAGTTGACAACTTAAAAATCAGCTTAGTTTGCGATTCTGTGTTGAACTAGATTAAACCCCAGAACACAGCTATATGTACGTCGCTGCCCTCTTTGAAGCTATTAAATGTCCCCGGGTCTAGTGTATTTCTAGTAGAAGAAAAATCACCCCCAATTGAATTGTGTTCAACAAATTCCTGCATATAAATTGTTGCAGAAATGATTTTGCAACCAATTAAATTTTGATGGTTACGTTTTTTGATTTTTTCAAAACACAGTATAAATTCAATAAAACGATTTAAATGTAATAATTTAAATATTTCTATACATACTAAAAACAATTCTTAGGGGACACATAAGAAACCTGCTTTACAAAAATTTGATTCAGTTACAGGCAGATGTTTGAATGCAGGTTTTGTAGTACTTACTCTATATTTCTAATTCCATTCCAGGGTTGTTCCCTCAGCCTGATTCGTCTATAGCTACATTCCTTGCATATAAAAGTATACGCTTACAAATCCAAAAAGAGACACAACAATCCATACTTCAAATTAGAAGTAAAATACGTGAAACAGTACCTCATTGAAGAAGAAATGTGGGCACGAAAACCCGAAGGTGTATCTAAAATAGCCTACAAGCTCTAGTTGAAGTAATTCTATAATTCTTCGCCCACCCAAATATCTCCATAAAAAGTAGTCAATATACTTTCATTGTTGTCAAACTGCACACACACTTGCCCTCGTAGAGTTATACTTTCCATGCTTAGTTTTCTCGCCTATTCAAGAAAAACGCCAGTAAGTACTGTACCAATATTGCGGTTTGCCTTACTCTGTTTCACCCCGTGTGCGGTAAGAAGGCGGCAAAGGCTCAACTGTAACATCAATAATACTGATGTCAAAGTCTGCTTCTTAATTAGCAATAAACAATCCCGAATCCATATGCTGCTGGAGGATCATAGAATTGGCGTATGAGGGAAAAATTCAAACTGTCCGTCCAAGGAAAGAAAAATCTCTCACCCGAGGAGAGAAACCCCCTCTCAGCCAACGATAGAAAAAACTATCAGCATCATGGATTTCAGATTTATTAAACGTTTACTCCGAGAACTGTTAATTGATAGATATAATCCCTTTGTGTTATTCTGAGTCAACTTTGTTAGATGTATGGTGCACGTTTGCATAGGAAAATTCGGAGTAATCAATGTTAAATTCTCAGTTCTCAATCCAGTTCTCAAAAAACAGTTCTCAAAAAAACGACAGTGTAAAATTATCGGATTCAGATTGAAGAAATTTTAGTTAAGCATAATATTAATTGATATCAATATTATCTTTGAACCATTTGCAGTTAACTTTATTAGAACAGTTCTACACGTTTTCTTACATAAATTTGGACTTATTAAACTTTCTAATTAATTGCCTGTCTCTAGATTGTTTGTGGATAATTTTGAAAAAATCTCGATGCAATGTGTATACATAATTTGCTCTGATTAGTTTATCAAAAATCATAGGATCGACAAAAGAGGGACTTAACATTTTGTGGAGTTCTCCTGAGAATTTCGATCTATCATAGACGATATTTGTAGGCTATCGTTCCCGTTTCCTTGGGCTGGCTCTCATTGAAAAAGTAGCCCAGAATTCTTTAACTACTGTCGGTATCGACTAACATAAAATCTTCAAGTGAGTTGAACAAGTTAGCCGGGCACAACCGGAGAACGTATTCTTATATGATTCATGAATTACATTGTATAGATCGACAAACCAAATCTCTTGCTTGGGCTTCCCTCATCGGCCTTTAGATACTCTTCATTGATATATCTCCACAGGAGATTATTTGCATTGGCAATTTGCGTTTTTAATACTTCTAATATTTTTGATCAAATTTCTCACTAATACAGCATGTGGTCTTCTCCAGCAGACATTACTATTCCTCTTCCGGTAAATGCAAGATTTGTTTGCTTCAAGAAGCAAGCGTCCTACTAATAATGATGGAGTTCGCTTGCCGATTCTCCAGTTTTCTAAATCTGGAGATTCATGAAATAACCTGCCTCCGCAGTGCTCGTAAACAGGGAATGCAGATGACAACCATGGATCGATTCTGGGCTAATAACTTCAAAACCAATCTAGTGCTTGTTCGTATACGAAGATTGTTACACAGAAATATGGGGGCTTAGTACTCATCAACTGAACTACGAGATGGGAAACGTTGAAGAATATCCCATAAAACAAACCAATTAAATGAAACAATATTTACACTTAGCTGAAATCTTTCCTACTTATATTGGCCACTGGCTTCAATATTTCCAATACGTAATCAGATTAAGCCAAGTTTCAATAATCTTTTTTTAAATAATAAAAGCCGCTGACAAATGTATCAATACGCACATAATCATCAATAGAAATAACTTCATCATCATAACTTCCATTCTTTTTTTTTTTCATTGCTAAATTTATTCTGTTTTGCAATTTCTTCGTCAGAATCAAAAATGTCAAGATTAAATGAATTTATAAAATTCATAGTTGATGAAATCGGTCTAATAACACTATCACTGGTTAAATATGACGTCTATATAATAATATCATTAAGAATGATCAGATTGATCGGATTTGGAGCCACATCATTAATCCTTGCGTTATATTTAAAATCCATCGACATTAGGGAAGAATTAATTGGATTATTCATGACATTAGTATTTGCAGGTGATTTAATTACATCATTCGTGATTGTTCTTATTACTGATCAGATTGGAAGAAGACTCGTACTCATATTTTCATCATTGCTAATGTTTTTCACCGGGTTAACATTTTGTTTTTTTGAAAATTATTATATATTAACTGCAGTTGCTGTTTTGGGGATATTTACTCCCCTGGGAGTTGAAGTTGGTCCATTTAGGACTATTGAACAAAGCTCCATCGCGTCATTGGCACCTCATCGTGATAGATCGGATATTTATGCATGGTATACTTTTCTTGGTATGTTCTGTGCGGCATTTGGATCATTTGTGGCTGGTATTTTGGTGGATATAGTTCATAAAAAATGGAATCATTCATTGGTTACAGGTTATAGAAGTGTATTTTACATGTATACCTTTCTTGCTGGGATACATGTAATTTTGAGTTTATTGATTTCATCAGCTATTGAGCCAAATAAAGAACCAGAAGTTATTGAAGAGCAACAACAAGATGCTAATAATAATACAACTGCAGATGATGGAGAGGAGAGTAGCACGGACGCTATAGATGAAACAACCCCATTGGTTGATAGTATTCAAGCCAAGAAAGCTTCAAAAAAGACTAAATTTAGTTTATCAGGTGCATTATTTCCCAAGCTCAATCCTCATACTTATTCAATTGTATTCAAACTTGCCTTGCTTTTCGGACTTGATGCATTTGCTTCATCCTTAACTCCACACTCTTGGATTTCTTATTATATCAAACACAAATTTGACGTTCCAGCATCATATCTTGGTTCAGTATTCTTTACAACTGGAATTGTAAGTGGGTTCACATCATTATGTAGTACTTCATTAACCAAAAGACTTGGAGCAGTAGTTACGATGGTTGTGACCCATTTACCTGCGTCATTATTATTGACAATCGTTCCATTACCTTCCTCCTTCGTCATGACTATGATTATATTGGTTACTAGGGCCAGTACTCAATCTATGGATGTTGCCCCCAAACATGTATTTTTGGCAACTTTAGTTGCTGATAGTGAGAGAACTGCTGTATTTGGGTTCGTTAACGTGGTGAAAACTTTAGCTCAGACTGTTGGGCCAAGTATTGTTGGAATATTGACGAGAAATGGGATGCAATGGTTGACATTTGTTATTGCCGGGACATTGAAGCTGACTTATGATTTGGGGATTTTGGCAACGTTTTTAACTTATAATAGACATAATGAGCATTAATAAAAGGGGGGAGGTAAATAGTAAAAAAAAATACTTAGTCAACGTTGTATTCTGAGTTCATTAAAGACATTGTATTGTAGTGTATATTAGCCTATGTGATGATTTTTCCTACAACAATAATTCGGCTGGCTTTGTGTCTAGTCTAACAATACAAATATTACATAGGCTGTTGCATCTTTTTATGATTCATTACAAGAAACTTATCTTCAAGGTCCCAGCCCTAGAGAATCTAAGTTGTAAGTGACTGTTCAAAAACTTCATATTTGCATTTGTAATAAACGTGTTTCTAAATAATTTATGCTGTAAGTGTAGAAAGTTTATTTCCCTTTTTAGAGATGCAAATAGGCCACGCGGCTATAGATGAAATTTTGTCCATTCATAATTGCCGTTCTCGCTATTACAATAAGCAATATATTAACCAATTAGAGAGTAGGTGTAAAGCCGTATTCTTCACTAGATAGTTAAACTATACTTCTTGTGGAATATGTTTCCAACTAAGCCTTGCTAAATACGGGCTATACTTACTTTAACGTAAATGAATGAATAAATATAATTGGGAATTAATTTAAAGTTTTTATTAAGGCAAGAAAAGCCACCACACATTTTTTTTTCCCAGTCTTGCAGTACAATTGAAATTTTCATTATTATTTGATTGATGGGGGGGAATTGACTTAAAACGTGTGGAAGGAAGGAATGAGCGGAAGAGTACGCCTTAAATTTAAACTTAAAATAGGCTTTAGATTGTTGTAAGTATATATAAACATTTATCCTTTCCAATTTTTTTTGTTATAAATTTATATTTTTATCTTTATAATCAATATTAATATTAACTCTATATAAACCACTAATAATAATAACAAGCAAAAACATAAAAATGCACTCCACCAGATAAACATACACTAGCAAACAAACATAATAATGCAACAACTATCTACTAATTCACCATGGTTGACACAACTTCTTGTCTTACATACCATTTATCAGGTTTTCCAACTCCATTATTTAAATCATTATAATAATCCCAAGGATCTTTTCTAAAGATTGGTAAATCCCCAAATGAATCAAGATCATAATCACTAGATTCATCCAAATTTCCATTTATATTATGATGTCGTTGACTACATTCTTTAATTATTTGATATTCATCTTGTAATATTGGATTTAATTGTCCTGGGATAGTTGGTTTTAAATAATTGGGGATCCACATTGACATTGCCTTATTGTATTCATGATTATGATATTTCAATTGTGTTAATGCTTTATCACCATATTCTTGTGCTAGGGTAGATATTACTTTTGATGGAATATATACTGATGCACCTTCAAAATAATTATGTCTAATTGGTAATAAATCATTTAAAGCATGCCAATGCCAATTTTTACAATGAACATAAAGTGATTGTTTTGAAGGAGCAGAATTGGTATCAGCATATGATAATCCGGTAATATCAATATATAATCCACTATTAATATCAATAAATCTTCCATCAATGAAATTTTTCCCATTTCCTTGTCGAATATAAGTTGGACTTATTTCCAAAAGATATCTTGCATTTCCATATCTTGGATTTTCAATAATTAATGATTTATTGAAATTTTGAGCTAATTCATGTAATTGTTTAATTGGCATTTGTATATCAATATCAGTATCCCAAGGTAAATTAATTCCATTATATGTCCAACCTAATAAATTACCATGATTTATCCAACTGGTGAATCCATGACTAGTTGTGAATTGAAACCAAGCTCTAATCATATGATGAAGAATTGCATGACGTTCACGATCATTTATAAATCGTTTGAAAAAAGGATATGAGACATGATGAGCATTTCCTTGATAAATATCACTAATAATCCAAGGATATTTAAAAAATTTATCAGCATGATCAACTTGATTATTTGAATTATTTAAAAAGGTTAAATATTCTAATTCTTGAGTTGTTAAAGAATTATCCATAGTTTGTTGTTGTTTTTCCATTAATTTATGAATTTCTAAAATTGGATCAAACATGAAATCTTCAATATTTAAATCAACTTGATTTTGTAATTTAGTTGTTTTATAAACGGGGAAATTATGTTGAGTTTGATTTAATTTACTCATTTCATATAATAATTGATTCGTGGTAACTTGAATATCTTGTTGATGTTGTTTACCTAATCTTTTCTTACCAATCACGGGGATTTCAATCATTGAATCATCAGTATTTAAAAAGATTTTATTTGGAACTTCCTTCAAACAATATAAATTACTCATACCCCTTAATACCTTTTTTTTATAAGTTTCCAACCAATAACTATTAACACTAGCAAATTTTTCCAACGTTGAGTCACATTGACCAAGTGGATACTTTTTACGATATTTTTTAAGAATAGAATTTCCTGGAGATAAATCAACCCAATCATCCCAATGAAAATAGACTCCTTGTCCATCTCCTTCTGGTTGTGGTTGTTGATAATCATCAGTATCATCATCTGGTTCGATAGTATTGAGATAATTTATTAAGTCTAAGACATTATCTTTAGGATTGAATTTACTTTTATGTTGTAATACTCGTGCTTGATTCTCGAGATTAATTTGATCTATTGATTCAGAAGATAATAAATTGATGGTTAATATAATAAATATTAATATTGAAATAAATGGTATTATATGTTTAACTCGTTTATTATAAATCTTGGGTAGTCCTATTGATGATCTACTATTACTACTAGTACTTTGATTTGAATGATATTTTGTCAGCATTTCTCGTGTCTGTTTACTGGAAGGGGTGGTTTGTCTATAATAAGTTGATTTGAAAATGAAATATAAATATAAAAAGAATTGTAAACGAATGTGAATAATAGCAAGTTGGATGCTTCCTTCTTTTTTTATAAAAAAAAGTAGGTTAAGTATGAAAAGGATGGATGTATATGTAAATAAAAAGTTACAAGTTAAATCAAATAAAAGCAATCTATTAATATTTATTGAAATAAAAAAAATTTGTTTAAATGCATGTTGGATCATTTTAGTTGAACGTTTTTTTTATTTATTTTATTTTATTATTATTTATTATTTATTATTTTAGTTAAGAGATTTCAAAAAAATAAAATAATACACGGTCAAAGTTACACTTACTGCCCCTAGAAAGAGAATGTCAAGCTACAAAAATAATAGGCGAAGAGTCAAAGACGAAAAAAAAAGAAGAGTAATTATTATTTATTTATTATGGAATCAAGAAAAATATTCATTGATTGATGTAGACATATGCAGGAGTGGGCGGAAAATAACTTGTAACCTGTAATATATGTCAATGAAGTGGGCGGGGGGCACACATAGCAATACGTTTCATCATCAGGTGGATGACATACAGTTTACTACTTTAGTCTCAGTAGTGTACAAATACAATAGTCACATAGAATGATATTACAAAATGTGTAGATCTCCTCATTTTTTTAAGTCAAACGATAAGATACCAAGAAAATACTATCGTGTAAACTTAAAAATACAAAAAAGAGTAGAGGCAGAATTATTTTTATCTTTGCCAATATTTATCAGTTACTAAACGGGAAATATTTCAAAAGACGACTACAGAGTTCCATTTCTCATTTCGTCAAATTTAAGGTACACTTACAGCTAGACGCAGATTTCATTTCTACTATACGAATCACACGACACGTACACCTCGCTAAAATGTACTTTTTTTTTTAGTTTTTAAAAGAGCCTCCATTTTGACATAATCTCGGTTGTAGGAGGAGGGGAATTGTTGCCTCTGTATTTTTAATTGGTTGATTGCTACAAAGCAACAGCAGGAAATATTCTGAAACTTCATACTTATTGCTAGAATTTTATTAATAAAGCAACACAGCCACATTGTTGTCTTCGTCGAGTGAGAATTTATTTTGCAGTTTGCCGTTCGTAAGTATTTTTTTTTTTTGGGTTGCTCTAGATTCTTGATTTTGTGTATTCTTGTATTTATCCGAATTGGATCAGTTCTTACATTCGGTTTTTACTTTCTAGAAGTAATGTCAATATTGAAAAGCATGTCAAAAAGTATATCTTCATTTCATTCAAGCAAGTCTTTTCTATCTTTTAATTCTCAAATAATGGTATTTTGAAAGGAGTTATTTCCATTTAATAAACCCGCTTTCTTAACAATGAATACGGCTAGAAAGAAAATACAAAACCATTTTAGTTTTTGTGATGAAAATTTTTGACGATCTCCCACCAATTACACGACAATAATTGCTAAGCAGCTTAATACAGAATAGTTTGTAAGCTATAGATGCCTTCACTTTGAAAGTTGTTAGCCTCATTTAATCAAACAAATTACTCCTGCTGGATCTGGAAAAATTAGATCTCAGCCATCCCATTCTCCTGTGAATACACTCTACAATGACCAAGGCTTATATCTGAAACAATAACTTCACGTCCTATTTATTCATAGGCGGACCGATACGGTAAGCATCCCGATAAACGACGCCACGTTTATACTCCTATTCTATACTCTTCTACTAGTTGGCAAGTATATACAATTAGAAAGCAGTGTATGTCAAATTTTTTTAAACGTGTAACTGAACGATTGTAAAAGATTAGAATGCTGGGCTCTTGTAATAATTTTTCTTCTTCTTTCGAATTAAAAATTTAAAATTAAGGTTTTGCAACCGAAAATTTTATTCAGGGACAGCAAAAAAAAAAAAAAAGAAATTTCTTGAATATCTCCACTCTGAAAAAATTACTCCTATCTTTTGGAATCTACTGATTTTTTTTTTTGCAACACACAATTTGCAATATTAATAGTATTTCATTGGTGAATGGTTTACAGGATAAATGTGGTCAAAGGTCCAAACAATGTGACCGCATCAACGCTGCGCCTTGCTTAAGAGAAGACTGTGCCACCAATTCCTAGGCAATCAATAGGAGGTAAGTTTATGTTACAACACGTAGAAGGTTTCTTATAAATAAAATGAACTATTATAAATTAATCTAGATGTACAACATTAAATCAACATTCTTAATCTTTTCACAATGCTGTCTATGAAAATATACTAAAGCAAAGTAAAAGCTAATCACTAATAAGTACAAGCAAAATGAAACTATGATAATGGATCAAAAAACTTTTGTAATTTAGTATTTCTAAATACTCTCATTCCCATAGTACTTCCATTCTTAAAATCAAATCTTAATCTCAGTTTAATAAAATCTTCATCAACTCGTTTTAATCCAAATGATTTCATCCAACTCATCAACGTAAACCAAAACAATGAATATCCTAATCCAACAATCAAATCTAATCTCCAATGATGATCTAAATAAATAGTAGCCCACCATTGTAAAATAACAAACAGGAGACTTAATATTTTAATTATGGTCCATCTAGCATAATAAGCCACAAAGAAAAATGTCAAAACTGCCATGGCTGAATGTAAAGAAGGAACTGCGCCAAACACAATTGGTGAAGCATGGAATCCTTCTGAATGTAAATGCGTACCCAATTGAATATCAACTCTAATCAATCCAGCCGCATATCCTTCCATGTCATAGGTGGCTTCCTTATCTTCTCCATACATATGAATAAACCATGGTGGAGCATTTGGAAATAATAAATGAGTCAAAACGCCGGAAATATTTTGAAGTCCCAATGTGACTCCATATATTTTTAATGCACCGGGTGCATGGAATACATATAGCCAAACTGCGGTTATGATGGGTATTGTTATATGACCAATTACATATGATGCCCAGGCTAAGATATCTTTTCTTGGGGTGATTGGATCTTTAAACCAATAATCGAAATTCAAAATAATCCAACTGAGGCAAAATAATATTGGTGGGGCTAAATACCAACTATTCATAGGTGCATAAGATCCAATGGTTCGGATATGATGAATAATCTTTTCATTTGTTTCTGAAGTATATTGGGAAATTTCCATGGGTGACAAGGTAGTGAAATATGTTAATGGCAGGAAATGTGGATCTTCTTGAAAATCCCCCGGACTGGTGGTATCAAGAGTATCATCATCTTCTTCGGTAAATGTTTCTAATTCAAGTCCGGTGGTATTATCCTGCTGCTCTAAATCTGCTGATAATGGAGGTGTCACTGATCTGGTTGAAGTTGAGCAAGATCTAATTTCTTCAGTGAATTCGATTGCATCATCTTTGTTGACTGGGATATATGACAATATACCATTATTTCCACTAGGAATGGTTTTTCGTCTATAAAATTTGATATAGATTAAATAACTCGATGAGATTAGACTAATAATTGTTAATATACTTCCAATCAAATGAGTAAACATATATTCATCCAATCTTGCTGCTAGTTTAACATGAATAGGAGGACGTATTGAATGAGGTATGATTCCGGCATTCTTAAAGATTAATAACCATATAAATACTGGGGAAAATCCTATTATGAAACTTAGGATGAATCGAAATATAGATCTATCATTTAATCCGGAGAAGAATATTCTTGAACATAGTTGATATATGAATATAAACGGATTGATTATGGTTTTCATGAATTGTATTATAAAATGAAGTAAAATGAAGGAAAGAAAAGGATAAAGATGAAAAAGTAGAAGTGAAATGGAATATAATGGGCGAGGGTGACTATTTAAAAACTAAAATAATATGAGATCTATTTATATTTTGCTATTTCAATTGTTTTTAGAGGTTATTGTTTTTGCAAAAAAGCCATCCGCCCAGTTGTCGGATTTTACAGATAAAACCGGGTTCCTTGATTATCAGATGCTGATCGAACTGATACCGCTTTTTTTTGACAATCGATCTCAACGATAATGGACGTTAACTCCGTACATACCCAGGAGTCTCTTCTAGGTATACGTACATGTATGAATAGCAATTGATTTCATAACATGAAATAGTCCCAAGGCAAAAATGAAAAAAACTTTTACGGGGACTAGTCTTACTTGTGTCTTTGCCGCACTTTATTTTTTGGCAAAGATCTGATGTCTTCCCCCTTTTAGGAAATGGCACATTCTTTTTTTTCTTCCAAATTACACAAAAGAAACAAAGGAGTTCCATCCTGATAAAAACAGTGTCAGTTATGTCCGTAGGAAGAGTCATGTAACGGAATATATGGGAGTGCATGTGGTATTGCACATTCATCGTCACATATTGTGCTCTGGAAATTGCCAGTCATTCCATAAGCCAAACTCTAAAAACCTTAAATCTCATGTACAATTGATAAAAAAAGGTCCTCAGTGTGGCTAGTACGGCAAAACAAACAATTACAATTGAAACCGTTCCTAATGGAAGTGATTAGAAAAAGAGTTTTCCTTTGTTTTCAGCCGTTAATGGAAGCAAGCTTCAAAGCTTAAATTGCATAATCCCATGAATATAGTATGATTATGGGTGTGTAAAAGTTCAGTTTTAGCGAGAAATTTCATAGAAGGGAGAAGACCAAAAAAAATGATGGTTTTCTTTTTTGTGGTCCCCCGATGATTCTTTGTTTTTAGAAAAAAGCTTAATTTAGTTTAGAAGTATGTTGACTGGGTTAGAATTATACTTTCGACTTTTAAAGAGCAATCCGAATTTGATTAATGGATTGAAATTTAAAAGCAGTTTTCTGGGGTTCCATCAAAACTCCAAACCAATATCGTGTGATCATCATCTAAGCGCAAGACTAAATATGTTTGCTAATTACATAAAAATCATTCATTTCGGAAAAATTCGCGTAAAAATAACCAATTGGTCGTGTACATTCCCTGAAACTGCGTGTATTGTTTCCCTATACTCCATTTTTTTGTGCGTCCAAAGCGCTAAACTCCGGAATCATCTGCTGTTTTAGGCGACCATCAACATTTGAAAGACTCAACCGAAAGGTTCCGGTTGATATCCAAACGGTTATGGTACCACAACTTAACTGATGTCACCACTATTTCCATGTTCATAACCTCATTGATTAATTAATTAATGAGGCGGTGCTACGATATTCTCTATTGTTCTTATTGGCTATTGTTCATTAATTTTGTTTGTGTATTTCCCCACTCTTTCACAAATTGTATCAAATATCAAAAAGATCTGGAGGTTTTGACATTTGCTTATATCCTTCTGATACTTTAACCACGATCTAAGCCCAATAATATCCAAATCGCTTAAGTGTTTAGATCGTACTGATTAGCGCAACTGCTTGGCACACAATATTTTTTTAGCAAAAGGATCACACGACGAAAAATTGTGGTAACTTTGCGTTTGAAAAAACCATTTGGTAAGATCATGTGACCTGAAATTTGACGAGATTGCAATTGACGACTTTCCTAGAATATTGAACAAATTAAAGGTTTTCTAAATTACTTTATAGTTTTAAAGTTCTTTTTGATTAACGGATATTTTAAGAGTGAGCCAGCTGATTACACGTTTAACAAGATTTGAACACAGGTTATTACAGGTCTTGAGCTTCTCCTCCAAGTCTGTGTTTGGTTGCATTGATAAGCTTATTGATCCAGAGGGATCAGTATCAATCTTGGTAAAATGCTCCTTGTTCATAGAAATGTGGCTGTTGCACCCCGAATCAATAATAAGGCTCTTTGATTGATGTTGACTGAGGAAAATATGTCCTCCAGAAGTCGAAACACGTTGAGCATAATGGCCGTGACATGCAGTAACAGGGGGACTAATAGCAGCAGCAGCAGCAGTTGACGAATCATCATCAGTAGAATCAGACAGGCAAGCAAAAGATTTATCGTCATCAGACAAATAATCCCAAACAGCATTATCAGAACATTCAGCCAAAGATTGAGTTTCATCAACCGAATTAATAGCAGAGACATCCATTGAAGGGACATCAGCAAGAACAACAGGTGAGGCATCAGCATCACCATCGGAATCATTAGATGAGTTGTCATCAGAAACAAGCTCGTCTTTAACTACAGAAGAACCAACAGGAACCATCAAAAAATTGAGACCTTGAGTCCCCTTCTTAGACTTTCTAGCCAAGGGACAATTATGGACTTTGTATTCTGGTGATTTACACAGGAAGTACACTTTTCCGCCATCAGCTGCACCAGAAGCATTAGACACAGCCTTCGTAGATGAAGACTGATTGCCTGAAATTACGGCAGCAAGACCTGCATTTCCAGTAGCTCCAAAAGCAGAAGGAGCATTAGGACGGTTAAGTATCCAAGGAGCAGGATCAAACGGCTCGGATGTCTCCATGGTAAGAAGTGTTGTATCAACATAGCCAATCACAAAACGCAACGAAGGATCATCATCTAGTTCCTTAAGAAACTTCTCTAAAATACGACGAATCGCATTATCAGGCAAGGATGAAAGGTACAATAAAGCGGCTAATTCGTCCTTTTCAAATTGTGTGTACACAACGAGTACGTTGAGAAGATGTCAGAGCCATCCATTTCTGAATAATTCTGGCACCAGCTTCAGGAGTATCTATGTCAAACATACGATGTAATCTGGGCCATAATCTAAGCGTCTTCAAAATGTCAAGAGAAATATATTCCATAAAATTATAGTGCAAGTTCACACAACGAGTGCGATGAGAAGATGTCAGAGCCATCCATTTCTGAATAATTCTGGCACCAGCTTCAGGAGTATCTATGTCAAACATACGATGTAATCTGGGCCATAATCTAAGCGTCTTCAAAATGTCAAGAGAAATATATTCCATAAAACTCCAATCCAAGTACCTATCAATAGTGTCAAGGAACTTAGACCTAACTTCTTCAGGAATAGCATCCAAAGACTTTGTGTTTCTCCATAACATCAACTTGAGCAGTAATATATCCATTAATGTCCTCCAAAAGGTAGTTTTTAATATCCATTCCAATCGCATACTGATTCAAATTCAAATTCCCACAAGGGAAAATTTTCAACATAAATAAGCTTATCAAAGCTAGCAAACGTATACTCGGACGAGTGGATCATTACCGGTAATATTCTGTTTTAGAGTCTTGCTAATCGTGTGGTCGGTTTGTCATGGGAAAACCAATCAAATAGCTAATAGACAAGGAGATCAAACGCCTCAAACTCAAACCCACCTAAAAAATTAATTGAGATTACCGGGGGAGAGAATAAAAAAAACGATTTAAGTGATTTTCTAAGATTTTTTGGATTTCTTGATTTGAATGAATTGGATTTTTGATTTTAAATTGAGTGGCCATGACATTTTGGTCATGAAGATAGTGGTAATAGAAGTTTTTGACTTCACTTGATGTATGTAACATACGTTTAAGATGGTTGTTCTTTTGAACAGGTGATAATTTTTCTAAAAAATGTTTCTCATAATAAATTTTCATGTAATCATCTCTTTGGTGAGGTGAAAGTTCGGAGAGCTGAGAATCATTAAGTGTTGGTAAGTCTTCAATAGTAAATTTGTTTCCTTGTCTAATGGCATCGGCATAAGAAATTTGTTGTTTACGTTTTGCCACCGGATTGGAGTTTTGGGTAGCTCCACCAATATTTGGTGAGTTTTAATCTGAAGAGTCGGAAATTGATAAGGTGGATTGTCAGCGGCTCCTGGTCGGACTTATTGGTGTTGCTGATTGTTGCTTTCTAACATTTTTATTTAATTTAAAGTTTTCCTACGATTATCTAAAACAAGATGTTGCTGTTGGTCGTGGTTTTCAGGACCGATTTAATAACAAAGAAATAATTGTGGATCGAGCAAAATGGGTTGGTATTGGTAGATGGTCATCTGAGGTCTGGTCTGGACACTTCCATCCAGGATTCATATAAGAAAGAGGGCTAGTTTTGACTCAAACTTGAGTTCTGTACGATGAGATGATATCATTATTCTACAGCGACTCTTGCGCTTATTATTCCTTATCATGGGGACATAGTGCCAATTTCCATCTCCAGAATTCGAATTGGAGATTAGAAACGGCAGTATATTATCCAAATTTCATTCAATACAAGCCAACCCAGCGTCAAAGTGCCTTCAACTATATCAACGAGTTCCGAGCACGTTCTCTTTTAGTCAACCTGCATCAGAACTGTGAAAGAGATAAATTGCAGTTCAATTGGCTAAGGACTTTCCTCTTCGTTGGTATTTACCAACCAGTGTTTTGCCAAATCCAGATCCATGCATCTCATACTGGTTGAATATGTTTGGCTCCCAAGCGTCCCGCATAGTCACCACCGCTGTGACTCTGACCAACAACACGTACGATTACTGTCCGCTTGATCGATTCATTCCAAAACTGAATTTTCAATGGATATATAAAACCTATGTTTAGATTTCGTTCGTCGGTATGTATTTGCTTAATATGAATGAGTCAAATTGCATAATGATGGTTGACATGTCGATGATTGGAATTTATACATAGAGATTGTATATTCATTGAACATAGATTATTACTGGTGAAGCCATGATTTAGTTCAGTGTTTCGGAAGTTTTCTTCAAAAACAAATCCTTCTTATCAATTCCAATCAATTTATGCTGTTCCCCAAGCTATTCAAAATAATATCCTATCAATGCTTTCAACACACCAAGAGTAGGGTCTTTTGATTATTATCGTTGTGAGCCATTGCACACCTTATGTTGGTTTTCTCATACAGGTTTTTCATGCAGCACACACACAACAGTAGCTAAGTGCGGACAAATATGCAAAACCTTCAAGCAATGCAGCAACAATTGAAGTAGATCCTCAACAGGCATTTCCCGATGGTGAAGATCGACTACACTGTTTGAATTTGGCTCACTATCCACACTACCGTACTAAACATGAATATGAATTATGTCATAACGCCCCTGGTCACGCAGCTGCTTTTAATCGGTATGCCGGATGCTTCCCGTTTAGATTGTAATTCGATTTCATGGGGAATATTCTTGAAATTGAAACTGTTGTTATATCCCCAACCCAGGGCTCATAACATGTTGGAACGGAATAACAGTAGTTTTGATTTTATGAAACTTCCATATCAAGTCAAGCTACAATAAGTAAGTAGTGCGTTGTTGTTGATGCTCTTCGTCAGTAGCATCAGAAAGATTTGCTCGGCAGTAGGCATTGCACTTCGATGGTTGCTTTAGAGTTAGTTACCAGAACTACATAGCATTTAATATTTTCCCCCGTTTAACTATCGTTGTGTAAAACATGTATAACAAATCCACTAGAAAGATAGTAATCCATAGTTCAGGATAGCACATCAAATTTAAAAAACCCGGGAATTATTATGAGATATAAACTAACCATGTTTCACAATGTAGATATTCTGAACTAATTTCCTATCACGCAGTGACATCATGAATTGAAACCTTTAGAATCTCGAGGATTCACTTTCCTTGGAATTGCAAAAGGTTCCTTTGCTACATGGCATTCCGTTTCTCTTTATTTGGCATTTTCTGTAGTCTATTCCCACTATATTGTTGACCAATGCAGTTGACTAGTTCATTCGAGCCTTTAGACTGGTCTATAAATTCCATTTTATAGATGTCAGTTCTAGCCACATTTCTTACTTGTATCGCTGTTAGGTGTTTTGAAGAATGAATAAGTTTACCACTCAGATTAGTATTTCGTAGCTGCCATTTTTCAGTCAATCAAATAGTATACAAATTTCTGATAGATTGGGTAAATAGGAACCTGGCTGTAGTTCAAAATCTCAGAGTTGGCTCCGGATAAGCATACTCTTCGTTGCATTTCAAGATTAAACACTAGAAGTGCTGCAACTCTTCATTTTCAAGCTCAAGCAGGAATTCATGGAAGAGATGTCAATCTGCTGAAATTTGAAATCCGTTTGCAACAGTTATTTCTAAGTCTGTAAGTTGAACAGGCCGTAGAAGCCAATTGTATCAATAGCCTTACAATTTAATTTGAAACGCCTATAAATATACAATCATTATGCCTTTTTTATATGCAAGTAATTCAGAGGAACAATGCTAGTTTTGTGTCTGCAATAGGTGAATGTCCTAAGAATATGAGCATTCTGTTGTTGTTGGAGCCGTACTCCAAGTATGAAGAATCTTGAACCACCGTTACAAAAAGTGCAGTCAGAGATAATATTTCCGGTTGTTGTTGAACGATTCTAGTGGAGATATCTCGGCAACGAAGATATCAATGTTGCATCGCTCATACTAATAAACATTTCAAAAGAAATAGAAAGATCCTGTTTCTAAACAAATGAACCCACTAAAACTTTTTCTATATCCTGACGACTGGTCAAATGGAATGTGTGTAACAATTTCGTGAGATGTACCCGCCTCATCTTCGGTAAACATGTACACATTGGTTTTTCCTAATCTTAGTTTTTATCATAGTTCGACAGAGACTTTTTAAGCGGAAGGAAGCAAATCGCTTTGGATGCGAGTTTATGCAATTCTCCTTGTGCTCTTGAATAATTTCGCAAAGTTTTTACAAAGTTTTACAGTGCGAAAAAATGTTGCAAACAGATTGTTTGTAAATTCCCACAAAATATTTGCAGCCAGAACTACCGCTAACAACGTGCTTCAAATCTTCCGTTATGGCTATTTTTCGTCATCTAGATATCGCCAACTTCTTCTTCGTTAATTATTAGATTCGCCAAATAACATGCACCTCGAAGCTGATTAAACGTGGTTGCACAGAGCCCGGAAGAGAACACATTATTACCTCATTCGTTCATTAATCAAATCGATTGCCCACAATGGATGCGAAAGCCCCGTTCATTTTTCTAAATTCGTTTACATTTATAATCTCTTCACAACGAGTATCATTAGTAGCTGGAGAACAACGCAGGACTAATTGAGATGGTACAAAGTCTATTTTGTGATTGGTAGAGTATCAGAAAAAAAAAAAGTATTTAAGAAGATACAAAATAAATTATTTGTAAGTCTAAAATCAACAAAGAATCATAATTATTTTTCTTGGTGGACATTTTCCACTTTTATTTTTTCAACCATTTGCAATCGATTTCTTTTTTTTTTCCCTCGATCTCTCTGAGGGAAAGGGTTCTATTGATCACACGGGGTCTTTCTAAATGAAGAATATACCCACAAGACTTCTTGAAAAACCGAATGTATATAACAATAGCTCTAATCATAACCGACTTAGGTTTAGGTTTGTTATGTAATTCAATCACCTCTGCAAGTATTCATAAGTTATCATTTGTATGAAGTAAACTAAGTTATAAAATGAACTGATATTACGTGAACGTGTCTAGATTTTAATGAAAATCTTCCAATAAATAGAAAGAAATTCTTATAAACCGCCCTCAAATTGCATGCGACAGGCAACCAGAGGTCTAGTGAAACCAATTTGATCGGTAATTATTTCTAATAACGGTTGTAAACAGAATAATAAATTGAGAAATTGAAATAATATATTTAACTTCAACGTGTCACACGAGCTAACTAATTAGTAAAATTTGCTATAGTCGCACGAGGTGTTGCTTTAGATTGACTAATAGTCGCACGAGGTAGGAACAATCTAAAACTAGATTCTCAAAAATTTCTGAAATTTTAGTTAGAAATTGAATTGCGCATACCCTCGTGGGCACATACGATGGAATAACCATTTTTCCTTTACGCTCATTTGTCTCATGAAATGTAAAAAAAAACACTCTGTAGGTTGTTTCGTAATTTAGAGCTGAAATTGAATGATGAATTATAATGGGGGGAGTAAAATTCAATTCGCCATACCCACGTGGGTCGTGGAAAATTGCCAAGAACGTGGGAGAACTCATCGATTCTTTTATTTTTTTGAGAGCAGCTTGTTGCAAATCAAGTTATGCAGAGTCTGGAAAAAATATCCTGATAACAATAAAAAAAGAATATAAAATATTCTAAGCCATCAAAAGAAGGCTACTTACCTCTACACGTGGGGAAAAGTGGCTAGATATTTGTCTTTGAATAAAGAGTGTCTAGTAGTAACGAGGCTACCAAATCAAAAGACTATTGACCAATGGTTCGTCTCAAAATGAACAAACAGACCTAGTCGAAAATATTCTCAATTGAGACTACAGGAGTGAGTACTCCATTCCCAGCTGAACTCAATTGAAAGATTAGGTACTTGGATAACTAAAGATTGAAACAAGAATTTACTCCTCTGACCGTAAACACACATTCTAGAATATGTCAAAGGAAGCATTAGGAAGTTTTTTCAGTCACATTTCCGTTTTTGTCGCTTGTAGAAGGTTTTCTGAGATCAATTTTCTTGACGTCTTGCCGACAAGAAAATTCTGGCAAGACCCTAACTAAAACAATTTATGATTAGGTTTAAGACAAAGCTTATACCAAGACTTTTACCCACTTGACTTTGACAGCATTGAGCAGACAATGAATGTATATATAATTGTAGATAGGAATTCATAAACAAGAGATGACTGTGACGCTAGATAATTTTACTCAGGTTTTCACCTTCCCTTTCTTGCGAGGGGATAAACATGGGTAAAATTACCAATAACATCAAACTTAGTTTATAGATAACAAAACTGAGGCGAGATCATTGCCCGCTGGTATGAGCCTTCTTCAACCATCCACTTTTTGTGAACTTACACAACGCTTTCAATTCGGTTGACGAGTTGCCTGAGAAATATAACCTATTGACCGATCTCTTACCGATTCGGATCTTTTTAGGTAGCCTTAATTGGCTAGTAAGTGACGAAGTCTTATGGTTATCACGACAGGCACACATGGTCATGTCGAAAATATCCCGGAAATAATAAACATATCCGGCTGTACTTGAAAAGAAACGTCAAGAGCAAAGATCCTTGATAAAACCTTTACGAAATAATAAACATTTCCTAACAGTAAAAGAAAACAATATGGCTTAGGATTAAAATTTGTGCCATATGAAAAACAATTGCAGCCCACGAGACCAGTCTGATTTCCTAGGGAGGTAGTTCATTACGGAAAAATAGCAAGAGCTGCAGATACCGCTGAGCATTAGGGTTTTGACATCATGGCAGAATTGACATGACAGGCAATTGAGGTATCTTATTTTTCTGGTTTGGTTAGTTTTCTTCATCTCTAAGAAATTGACCAGTGACCGTTTTATTACCACGTATTTGAATTATCAAAATTAAGTTAATAGAAAGAAAACGAACAATTAATTAGCCGTAAAAAAATAATATATTTTTTAATGTAATTCAAAAATTAGAGATAAAAAATAAATTATTTTCTATTGAACTCGTGTGCATTAAATGAAGAGATTTCTTTTTTGCATACTTTTAGTAAATTAATAATAATTTTTTTTTTGTTCCTTACCATGCAATTCTTGCAATAATATTATTTTGAAGGGAATCCTAAGATTCTTTGAAATATAAATTAAACATCAATTCCCTAGTTTCAGTTCTCAATTTTTCATTTTCTCTTCTATCATCAGAGAATAACAACTATCAAGCTTCTTCAAATTATACAATGGTCGCAGATATTACTGAAAATCATCATCACCTCCCAGTTTCTCAAGCTGGTGGTAAGACTGCCTTCAAGGATTACATTGGTCAATTCGCTGATGTTGAAGATCCTTTAGAAAGAAGAAGATTAGCTTTAGAAGAAATCGACAGAGCCGGTTTCGGATGGACTCAAATTAAAATGATTTTAATTGCCGGTGTTGGTTTCATGACTGATTCCTACGATATTTTTGCTATCAATTTAGGTGTTAGTATGTTACAATACGTTTACTGGAATGGTACTATGCCAGCTTCCACTAACACCTTATTAAAGATTTCTACTTCTGTTGGTACCGTTATTGGTCAAGTTGGTTTCGGTACTGTTGCTGATATTGTTGGTCGTAAGGCCATCTATGGTTTAGAATTAATTGTTATGATCTTTGCTACTATTTTCCAATGTACTTTAGGTGAATCCCCAGCCATTAACTTTGTTGCTATCTTTACTACTATGAGAATATTGATGGGTATTGGTATTGGTGGTGATTATCCATTGTCTTCTATTATTTCCTCCGAATTCTCAACTACCAAATGGAGAGGTGCTATTATGGCTGCTGTCTTCTCTAATCAAGGTATTGGTCAAGTCTTCGCTGGTATCGTTGCCATGGTCTTAGTTGCTGCTTACAGAGATGCTTTAGAACCTGCTACTACTGGTGCTGAATGTATTGGTGACTGTAGAAAGGCTTGTGATCAAATGTGGAGAATCTTAATTGGTTTCGGATGTGTTCCAGGTTGTATTGCTTTATACTATAGATTAACCATTGCTGAATCCCCAAGATATTCTTTAGATATCACTGACCATGATGCTCTTGAAAAGGTTGCTGATGCTGAAGCTGCTATTGCTCACCAACCAAATGAAATTGCTCCACCAAAGTCTTCTTTCAGAGATTTCTGTAGACATTTCGGCCAATGGAAATACGGTAAGATCTTATTGGGTACTGCTGGTTCTTGGTTCATGTTGGATGTTGCTTTCTATGGTCTTGGTTTAAACTCTGCCACTATTTTACAAGCCATTGGTTACGCTTCTTCAAGTAATGTTTACGAAAAATTATACAACACTGCTGCTGGTAACTTAATTTTAATCTGTGCTGGTTCATTACCAGGTTACTGGGCCGCTGTTGCTACTGTTGATGTTGTTGGTAGAAAGCCAATCCAATTAATGGGTTTCACCTTATTGACTATCATTTTATGTATTATGGGGTTCGGTTACCACAAGATTGGTACTAGTGGTTTATTGGCTTTATACGTCTTGGCTCAATTCTTCGAAAACTTTGGTCCAAACACCACTACTTTTATTATTCCAGGTGAAATTTTCCCAACTAGATACAGATCTACTGCTCATGGTCTTTCTGCTGCCTCTGGTAAGGTTGGCGCTATCATTGCTCAAACTTGTATTGGTACTTTAGTCAACCGCGGTTGTGATGCTGAAAATCCAAACTGTTTCTTACCTCATGTTTTAGAAATCTTTGCTTTATTCATGTTGATTGGTGTTTTTACTACTTTATTACTCCCAGAAACTAAGAGAATGACCTTAGAAGCTATTTGTGAAAAGTATCACGATGAAGTTGATGCTACTAGAATGGTTAGAGATGTTTACAATGAAACCAATGAATCTGACGAAAAGAATTAAGATTCTTTTTGTTTTGTTGCATAATTAAATCATTCCCTCTTTTTATATAAAACTTTTATTTCGTTTGCTTGTTAGTTTATTGTGTTGTAATTTGTAATTTTTGTTTGGTAATTAATATATAGATAATATAAATCTTATAATCGGTTAAAAATATTTTATTGTAGATATCTAATTAATACACTTGAAAGAATCAATTGATACTTGTTCGTTTTCTTATTTGTTTTCCTACAAGGAATGTCGAATTAGTAAAGGCGGCCATCTGCAAGTAAGGAATGAATCTTGCATGAAGATGAGGTAAGCTGCGAATACCGCTACATACATGTCACATCTGGAATATCACTCTTGAATCGATATTAGACGTGCATTATACAGGCGTTATACAGAACATCACAACACACAATAAATATCGCAGTTCAGAGCCCGGCTTTTTCTGAAACTTGGTAAATTGTAGTAAAAAACCCTCCCACGTTCTAGTCCTCACATTTTTCAAACCTTAAATAATATTTTTTTTCGCCAGCTGTAGCAAAATGGTTGTTATTCACAAAACAATCAACTTTACTCGAACCAATAGAACACAAAGATAAAAGCATGCAAACATACCTTAACTCACTGAAATTCAAAAAGTTCATTCCAGATTGGATAACCACGGTGGTTCTAATACTTCTCTTTTTCATTGTTTTAGAAAAAGGAAACCCCTTCCCACGAGAATTTCAAGTCAATGATCCCAGGATTTCCCATCCATTTGCTGAACAAGAACGAGTCACTGATAATGAGTTATATATATATTCCACTCTTTTACCACTAGTGATAATATCACTAATATCATTATATTTGCCTAGTTCAAGATTTGATAAACTCCATTTATTACAAGTTTCATTACTTGGATTATTATTTTGCGTGACAATAACATGTTGTATTACAGATATACTAAAATGTTGGATAAGTAATCCAAGACCAGATTTTCTAGTTAGATGTGGCGCTACCGGTGCAGTTGTCAGAAGTGAGAGTATGTCAGAAAAAGTGCTAATGTCGATGACTAAGTGTAGTGCACCTTTAGGGCAGATGTATTTACTTGATGGGATGAAATCTACCCCTTCTGGACATTCAAGTATGTCATTTGCTGGGTTGGGATATTTGTCACTTTGGTTAGTTGGACAATTGCGATTATTGAATGAAAAGAAGCTACAGTATTTGTTTGTTTGGGGAGTAGTAGTGGGGGCACCAATATTGTTTGCAGCATGGATTGCCTTAACTAGGACTCAAGACTATAGGCATCATTTTGTAGATATAGTTATTGGTGCGATATTGGGTAGCGCGTTTGCGTTGGCAAGTTATTTCAAGTATTTCAATTCTCCATGGGCAAACGATTGTTATATCCCAATTGATTACGATGAATATTAGAGGAGATTGTACATATGTTAGATTTAATTAAATAATTTTACTAAATTTATTAACCTTAATTGTCCGTTGAGGACCCCCTATTTAATGCAATAAAAAACTCTATATATCCAGTTTATGAATCAAAATAATATAAAAACAAAAAACAATAAAAAAAACACAAAGTGTAGGTGTACGAAATAAAAAAGCGGTTATCATCTATAATACTAGAACAACGAGTTGAGCGTTGTTCCTTAGGGAAGAATTTTAAAATCCCCCAAATGAGTCATTCATTACATTAGTCATTAAAGTTTTGAATAATATAAAAAATCTCGTTTCTTAGCTTATTGGACTAAAGAAACTTATAATTTCAATGGTTTTGGTTGTTCCCATGGGTTTTCTTGGTTGGTGAAATGACCGTAGGAAGCAGTCTTGAAGTAGATTGGTCTAGCTAAGTCTAATTCCTTGACAATGACACCTGGTCTCAAGTCGAAGTTCTTTTTGATGATTTCGACTAATTGATCAGAAGAGTATTCAGAAGTACCATAAGTATCAACGTAGATAGATAATGGTTCAGCAACACCAATAGCATAGGAGAATTGAACTAAAGCTCTTCTAGCTAACTTAGCGTGAACTAAAGATTTAGCAACCCATCTAGCAGCATAAGCAGCAGATCTATCAACCTTGGAGAAATCCTTACCGGAGAAAGCACCACCACCATGAGCACCCCAACCACCATAAGTATCAACAATAATCTTTCTACCAGTTAAACCGGCATCACCTTGAGGACCACCAATGACGAATCTACCAGAAGGTTGGATGTGGTAGACAGTTCTTTCATCCAAAAGATGTTCTGGAATGACTTGGTTAATGATGTGTTCAATAATTTCAGTTCTCAACTTTTCAGTAGAGATTTCATCAGCATGTTGAGTAGAAATAACAATGGTGTCAACTCTCTTTGGAATAACAGCACCACCATCCTTTTCGTATTCAACAGTGACTTGGGTCTTAGTATCTGGTCTTAACCAAGGTAAAGCACCAGATCTTCTAGCAGAAGCTAAAGCAGCATTTAATTTGTGAGCTAATAAGATGGTTAATGGTAATTTTTCATCAGTTTCATCAGTAGCGTAACCAAACATAATACCTTGATCACCAGCACCTAATTCTTCTAAAGCCTTTTCGTAATGTAAACCTTGAGCAATATCTGGAGATTGTTGTTCAATGGCAACTAAGACATTACAGGTCTTGTAGTCGAAACCCTTGTCGGAATGGTCGTAACCAATGTGTTTAATAGTGTCTCTAACAATTTTTTGGTAATCTAATTGAGCCTTGGTAGTGATTTCACCAAAAACCATAATCATACCGGTTTTAGCAGCAGTTTCACAAGCAACCTTGGATAAAGGATCAACAGCTAAACAAGCATCTAAGATAGCATCTGAGACTTGATCACAAATCTTATCTGGGTGACCTTCACCAACGGATTCAGAAGTGAAAAGGAAACTTTCTCTTGAAGTAGTCATTATAGTAGTTATAGTAGTAAATGAGAGAATATACTGCCGACGGAAAACAAGTATGAGCTAAAGAAAAGAAAAAGACAAAAAAAAATCTAAAAAGAAAAACTCCAAGATTAAAATGAAAAGTTTTGGGAAATCATCAATTTATTTATAAGACAATCAATTTAAACAGAAAAAATTTTCTGTGGCTCTTCTCAGTTCTGTGTTTTTTTTTTTGGTGCTCGTATAGAAATTTAAAAATAAAAATTTAATTAAAAAAAAAAGAACCACGAAGTCAAAAAAAAAAAAAAGAAACTCAATCCAACAATTTTTCAAAATTAAAGAATTTCACGTGACTTACATTTAGCATGTGACTCCTTTGTATGTCTAACGGTCAATCTCTTCCTCAGACATATACCTACTAGTAACTCTTATTGCTTTTTATCCAAATACGGAGTATTCTAAATTTAAATTTAGGCTTCTAATAAAGATTTGAACCCTTCAGAGAAATACCCCTAGGTTGCAAATTTGCATCAATAAATACGGTAAACCGTATGACCGATATTGAATTTCTTTTTAGAACCAGATTGATCTAATGCCTTAAAGATTTCTTTAAAAAATAAATAAATATTTTTGATACTGCGAAATCGCACCAAAAGAATGTCGGGATTTGCCAATGATATCATTATTTTTCATCCAACAATTTACGGGCAACCAATTTGATCAATTATGTCAGCTCTTGGCACTAAGCCCTTTTTGTATCTCAGTGTTAAACGAACGATAACCGTTGCTAACTGTACGTTTCTGTTTCTCGGTGTTGAATGTCATTTCAAAGATGTCTAGAGCATAACAGTTTAGTCCATTGTTTGGCGGAAATGAATACACACTATAAATTTACACGTGCGACTTCCATTAGTCAACGTTTTTTTTAAGTTTTGAAGAAACCAACAGTTTTTTTTTTAATTCTTGATTGTTCCTTGTAATTAGTAAAAAGGTGGGAATTATATGCAAACGTAATTGTGACACAGATACACGTGATGACTGTGTGGATGTAATTGATTTTCAAATTATTGATAAGTATTGTTCAATGTTGTGCTGTATAGTTTTCCTGCTTGAACAATGTTCTATGTAAATGGTTTATTCATCCATCTAGTATACGAATTACCAACTGGAATCGAAATTACGTGGAACTGAATCCAGAATCTCATCCAGTGGATTCTGAATAGAAGAAACGGATGAGGTAAGATGGGTAACGTGAAAAAAAGAATCGGACGGCCGAAAGAATGCACAATCTACAAATCCGAACATCCAGACTGTTGATTCTAAAATGGCAAAGCCAGTGGAAGACGAAGGGGTAATTTCCACGATATTAAACATCAAGGCTGACAGTAGTTGATTCATTCTCGTCACCGCCTTCGAACTACACAAATAACTTTGGTGGGATTCGATATCTCGTTGCCCAACCAATTACAAAAGTTGAAAACAATCAAGCAATAACTTTAATAAACTGCTCAACAATGATCCAGTCTTCTCAAATATACTGTTTTTGCATGGGCCAGCCAAATCCATTCAAACTCATAGGAAATTCAGACCCAGATAAGATTTGTCATATGTAACATGTAATTACGATATTTTTGCTTGTAGCTAAATCAAGGGTCCACTTGTACAGGCGATTATATGGTCATAATGCTTCTGTAATTTCTCCCAATAACGTTCTTCGGATAATCTGCAGCTACGTTTCTGAAGCAAAGGATAATCCAAAATTTAAGTTGGTAGTTATCAAGACTTGAGAGAAAACTATGTAGTGTTTTCGCTTTTGGACGGGATCCATTCGATCCGTGGTTGTATAGTACCTCATCTATTAATAGTTGTTTCAATATACAGCTGGTTGCAAATGCTAAATCAACAACGACATCGTGCGTAATGTCGCTTACATCAAATCTCTCACAATTACGCGTAAAAAAAATATTGTAAACAACGCGCACAATTTTCTTACAACCAATTTTCGTTTCTTTTTCTGGTTGGTTGCCAAATTTCAAAAACTTCTTTCTCTGTTACTTTACCACATCAACAACTTCCATTAGCTTCACACATTCAATAGCCTCATAATGGACTTGCTAGATAAATTAGAGGATTATTCCCCTAGTCAATTTAAGCCTAAATTATATCAATCTATCGAACAAAATGAAAATCAAGAATCAGATCATCATGAATCAGATGAAAGCGAACGCGAATCAGATCCACAACAAGAAAGGTCAACTTTAGGGTTCGATTTTAATATAAGTTCAATTACAGAAGCCATTTCCAAAGATAACTCAAATAATGAAGCTACTAATGATTTAAGTATATTGGAAAGAATCAAGAGAAGGATAAATAATGAAGAACGTGAAGAAGACGCGACTCAACAACTAGAATCTGAAGAATCCGGAACCGTCCATGCTCACAAATTACCCCAATTGGAGATTGATGAAAGTGATTTTCAAGTTCACAATGGGTCCACTCAAATGATTGCTGATAAAGTAACACAAGTTTTAAATTCAGACAAAACCCAGGTGATTAGAAATGATCGCACTCAAGTAATCAATAATGTTGCTACTCAGCGAATCAATTACGGCTCCACTCAAGTCATAAGAAATCAATCAACCCAAATTATCCCCACTAAGAACATTATGCAAGGAGAAGATATGCCAACTCAAGAAATCAGCTCATCGACCCAAGTAATTAATCAGCCAGGAGACAATCTCTTCTGCTCAGAAAGTGAAGACGAAAACGACGAGGCTCCTCTCAGCAAAGATCAAAGAGCTGCTAAAATCCAACAATTAATTGAAAAGAGAAAACAGGAAAGATTAGCCAAAGAACGTGAAGAACTCGAACAAGATCTTACAAAGGAATCTTTGACTGATGAAGAAAACGACATCAATAACGAAGCCAATGACACTGTTGTTTCTTCAACTGCTCGCGAAGGAGCTACTTCCAAAGAACTTGAAGTTGCTCAAGAATTCTTAAATATCCAAAAAAGACAAATCGATATTCGTCCTGAATTTCAGACAAAGGTGGTTTTCACTAAAGATAAATTATTGGATGCATTTTCCGACGATGATAATGACCATCAACCAATACAAGATAAACCCAAGCATTCAGCGTCATCTTCACTTGATTTCCTAGATTCAAGTCCCATCACCTCGCCCGTTAAAGAAAGACCAGAAGACTTCTTGGAAATCTTTAAGAAAAACGCATTCAAGCCTGCCCAGCAAACCCAACTCAAGAATCCATTAGAAGTATATGCTGAAAAGCTTAAACAGAAACTATTCAGCTCTCCATCTAATGAAAAGACTTTAAAAATTGATCTTGATTCTGATTCAGATCTTGAAATTAATAATACTTCATCACCTACCAAAAGCACATATTCTCTCTATCCCACAAAATTCTCCAATACTGGTGCTGAATTGAATCATATTCCAGAGTTAACAAAAGATCAAAGACTTACTATCAAACGAAAATTCCTTAAAAAGAAATATGGATCTAAGGACAACAAAACCATCCCGGCATCAATCGTTCAACAAAACTTAAGTCATGTGGCGCAGCCTAACCAAAAGAAATTCTTGCATACTTTACAAAAGCGAAACATCGATCAATTGAAGAATCATAAATTAAATGATCTGGAACATGCGATTTTGGAAGAAATGGAGAAGGATGAAGAAGTGATGGGGTCATTGTTGGAAAGAGAAATGGAAAGAGTGAGGAATATTAGATTGAGGGAGAAAATGCACGAAAAGGCGAAATTGGCATTGGCTGGTAAGGCACTTGGTGGTGGAGGAGATGGTGAGGAGAATGATGAGCAAGTTGGTGAAAATGATTTGGAATCAGAAGTGCCTGACTCTGATTATGATTCAGTTGAAGATCAAGTAAGCGACGACGAAGGAGATAATGAGTTAGACGAAGACGAAGAAGAAGTTGACTCGCATAAACGTAGTCGAAACGTAATTAGTGATGACGAAGATGAAGAGCAGGAAAATAAACCAATTGGAAATAATCCTCGAAGTGATGATAGTTATATGTTTGGTGGTGGAAATAGTGACGATGATCACATAAGTCACGATGATGATTACGTGACCACACATCCTCGTCCAATTAATGACGATATCTATACTAATAAGGATTCAGTTCATTCATACGAAACCACCACCCTCTTTCAGAATTTGAAACCACGAGTTAAGAACGAGTTTGACGATGGCGATTCTCAAGATACTCAAGATGGACCTGTTGCTATAGAGAGAGTGGTACCTGTCTTTAAGGATATTTCCATAGTTGAATCCCAAACTCAAGCCGATACGCCTACTCAAGCCGACTCAACTACACAGCAAGATTCTGTTTCATATTCTGCAACTCAAATTATCTCGGACAAATCAACTCAGAAAGATCAAGACATGTTCCAAGATGATGATGATGATATAGTTACCCCAGCTGGTATGAAGCGAGGACGTAAGCTAATACGAAACAAAAACATAGGTTCGCTTGCGCAAGTCAAAGAAGAACCCGTCGATGATGAAGATGACCAAGAGGCAATTCAGCAACGTATTAAACAATATGAACATAAAATCAGAAAACGAGAATTGAAACTTCGTAAACGCCGTAAGGAACTTGAACGTAAGGGACTTGGTAATGTTCTTCAAGGAGAAGCTGAAGAATCTGAAGATGAATGGAAAGGTCTCGGAGGTGCCGATGGAGAAGATTCCGATGTGGCTAATTCTGAAGATGAACGTATGATTGATAATAACCTTGCGATTGATTTGAAAGATGAAGAGATTAGAAAGAAATTTATGGAGGATTATCAGATCAAAGATCAAAAGGAATTAGAAAAATTGTTGGATGATGTTAAGAATCATAGATTAATGAAAAGGGCGACGGTTAATAATGGATTTGATATTGAATTGAGCGATGAAGAAGATGAATTGTTGGTTGCTTATCGAAAACAGAAATTGTTTGAACAACAACAGAGATTGATGGAGAATAAGAAATTACAAAGTTTGAGTAAGAATGAAAGATCAAAAGCATTTTTTGCATCCATTCAAGATTCGGAATCGGTTATCAGAATAGACAGTGAAAGTGAACCAGAATCGTTAGTTGAAACGATAGCTCCTAAGGAAAAGACGAAACAAGAAAACGAAGATGAGGATTCTTTAGAAAACGAAGCTCCAGTTAAGAAAACCATCAAACTTGAAGAATCATTTGTTCAGAAACAATTATCTTTCCTTAATAATGCTACTGACGACTATGAATACGAAAGATTACAACATGTTTCAAAGATCCAGCATGGTTTTGATTCCGAAGAAGAAATAATTGAAGATATCCAAGTCTTGAAATCTCGTTCCATTAGTAATTTAACAAAAGGAAGCAGATCTGAAAGTCCTGCTATTGATCTTGAAGAAGAGTCCTCCAAGAAGAGGGATTTGGAAGATACTGATGTCGATGAGGAAGATGTCGAATTCATGCCTGCTTTTAAGAAACCATCAATTGTTAAATCATTTAGATCATTCCAAGAACAACAGGGTGTTTCTATCAAGGATGGAAAACAGCATTTCTCAGGTGTGACTGTGAGTAAGCAGTATAAAGTTGTTTCTGGATCCAAGGCATCTATTAGTTATTTGGCCAAGAATGCTCAGACGAAGGTTAAGAGTTTGAAAGAGAAGAATATAGAAAGAAGTCTTCAAAATTCCAAGAATCAAAATAAGGGCTTATTTAAAAGTTCTGGATTTGAATAGAGTTATGTAAGAGACTATAAATGTAAATTAAATTAATTGAACAAAAATCTATAAATAGTGTAAAAATGATATGATGTCTAAAATGTGCATGATTGAAATGTAAAAAAGTCTATTGTCATTATCTAGCTGATTTCCCTTGAGTTATATAACGTATCAACCAAGGGCATAAATCAACTATCGATAATCTAATCCAATAGACTTGCAGCCAACGCCTCCCGCAATGCTCCCTCATTATACGACCTCACAATCGGTTTCCTAAACACCGACGCCTCACCATGGTTAACAATCCTGGTATTATTCGGTCCAATAGTCAATCTCGAAAACGCACCATCATTTCTGGCTGCAGCTACTGATGAGGGCATTCGTTTGAGTTGTGAATCTGATTTGATCAGGATTGGGATGTTTGAATTCCGTCGCTGTTTCTGTTTTCGACGAAGTTCTTTCAATTTCTCGGGCGTGGGTGGTTTGTTTGATTTGGTTGGTTTTTTGACAAGGTCGAGAAAACTATCTGTGAGTGATTTTGGAGTGATTGAGGTGTTGGATTGATATTGCGATCGGAAGGTGATTTTTGTGGGGGAGTAGTTGGATAATGAACTAAGGAATGATGTTGATCTAGGGGATGAAGGGGGTGATGGTGCTGGAAGTGGTGGTGAATAATTGTCTCCAATTCGCGTTGCAGGAACTGAAGCAGATATGACGTCGTTTAGAATTTTCTTGGGATCTTCTTTAGTGGAGCTATTTGTTTGTTGTTGGACTTGTACTTTACCAATGGTAGGAGAAGCAATATGTGAAGTTCCCAAGTGAATGCCATCAATCGGATTATGAAACCTTAGAACCGATTTAACTCTAGGGGTGGGCATGGCTATTTCCTCTTCTTCTGTTCTGTATCCCTCCCCACTCGATTTCCTAACCAAATGAGGAAATGCTTCATGTATAGGCTTATTCAATTCTGTTCTCGAAGCTCGAAGAAATCTATTAAAATTATCAAATTCATCCTCAACCCGTTCATCATCTTCCTGTTTCTCAGGAGAATAATACGATAAGTCAGAACATACTGATGCCATATCATAATCTAATTCATGTTGTACTCTTCTTCTAGGCGTTGGAGAAGAACCATATACGTCATCAAAAAGCAAATCCAGATGTGGTTCTGGGTGATGTTGCTCCGGGTGATGTTCTCCATGTCTTGGGTGGAAATCATTTATACTTATGAAATGCTTCAATCTATTATATCGTAAAATATCATCTTCACGGTTCAACTCTTGGAAAATATCCGTTTCTGATGAACTCTTGTTACCTGTACTAGTAGTAGGCAATGAATTGGACCTTATACGAGATTTGAATGGTGGACCAAGAACCGAAGGAGGGGTGGAAGCTATTGTTTCAATCTCATCAAGATCATCTATTGCGTGATGATGATGATCTTGATTATGCATTACGTTAACTGATTCTGCGGTGTCTAATGAGTAGATATCTCCTCCTCCACTTGTGATTCTTGATGTTGATGTCGGCATTGAGAGTTCACTCATTGTGGAAGAAACAATTGTTGATTCTTCATATGCAATTGGGTTTATGTTATATATGGCTGATAATCTATATCTTGATTTCTTTTTGGCGATCTTCGTGTCTGAGGAAGTACAACGCATTGGTTTTAATTTCAAGTTTGAAATCGAGATCATTTTCTTTATATCTGGAGGTCGTAGTGTCGTTTGAGATTCTACTTCATCTGCTTCATAGGTTTCTTCGATAAGTTCTCCTTCATCATCTGATTGCAAATCAATTTCATCGACCCCAGTGAAATTGATTGGTTCTTGATGAATATATGCATAGTCATCATTTGGTATTAATTTCTCCAAAAGGTATGAAAATTCTTTAGTCAAATGTTCAAATGAAGTTTGATTAGTCAATGGGTCATTCGTATGAATATTATTTTGTAAATAAAATGATTTCTCATATAAATTATTAAAATCATTCATTGCTTGAGAATTCAGTTTGATTAACTCTGTAATGTCATCAATTTCTTCATCACAATGTAATGCTCTATCAAACAAGCTGGATATTCGGTTGATTATTAGATTTGATTCTTGAGTCTTGTTTACAAGCAATTGAGATCGATATTCAATCTCATCTGCATATGCAAGAATTCGCAGTAGTCTTGTTGACATTTTTCTGGAAAGGGACTTCAACGATAGTTAGTTAAGAAAGCTCTTGGTTATAGCTATCTAGAATCGTTTATCTTAAGATTTGTTTCCAATGGCCTCGGAGAAATGAGTGTTAAATTGGCTTAAAACAGTTCAATTGTTTTAGTTTGCCATGACAAGAAAGGAGATGAAGATGATGATTGTTATTTTCTATTGCAGTTAACAAAAGAAGAATAAAAAAATCTTATATGCAGTCAAATGTAAACAAACAAATTCTTTTTGAGACATACTTAAGATTTTACGACATTTGCATTCCTAATTAGGAAAGTCAACATCTAGTTTTTTCAATTTTGTGAACCAAACAGTATCAATCACAATAACGTAACAAATTGGGGACATTAATTAGCTACCATTGATCACTAAATTACTGTTTCATTTATTAGGAATAATAAAAATATATTATCTACCCAAAGTCGGTAATGCACCTCTGTTCCAACAAAGCGGTAGCTAAGCGGACGGCTTGAACAGCATCTATGGCAAATGAAAGTAATATTGACTTGGCAAGGTCATGGAAACATGATGAACCAAGAATGATTGTCTCCATTCCAACGTAATTGACTTCGTTGCAGACAATTTTATGTGAATTTCTTAAATTAGACTAATTTAATGAAACTCGTCGTTCATTCTGTGAAATTTTCCGAATTGCATTTGTATCGCCGTTTTTTTTTATTATTTTTTTTTACCTTCGAGTTTGCTGCAAACTACGGCGCTATGCTTTTGTTCTCTATAAGTTATTATAAAACCTTATCCATGTGATGGATAGTTGAAGATGTCTTACTCTTGGTATAGTTAGCTTAGGATTAGAGAGACATAAGACTTCTTAATCTAACTTTTTGAAAGCTTTAGTGTTATTGATTCTGGATTGTGCACATTCAAGTAAAAAACTGCGAAATTTTTGCAACAAATACATTTGTTACAGGCTACACAGTAAACGATCCAAGGGTGTTACTAAAAACATCTGTAAACTTACTAATGACTTTTGATGATCAATTAACGGTATCTCACAAGAATGGGGTAAGAGATGAAAGGGTAATAATTTACAGATAATAGTTGCAATACTTACAAACATTGTTCCCTTAAGGTTTTATACAACTAGAAGTAATTCTCTATATAATGTCTTTAATTCTTAGACTTCTTACGCTTTGGAGCTTCATTGTCATCTTCGGAATCTCTCTTTGATTTCTTTTCTTTCTTCTCCTTCTTCTCCTTCTTCTCCTTCTTTTCCTTTTTGTCTTTCTTTTCCTTCTTCTCCTTCTTTAATAATTTATTTTCATATTCTTCTTCTTCAGGAGCAACAAAATCCTTTTGTCTTTCTTCCTTTCTAGCTTCACTAACTTCAGTTTGCTTATCACGCTTTTCTTGTAATTTCTTTAATTCCCTTTCTTTCTTACCCAAGAAATATTCACCACTTTCAATCTGTAAATCAATCTTTCTAGGTTGTTGAGCAGGTGGGAATGGAGTGTATACTCTCTTTTCTTTATGTGATTTCTTACTCTTCTTACGAGCAACATTACGTTTCTTAAATGAAGGTAAGAATCTTGACCAATCTTCATTTGCTAATTCTGGTTTTTTCAGTAATTCTTGTTTAATCATTAATTCTTTAATATAATAAATTGGATGAACATTTCTCATACAATCTTCAACAACTCTTCTAACTTCCTTCAACCCCTTCCAAGGTCCCATAGCACTTACAGTATTCCCTTGAACTAAAATATAACATTTAGTTAACAATTCCAAAGCTTTAAGAGTATTTCCATTTGGCCCAACTAATCTTTGTCGTCTTTTAATAAATCTATCTTTATTAGTCACAAAATTACCAATCTTAATAACTTCACATGCAATATCATCTTGTAAAATCTTCACTGCTTGTGGGAATGGAACCGATCTAGCCAATAATTTAATCAAATCACGAGCTTTAATAATCATAGCAGGATCAAATGTTTTGGTGGTAGTTTTCACAGTCATAGACCCTTCAACTAAATCTAATTCACATTTAATAAAATGTTTATCAAGTGCCTTGGTAACATCACTCCATATTTGACGTAAATATTGTTCTCTATATTTGGGGAATAATGTCATGAATGAGGATTCTTCGGCGAAATGTTGTCCCAGGGCGTTGTGTTCGGGTTTGAATTCTTCCATGGCCCATTTATCTATGTCGGGAGTATCCCATGGTTTGTCACGATTATGAGTAGATGGCATCTTGTATGTATTGCGTGGTTTCGTGTGTATATGGTGATGGATGAACAAATGGTGAATGCGATGAGATTAAATTTTTTTCTTTGCGCTTTGATAGAAGCGCATGGAGAGTGAAGGAAATTAGAAAATTTATTTGCGATGAGAATGATCTATCAACACCGAAGCAACCAATATCAACAAACATGGCGGTCAAATCAAACAAAGGAAAGAAGATAAAGGATAAAGTATCCAAATCAACAACATCCTCATCATCTAAAATAAAATCAAAATCAAAATCATCTCAAAAAGCTCAATCGAAATCAACAAAGATAAAAATTCAAAAATTAAACTCAGACTTACTGGAATTTAATGAAATAACAAAATTACTAGGAAATGATGATAAGGCAACTACTAATAAAGATGTTAAAGTATTAGATGCAAAACAAATAAATGAAGATCTTCAAAAAGATCAAGAAAATAAGTTAAAGAATAAAAAAGCAGAAAATGATTTAAATAAACAATTGGAATTATTAACTGAAATGGGATTATAGAGATGTTATGTGTATATAGAATTAATATACTGATGTACATTATTAGATAGGAATAAATAAGAGCTGGGCTTATAGATGATTGATTGAAAATGTATGGGTCAAAAAAATTATTCAGAGTGATAATTTGCAACACCAAAGCAAAACGAAAGATGCTGCAAAAAGAAGAGTTGAGAAAAGGTCACGTTTGCAGAAAACGACGTATCATTTAGTAGTTGATACGAAATATAGTATTAAGGGGGTCACAAAGACAACCCAGTTCGCTTTTTTGCAACCATCGCAGTTTCTCAGTTTGCTTGTGGCAATGCCTGTCAGGAATTTAGTTGAGCATATTTGACAGAAATGCCAATGTCTCGTTTGCAATACTATCTTCTTACTCGCAACAATAGATTCGAAGAGTTTGAGAGTGTATCAGCCACAGAGAACAGTCCACTAGTCCGTATGGAGAGACGGAGAAGAAATTGAACTCTGTAGTCTCTGAACGTTCAAATCTAGGTCCTCTAGTTAAATCGAAGTAAGAAAGTACCAATATGCGATTTTACAAGAGAAAATTGTCTCTTAACTCTTTATTATAGTTGGGATAAAAACCGTGGTAGTTCTGTGAGAGTGATGTTGTTTTTCAAAACAGTTTGAAGAGAGAGTACGAAATACGCAGAACGACATGCCTGTAACCTAATCATTCACAAATAAACACGTTTTTGAAAACAAAAAGAAGGATACTCCTTCTGCTTGCATGAATAAAAGAAGAAATTAAATTCTCAACTGAAGATTGTTCAAAATGACGAGTGAGTGTGAGTGTGTGCATTGGCTAAATGATTAATTTTTCAGAGTCTGCAGACGAGAATTGAACGATTAAATTGAAATCGTCTAATGGGTTTCAATAGAATTATACTGCTTTGGGAACCATCGCGTCTGTACGTGTCTGTTTTAATAATAATATTGCTAGACTGCTCATTGACACTAGGTTGCTTGCAAATTTGATTATGTTGGTTATGCTTTTGAAGAATGATTAATGTATCTGGCTATCCAACTGTCAATTTATCTAAAAAAATATTCGTAAATCGTTGAATATTTACATACAGTTATGTGTTTAGTACTAGAAAGATAATAAATAGATTAATTTACAAAGTACAATATAACCCAATAGAGAATATTGATAGTCACATGATTTAAGGGGTCAACATTTGTTTACACTTGTTTACGCGTTTAATTAAATTTTCAACACGCGTCTGACACTTTAAACTGTAAACAATATGTGTTGGTTGTAAATTGTAAATTGCAAAAACAAAGAAAAAAAAAAATTTTAAATTGCTGATTTTAACTTAAAACAGAATTTTTATTTTTATTTTTATTTCTTGATTTTTTAATTTTCATTCATTAAATTAAATTTAAAATCTTCTGGTTCCTTTCTTTCTTCCAATTTTTTGTCTTTTTCAGTTTTTGTCTTTGAAGTTAAAAATCAATTAGTCAATAGTTACTGACTTACTTTACAACAAGGCTTGTTTACCTCAATCCATCTACAACTGATCAAACAACAGCCCAACCCTCTCAGAAAAATCAGCAACAAGAGGGAAACTCGTCTATTGAAATCACAAGCTGCTAAAAAAAAAGACGACCAACAACCAAAATTTACAACACTCGCTAAATCACACAACTTATAATAATATATACACACAATGTCTTCACATTCAAGACAGAACTCAATAGGTTCAATTGAAAGTCACGCATGTCAAAACCATCCTAAGAAGATTGGTCCATGGAAATTAGGTAAAACTTTAGGAAGAGGTGCAACTGGTAGAGTATTATTAGCAACACATCAAACAACTGGTCAAAAAGCTGCTGTTAAAGTAGTATCAAAATCAGAATTACAATATGATCAAGATATTCCTCAAAAAGATCAAGATGATGCAAATGAAGGAGGGTTACCTTATGGAATTGAACGTGAAATTATTATTATGAAATTATTAAATCATCCAAATGTTCTTAGATTATATGACGTTTGGGAAACTTCAAAAGCTTTGTATCTCGTTTTAGAATACGTCGAAGGAGGTGAATTATTCGATTTATTAGTTGAAAGAGGTCCATTATCAGAAACTGAAGCAATTAAATATTTCCGTCAAATCATATTAGGAACTGCTTATTGTCACGCGTTGGGTATTTGTCATCGAGATTTAAAACCAGAAAATTTATTATTGGATTCACAATTAAATGTTAAATTGGCCGATTTCGGAATGGCTGCTTTGGAAAGTAATGGAAAACTTTTGGAAACTTCTTGTGGATCTCCTCATTATGCTGCTCCTGAAATCGTTAGTGGTTTAAAATATCATGGTGCTGCATCAGATATTTGGTCTTGTGGTGTTATTCTTTTTGCCTTATTAACTGGTAGATTACCATTTGATGATGAAAATATTAGAAATTTATTATTAAAAGTTCAAGCTGGTAAATTTGAAATGCCAACGGAAATCTCTCCAGAAGCTCAAGATTTAATTTCAAGAATGTTAACTGCAGAACCTTCAAAAAGAATACCTACCGATAAGATTTTAAAGCATCCATTATTAACTAAATATCCAATTCCTAATGAAGATTTAATTAGTGAGAAATCATTACCCCATCCTGCTACTGCTTATAAATCGTTGGGTTCAGTGAAAAATATCGATAAACAAATCTTATCCAATTTATCCATTTTATGGCATGATAGACCACAACAGGAAATTATCGATTGTTTATTGAAAAATGGTTCTAATCCGGAAAAGACATTCTATGCATTGTTGATGAGATATAAGCACAATCAGGATGATTCATCCCCTACAAAGAAACCAGCTGCTGCTGCCGCTACTACCACAACCTCAAGGATTCCAAGAAGTGGTTCAACTACAATGACTCCAAGAAAAGGAAAAAGGGCAAGTCAGATTGTTGCTTCTAGACCAACCTCATTTCAATATAAAAATAATACAACTCCAGGTGCTGCTAGAACTTCAGTTGTTACTAGAATGACCGATCATCATTCTTCTGTACATAATACCCCAAGGAAATCTCCTAGAAAATCCCCAAGAAAATCACCAGCCAAGAGATATTCAGCATATAATCAATCACCAATCAAATCTCCAATTAAATATTCTCCTCATAAACAACAACAAGAATCTTCCATGAATGTGGTTCCTAGAAATCTTTATAATGAAATTGTGCAGGCTCAAAGTAATTATTCACTTCCTCCGTCACTCCCATCATCACTCCCACCTTCAATTGCACCATCCCTTCCTTCAAAGAGCTCATACTATGTATCCAAACAGTTGAATGACGTTCCTGAACTTGCACCATCTGCCACTACCGCTGCTGTGGCTGCACCAACCACTACTTCAGATTTAATGCAATCGGCAAAGATCTCCCCTGGGAAACGTGCTTCTATGGTTTCCAAAAAGAGAATGTCAAAACGTAAATCATTAAGAGTATCAATGACAACTGGTCTCAAGAGAAATTCCATCACTATGAAGTTATTGTCCACGTATGCCAAATTATCAGGTGATTCCGAATGGGAATATATGGATAAACAAGCCAAAAGAACTTCAGCAACATTTGCAACTTTATGTGACAAGATCTTCAATGAAGAAGCATATGATGAGGATGATGAGAATTTGGTTGATCCTGAAGAAAAAGAAGCTAGGGAATATGAAAGATTGATGGAAATTGAGAGAAAGAAACATGAAGCTGAATTGAAGGCTCGTAAGGAATTGGAAAAGAGGAGAAAGAGACAACTGAGACGTTCTTTATTGAGTTCAAGAAAGTTGAGTATTTTGGTTAGAGAAGATAACGTTATTCCTGAAGAATCAGCCAATAATAGTGATTTGGTCGAAGCTGATGAAGTGTTAAACCCAGATAAGAGACAATCTAAGAATCTTACTGCTCTTAGGGCATTGTCTGAAGCAACACCAAAGGAAGGTAGACAAGAATTTGATCTTGATGAAATTGAAAATCTAAAACGAAGATCTGTTACTCAGCCTATACAAAGGAGGGGCCCAATTTTGACAAAAAGAAGACCAGTATCTAAATTGGATCCATTATGGCAAGCTTATGAAAATGAAGAATTGGAAAAGGCTAAGGATGCATTAGAACAAGAATGGAGATCTAGTCAAATGACAAAAGTTGACAAAAATCAGAAGAAACAATCAAAGATATCTAAGAAGAAAGCCAATCGAGAATCGATGATTTCTGTTATGGACGATTTGGATGCAGTTGATAAGAATAATAAAATAAAGAGACATTCTTTGGCTAGTTATCATTTGGGTACTCCAAAGATTGAACATGAAGATTTAACAGAAGAATATATGTCAGAAATTAGGAAATCTAAATTATTAAATTCTCAATATAATTTAAAGGGTAAGAGATTATCTAATTATGAAACTGGTCCAAAAACTCTAATTGGAAATGTCAATATTCCTAATGTCACTAGAAAATCAAGAAATTTCACTAATTCGAATAAGCGATTATCGGTGTTGTCAATGTATTCAACTAAAGAATCTTATCATGATTTGAGTTCTTATGTTAATTCTCCAGATGCTGAAGAAAATGGAATGCCAAAGACCATGAAGACAAGCTTTGCAGATAGATTGAATAGTGCAGGTGTCAATGAAGAGGATGAAGATGATGAAGGTAATGAATTTTATTATACTGATAAAGGTTCCATTATTGATTTTGATGAGCATGTTGCCAATAAGAGGGTTTCCTATTATAATGAAGCAGATAAAGGAGTTTCTCGTAATGGAACAACCAGGAAATACACCAAACCAACCGGAGCAAGACCAGTTTCTAAACTTCCTGAATTACCTACAGATGAAACTGCATGCGACGATACATTTATTAGTCAAGGTGATGAAATCCATCATAGGAAACATAAATCCATGCTTTCTATTGAAACTACAGAAGAAGAAGTTAGTGATGTATTTGATAAAATTAAATTGCCAGACGGTAAATCTACAAAATCTTCTATTGATGCTTTGGCTAATGGAACTTCTGAAAATGGTCATAAGCACCAAACTGTGAAAACTATGTTACCTGATCATGAAGATTTCGTGTCTGATTTGAATGCATATGTTAAGGAAAATAATCAAAAGATCATGAATCCAAAGGTGAGAGCCAATGGCGGTGCTGTTAAACCATCTGAGAAGAACCAACCATTGGAAGATAAGACCAATGTTCCACAGAAGAGAAAGCCGTCATTTTTCAGAAAATTATCCTGGGGTTCCAAAAAGACAATAGATGATGCTGCAATAATGGGTCGTTCAACTCCTTCTCCAGTGGAAGAAAAGCCTAAAGGTTCTATCTTTTCCAGATGGTTCTCTTCGTCCTCCCATTCTGCTCCTCTTGAGAGTGAGACCAAGAGATTTAATACAATTTTACCAAAACAAGAAATGTCAACTGCTTTATATGCATTATTGGATTCTTGGGCAAATTTCGGGTTGAAAGATTTAAGGAATGATCAAGTTGGATATAATATAACAGGTTCAATTTCAAAACATAATGCATTTGAATTAAAGGGGTGTAAATTTAGGATAAAGATTAATTCTAGGGATATGAATCAGAAATCAGAGATCATATGTACCAGAACTAAGGGGTCAAAGAGTACTAGTGATACGTTATTTGGAGAGATAGAGAAGGTGTTGCAGAAAGAAGGTGTATTAGATATATAGATATTTCATTTTTTTGTTTTTATAAGTTATAGTTTCTTTTCGTTACATAATATGTTTGTTATTAATTTTAGTTTGATTTTAATGTATGAAAAGGTTATTAGTTTGTAAAAACTTCTAAATTTGTTTCGTCTCCTCCATTTTCAATCACCAAAGTGATAGGTGGGTCACGATTGATTGGTCCATCACCTGGACCCGGAGATGGGCCTGGACGAGTGATCGGATGTTCCGGTTCTGGGGAGGGACAAGTTGGACCATTAGTATCAGTGAAGCTTCCAGTTCCCCATTGAGTAAATATCGAAATTAAAGCAGTAGCTAATACAATCTCTGGATCAATATTCTCTTCATCAACCAGAATTTCAAAATCAACCTTAAATTGTCTCATAAGTCTCGCTTTTGCGATTCTAATTCTCTTCTCTTCGGGCCCACATCCTGGATTAACAACCCATTCTAAATACTTAGTTGAAGTCGACCAGGAATACTTATATCCATCATTAAGATAGAAAGACCTATATTTCCCACTTTTACCCCAATCAAGGAAAATATCTCTGTGGCATAATTCTTCTTTATTGTGGAAGTCAACTGATCTAGAAGTTAGACCGATCATAATAGTTGCCACTTCTTCTCTTTGTGGGAAAGTCAACATTCTCCAAACTGGATTTAGAGAAGATAATCTTTCAAATGTGTAAACTTGTTCTCCACCCCCATTGAAAACGTTAATTAATCTTTGTTTATCCTTTCTATCTTGACGAATGAAATAGGGAATTGTATATCTAGTTAATGGAACAGTTGCGGCGTTGGAGAAATTGAGATCTAATAAGCCTTGAAGCCTAAGCAGTTCCAAAACTGCAGTGCTAATGGTGATCGATTTTGTTAATCCATGAACTGAACCTGCTTGAATTGTATTAGACATTGTTTAGCCAAGTGGAATAGCTATTGTTAGAGAGTAGTTGATTGAAATAGGTAAAGAGATAATGTTGCAAAAATCTTTCACGTTTGCAAACATTTGACCGCCAAAAAAAAAGGTTTTTTTTTGTGTATGCGCAGCCAAGCCGGAGTATTGATTGGTTCTCCGAACGGAATATAAATCTATCAAAAATCTTCTATTTCTACAGACATAATTAAATACAAAATAATAAATAATGCTTTGAGTCAACTACTAGCAAAGCAAAATAAACAAACAAGAAATAAAAGGTTTGAATTTGATTCTGGTGATACACTAGTAAATATTCCAAACATCTTCACAACCATGGCAGAATTTAGAACATGCAACTGAGGCAGATAATGCATAGTCTGAAAGACCAATCTTTTCATCAACAAATTCATCTGCGAAGTTATCTTTCCCTCTGGCCATAGCACCAACGAATACACATATACTTTCATCTTCATCTAATGTTGAAACATAATCTTGAACTCTCTTGACTTCTGCGTCAAATGATAAAGTGATCTTACGACATTTGGTAGGTAAATGATCAGTAATTGGATTCTTAATAACTTTTAATAAGACTTCTTTGGAATTTTCAGAACGAATACTTAATTTATGCAATAATTGAACCATTAAACCAGAAAATCTCTTGAAAGTTCTAGGAATTCTAACACTTGGGTTAACTTCTATTAAAACACCCCTTGCGGTTTGGATATATACTTGTAATTTCCCTGCCTTGTTAATTGGAGAGTCCAATAATGTCAATAAACATTGATGAGTTATATCTGGTCTTGCTTCGGCAATATCTCTTCCCATCTTTCTCAATAAACCTTGATGGTCATCACAATTCAACAAGGCAAATCTATCACCTCCTGGACCACCGGTGTTCATCTTGTGAGTTTCCAAACACGCTTGTGATAAGACTACAATCAATCTTTTGGTAGTCTTATCACGCGAACTGAGTGGTGATGGTTGAGTAGGAACGAGGGAAGCTGCAACAGCAGGGGCTTGGCTGCTTGATTTATTATCTTGGGTTTTGCTCTTGTTGTTTGAAGTCTCTGACATGTCTTGTAAAGTGTATTTATATATTTATTTAAGTGATATATGGTATCTAATCAACTATCCATCTCAGAGCTTCGCATGGGAGATTTTAGCGATGCCGATCTCTTTGAGCACAAAATTTTTTTTCAATCAGAAATTCCGAGCTATATCATGTGACTATTTTGACCGGATTTGTTGGATTTATAAATTGTTGGTTGTAAAATCATTTCACGTAGGTTGTTTCTTGCAAACCATCAAAGCATGGGAGAGGTTAAGGTCGTATAATACATAATCACATAATGTCAAGCTCAGGAAGCGACTTCGATGATGATGATGACGAATTGCTACAAGCTTTATTACAAGGTGAAGCTGATGTACAAGACAACCAAGTGATTCCGACTCAAGCCCCAGTTCCAACACATACAGAAATTCAGGTAGACCCATTTAACCAAACTGAACAGCAAGCACGGTTATTTAGAGCAGATGGTGAAATCGCAATTTTACGTGCCCAATTGCAACAAATACAGCAACAAAAACAAGATGAGATCCAACAGTTGAGAGATTCCTACGCGTCTCTAAAACATAGTAATGATGAACAAGTTAGTGCATTGAAGCACGCGGTTCAGAAACTTGAAGATGAGAAGAAGTTCTTGAATAATGAATTGTTGGCAGCTTCCTATAGTCATAAGAAACGTAAAATGGCAACTGACCTACAAGTATCAGGCAAAGAGGGTGATAACATAGATGGATCCAAGACACAAGTGCCGCAGGATGATTTACAAGAAGCAACCCCTCCGCCCACTGCACTATTGGTTAGACCTATTCAAAAAGTTATCAAAATAGCCAATGATTCAGCACTACTTACAGACCAGCTTTGGAATCATTGTATACCAGGTAGTAAGCGAACCTCATTTAAATGTTTAAGTAAAATTTGTGCAGACTTCGATATACACATGGAACGTCTTGAAATATTGAAGCGGACGTCATTCTCATCTTCCATAGTGGAGTTCTTGCTGCTAAGAAAGAATCACCGGTTAGATCAATTGTTGGAAGAATTCACATTAACTATGTTGGACTTGATAAAGATTCTACTAGAACATAAAGCAATTCTTCTGATACCGTTCTTATTTTCCTTGGTACACTGTGCAATTAGTTTTCGACCAGCTGCAATGTCGGTTGATTTGATTACTAAATTGTTACAAAAATCGTGTGTTTTGGCTCATGAATTATCATACTTTGTGAATTCCAATCAAGATGAGGACGACCTAGTGAATTATCATGATGTTCCTTATCAGATAATGGTACTTGAAAAATTCATTTTCTTATGCTGTTTGGATGTTATAGAAATGCTATTTAGTTTATCATCAACTCATGATTCCAACTCAATCAAATCAATTTGGCATGTATTTCCTTTGGACTTATTTCAGCTATGTCTACCTAACAATCCTGAAAGGTTTAAGAACACTGCACAAATAAACTTGGTATTTAATATAGTCGAGCTGTTGATTTCTTCAATTACTGAAGATTCGTTCGGGTTTAATACTGACTCCTTGGATAAGACGGTAATCGATTCGTTATTAAAAGTATTTATAATTGAAATTCCTTTAAAGGAAAACTTTATGTTCTATGGGTTGAATAGAATTATTGGCAATAATACCGACTACCAAAAGATCGAAACAATGGTCCCTGTTAAACACGATTTCTTAAACAATTACCAAGTCGCCATACCGCTGCCCGTTCCATTTGAATTACAAAGGATTGAGGATAAGCATGTTCAATTTGAATTAAGGAGCAACCATGAATTCCATTTACTTAACCTTCGTGTGAGAATCGGGGAATTGTTGGAGTCATTAGTAGTCACCAAGGAAAATATCAATTTCTTAACAAGTAAAGAGCACTTTAAATCAATGATCCGTATTATTGGTTTTGAACAGATCTATATAGCAAGGTCACCAAGATCAAAATATATCTATTTAAGAATTAGAATTATTGCGATCTTAGTTCGATTGATCAAATATTTAATTCAAGATGTACGTGATGTCACTGCCTTGATTTACCCAGAGACTTTAAATGAATTATACGTTGTGTTACTGAGAATCGCATTCGGATCTGATTCAATATCACTTGACGCTCATAAGATGTTACTAAGAATACGAACTAAAGGTTTTGTGAAAGAACCAATATTCAATCCATGGTGTGAAGAAATCGCAAGGGATTTGAACCATATAACTCCCGCTGATTTCAATAATGGAAAGGTTATTGCCGATCTTGAGAGTGATTTTGCCAATGGGTTAGAATTCCCATATGATTCAGAAACAGTTGAGTTATCTAGGGAAATATTGAACGGCTTTGTCACTCATGAGGAAGCTGACAATTTGTATTTTAATGTTAATAATGAAGATGAAGAGGTTGCATCAAACTTTGATGAAATGGAGTTGGTTGAATAAAACTGGATCATATAGATAAATAGAAGTAATTAATAAACAGGTACTACAAGTTTCTCTGCTTCTTTTGAACAGTCTTTTTTTCACATTATGATACAATTTGTGTATTTTTGATGTATACGTAAACTTCTTTAAACAAAAATTAAATAATTAAGACAACCCAATTCTTTATATATATATATGAACAAAACTTTAAAAGGGCATTTCTATTTCCCTTGAAATTTTTGGATGCATTATTGTTGTAACTATACTTTCTTGGATATATAATATGGATTATTCAATTTAAGCGGATTGAGGCTTGGCAACACCGGTTTGGAAACCGTTCTTGAATCTTCTAGAAACGTGTTTCAAGTAGGCCATTCTACCGGTACCGGTAGTTCTTCTTCTCTTAGCCTTTAAAGCCCAGTTGTGAGATCTCATTTTAGCAGCTGGGTAACCACAAGAAGAACAGGTCTTCTTTTGGACGTGGAAAGAACGACGGCCACATCTGTTACATAAAGTGTGGGACTTGTTGTGACGTTTACCTAAAGATGGAGTACCTTCTGTTGAAAGGTGTTAGTATATAGTTCTTGACGTGTAATATATCTACAATGTTCCTGGTTGTATGGCCGTATGGACTTTTAAGTATATCATCGAATTCATCTCGTTTTCAAATTTTTTTGAAAAATGCATGTAATGTAGGTAAAGTTGTAGTAAATGTAAATGTAGTAGTTCGTTGAGATTATCATGGCTGTTTATAGTTGTATGATGGGATTCACTTCACATATTATTGTCTTCTCTGATTTGAGTAATTGATCACTTCTCCATTTATTCATTGTCCTTCTTCCGATATTAATGACCATTAGATCCTAAGAAACATTGTAGCTGAATAGTGCGTTATCGACCTAACGACACTCTTTTAAAAGGTATATCTCACATACTACCCATGTTTGCTATTAGTTATTATCTGTGGTTTTTAAGAAAGATTATAAAAGGTTTTTCTTTAATTATGAAATTTTTTTTCTTTTGGTTAAAATTTTCACTATGGGAAACTGGCTGGATTGAGGTTTAGTGAGAGGGTGACTGTGTGAGTGAGCTGCCTGCCATAGTAAGATTTTGATAGTGAGAGTAATGTTAGTCGTGTAAATGGGAGAATTTTGCATGCAGGAGAAAAACTACAAGGGCAGATTTTGTAAGTGAGTGTTTTCTTTGTTGAGTGCACAAAGTAGAGGAGAGAAAAAATGTTTTCTCACAATAAAAGTTGGCACGTGCCCAAGAGATTTCCTTAGGGCTTTAGACCTAATCATAAAAACGAACTATTTCACGTGAACACAGAAAAACGCGGTTGGTTGCAAAACAATCAACCAAAATAAAAACATAAACAAGACACGCTATTTGGAACGAATGGCATACGACACTGTTTCGTAAGCAAACTTCTTCAATTTTTTTTGTATTTTGAGTAGGAATACAATTTTATATTACCAACAAAGTTAATTTCAAATCAACTAATCAACATGTCAAATACGGGCTATCAATTCCCACCTTCATCACCATTAATCGATAATGATAATGGTGACAAAGAAAATCACGACCCTTTCTCATTTAAAAAGGATTCCAAATATGACAAATTCGAATTTAGATCAACAAGACAAGATGATTATCCAACTCCAAATCCATCATCTGCCCTTTTCCGTTCCTCATCTCCTAGCAGGGCTCCGCCGGACATTGACTCAGATATCTTCAAATTTGACAAAGCGAGTATCAATATCAATTCTGATTTCAATGTTTTGAATCCTGATAAATCTGTTGTTCGTATTCCATTGTTACAGGATAAATCTCACTTTAGTATTGGAAGATCTTCACGTAGTTGTGAATTTGCACTTAACCCACAGGATTCTCGTATCTCACGTGTGCATTTAAAAGTCAGTTATAGTTCAGAAGATATTATTCTTACATGTATAGGAGCAAATGGTGTTGCTATCTGTATCCCACGTGACTGTTTGGTTTTGGCTACTAGCTCTGCCAATGACTTTATTATTATGGAAAACAAGACGGGGGTGTCTTTAGATAAGGCATTGATTCCAGTTGAGAATAGATCCATTAAGTTAGATGGTTCCACTACCGAGTTTTATATTAGACAGCATGAGACCATAACGATGCCTAAATTCCACAATATTATGTTAGAAATCTCGAAACAGGTTATCTTGTTAAATCCTAAAGATGTTGACGAAGAGTTGACTGACGATGAGACTCCAGTTTTGATTCACAGAACTCCATTGAATAGAGCCCTTTTGAATAAACTTCCTGATACTCCGCTGAAACCAAAACCCAGCTTAACGGTACCTAGCGAAGTGGAAGACACTCCAAGCAAGGCAAATACAATCCAAATTGCCACTCCAGAACCAGGTGATAAAGCCACTCCATTGCAACACCCAACTCCAACTGTAGCATCTAAACCGTTCAATATCTTCCAAGACAAAACTAGCAATGATTCTCCAGCAAAACGTTCAACTACCGCTTCTCCTAGATTACCTCTTTCTGATAAGACGAATACTTCTAATATCAAGAGAAAGGCCCAATCGGAAGAACCACAGTCAACACCAGTATCAAAGAAAAAGAAAATAAAGCATGAAAAGCAAGAAAAGCCAACAGTTACCCAAGAATCAGTGGCTGAACTTCCAAACATATCTGAAATCAACAACATCCTTATCAATCATCTTGCTTTCTCTCGTTTGAGTTCAACTCCTGCATCTTTCTTAAACACCATTTCGGTTATAACATCCAAATTATCACTTGCTCAAATCAGACAGATTTTACACGATATTCCATGTATAGGAGTCATTTATCGTCAAGGTAAAGATGCTGCTGGTAAGCCATTACAGGAAGAATATTACTACATGCCTGAACAAGACCATGATGAAGATAGAAAAATGTTGGTTGCAAATATGAAGGGTCATGGCGGCTTAAGATCTTGTAGAAAGACCCATAAGCAATATTATTGGAAAAAGCCTGCTCCTATTAAAAAGTAAATGTGTTTATAATATGATTTATCCAAACTAAATAACTGTATAATAGAAAAATAAAGAACTTAATTAATATGCCTAAGTTCTACTTGAAATGGTAATAGCCATCCGTCCCACGAGGACTGTACGATGATGAATAAATACTCGGAGGATGGGGAAGGGGGTGCATATTAGTGTCGATCGCTTGCAGGACTGGATAACCATAGGTTTCCCTCTCTCTTTTTGTTAACGGCCGTGGATCGCTAATTGTAAGCTCGCTGTTTTCATCATCATCTGTCCATTGGAATCTTCTCAAAAATAGAATTAATCCACCAATGATAATTTGCAATACCCACGCTCCGAGGAAAGCTAAACTTACGTATAGTTCGAAATTTAATGATTTCCGATATATATCGAGAATGTCCTTCACCTTGTCTAATACCTTGTTGGATGTAGAAAACTTTAGTTCTTTAATATTTTGCTCTAATTCGGGAGAGACCTCCGGGAATTTGACATACAAATTGTTATTTATCCAATCTAACCCTTGCTCTACCTTTTCTAACTTCCTTCCCAAGGTACAATAAACTACCGTTTCAATTGGTCCCAGGAATGGTGTATTCCCGAAAATCAGATCTAATGTCAGACTCAATGTTTCTAAAAAGTCAAGTAAGTGTTGGTGTACTGTTTCTGAAGTCTCTTTAATACTTCCAAAAAGTTCATCATTTAGAGTCGTTTCTGATTCTGATATATAGGTATTCATATTTTTAAGATATGTGTCCGTGACATTTCCACTGACTGTCGAGTTGTCAAATTGAAGTGTGTCAATTCTATTCTGTAGTGAATTCTGTGCCTCTTTAATAAGAATATATTGTATCAAAAAGGCAAGCAAACCCATAAAACCGAAACACAAGACATTTCTGGCAAATTTGCTAGTTAAATAACTCCACATCCAAATAGCTTTATCACTCACTGAAATACCAAACCTTTTAATCAAAGAATATAATACCACATCTTCGTAGATGTTCGATTGATTACGGAAACCAACTTTGTCCACAACCAGTGCTTCACTAAGAAATGCGTCTGTTCTCTTCCAGTGTCTCCATTCTAAATAGAAAAATACCATGGCACATCCAATCATTCCCAATATTAGTGAAATTATTAATATTTTGCTTGTATAGTTTATACCATTGATTAATGCTTGTTGGTACTCAATTGAGTTTGAAACATTCTCAAGACAAATTTCACGAGCTTGAAGTGGATCGACTGATTTAACTCCCAGATTCCAATTAGAGTTATCTTTCAATTTTGTTAATTGCTCAGTTGCAAGATTGAACGGAGCTGAGATTAATGTCTGAGTTCCGCTGTCAACTTGAGAAATCCCATCTAAACTGGTATTTCTTACTTCATCAATCTTTGTAAGTACATCTCCTGGGATCATAATCTTGTCTTTTAACGATCCTAGAGATAACTTTATCTTATCTTCATATGCTGAGGGGTCAGTTGATTCTCCAGTAAAGATAGATGCTAGTCCAGTTATCCCTCTACTGAAATCGTTCAAGAGGGTAGATAAACCCTGCAACCCTTCTTCTATTTCGTTAGTCACTTCAACAATAGTAACATTCAAAGTTCTAATAATGGTCTCTCCCGAGTCTAAAGCAAATTCAGTTGTTGTTTTCATCACTGCATTGAGAAGACATAGATATGTTCCCACAAATATTTCAATATAAAATAAAATTAATTGTTGGATAGTTTTCACTATTATTATGACAAATGCCACACTTGAATATTGAAGTTTATTCATCCCATCTATAACAAGTTTGTGCATTGTGTCTAACATTGGTTGAATATTGTCATCGTCGCAGGCTGACTCGTCTATTATGTTTTTGGTTATGTTTGATATTAATGAGTTTTTTAGCATAATTATTTTGATTAGGATAAGTGCTAGGAAAAGCACATATTTGTTGAGATACACTTGTGACAATTGTTCGTATAGATTTAGATAGTTACGTTCCATTGCTGTTATTGGTGCTGTTTGTAGTCTGCGTATATATTAATGTAAGATTGGTTCCTTTTGAAGGAATTTATACCTTCTGGCAAGGCTGACACCATTATTAAATAGAGAGAATTCAACGTTTTGGTGATGTTTCAGATTGAAAGAAACATGAAACATGGTTCCAGGTATCAAAATATTTCTTGATCCTACGACAGATTTAACACAAGAAAAAATATTTCATGTTTAGAGATCATCTCTACCACTCGTGATTAGATGAATTAATTAGCAAAGGCATAATAAACCAAAATCAGGCATGTTCAACATTGTTTCAATTGGTATTTTGCAACCATTAGCAGCCAAAAATAGTTTGGTCCTCACATTGGTCGTGTACCTTTTACAAAACTCCTTTTTCCACTCTGAACAGAAAAAAAAAGTTGATTGTACAGAAATACAAACAACCATTGCTACACAAGGGCGATCTTTCTGTCTAACAACACTATTATATAAGGAAACATAAATCAAAATGTCTGATACCGAACAACCAGCAAACCAACCACCAAAGGAAGAAAAGCCAGATAACACTCATATTAATTTGAAGGTTTCTGATGGATCTGCTGAAATTTTCTTCAAGATCAAAAGATCAACTCCAATGAAAAGATTAATGGAAGCATTTTGTAAGAGACAAGGTAAGGATATGAGCAGTTTAAGATTCTTAATTGATGGTACTAGAGTCTATCCACACAACACTCCTGATGAATTGGAATTAGAAGATGGGGATACTATTGAAGCTCATCGTGAACAAACTGGTGGTTGTTAGATTGATTAGAATGAGTTAAGATATACATAAAGAAATTAAGTTACGTTGTAGTTATATAGGAAGATATTATTGTTTATGACAGTGAAGCGAAATGTCATATTGAGCTTGCGGCTCTATATAGATAAATAATTTACATGTATTTACAATCACTGGATTAACTATGATTTTGTAATGTTTGACCTTTTTTGGCGCGTCTTGCACGACTTTTTTGGGTGAGAGTTGTACTCCTTATCAATAACCAGGGAGTTATCTATGTCTCGGGGATATCTCGTAATCGACTGGTTTTTCCTCGATGATGTGCATATGCTTCGTACATTTCGGGGCTATGAGTCACACCAAGTAGGTGCGACCGGGAGAAGCTTTGCAAAAGGGGTCTGGGGTGCATTCTACATTAAGAACCCCCTGATATCCCCTGAAACAAATTTCAAATAATGGTTTTTCGAATTCTATAGAGAAGTACAGAGAAACCCCTTAGAAGTAATAAGTCATTGTATGACAGTTCATAAACGGAGTTTGCAAAGTGCAACACCTTTCCCAGATCGGAAACAATTTCGATTCTGAAGTGCATGCCATTCCTTGGCAACGAATTCTTCTAATATTCATTCAAAGGTAAAAGGTAGATGACTAATTATGTAAACACACCCCTGATGTGCTTTCTATATTTGAATATAAATGATCTACCGTATGATTTTCTCAGATAAGGCAAAAAGGTGTATATGGAACCACCTGATAATTCAACGAATCAAATCAATCTGTCATATCTCTCAGGGATAATATTTCATACTCTAAAAAGCATCATGCATCTTTCAGACGAAAATAAAACCCTTTGAAGATTATCCGAAAGAATACATTGAGGGATATGACTACGTCATTTTGAAGAAAGCCGTCCCTAGGACCTAAAAAGAAAAAAAATGACACTATGAAAATATTTCACCATGCTCTTTTGTGCAGATATGGGCAGCAAAGGGAATATCCTGTACTAGCATACCTGATTCCGTCACCAATTGAATCCACGTGTAGATATAATTATTATTTGACGAAGAGGGAGATATTTGACCGGCGAATAATGTCCGTACGATTGCAAAAAAGAAGCTTTAAGGTTAGTAGCGACTTGGGGGAAAAAACGAGTCATTGGGAAATTATTTTATGATTTAAAAACTATAAAATAAACTTCGCTTTAATGTGATACGAGGTATGAGGGATTGATAAGAATAATAATATTGGGACGATTATTGCTAAGGATTATTTTCTCGCCACTTAATTTAATCGTTTTGACTCTGAACAAGGTGTCTTGTGTGGGAGATGTTAAGAGAATAGTAAGAAATATTTCGATTTTCATTGACAGCTGATCGGAGAAAATTTGGAATAGTTACTTTGGGGCGTGCGTTCTTGGCAGTACGGAGACACCTTTTGCGTATAAACTTCATGCCAATCTAGTCCACGACAGAGAAAAAAAATGACGTGAGAATGAATGAATGAATCATCCCGTTCGGAAAATTATCCGTGTGATAATGGAAAATGTAAGGGGGGAGGATGAAGGATAAATCTAAGTTTTGAATTAGAAAAATCTTAGTCTTTTGTTAATTTCATTTCATTTCAAGAAATTAAGGTTCAAAACTTTCGAGGCAAAAGTCCTTGTTTGCTTTAAAACTGACAATAAAAAAATAGAGATAAGACAAATCTAGGAATACATACCCGACGATGGCGAAAGATTCAAAGGCGTTTTCTTTCTATTTCTGTAAATCAGACGAGCAGTAACTAGCTCGGGCTTCAAAATCTGAAGGGGTTGAATCCGTTTTTTTTGTTTTTCGATTGTTTTATTACAAAGAATTGCGGAATTCTTAGGAAAAAAAACAAGGCAAAACTCGGAATTGGAAGAGGACTACTCAAGGATAAAAGGAAGTCACAGTAAAAATGAGATTATTTTTTTTCCCCAGAAGGAAAAACTAAAAAAATATTTTTTTTTTCTTGGGCAAAAAAAATAATCAAACCATTTTTTACATTTTACAGATAATAAGCTTTTTCAAAGTCATTGTTAATGTATTAGAGATTAATTGTTATAAAGCATTTAGATGACTGTCTGTCGGACTTTAATGTCCTCTGTGGATTCATATTTTTTTTGGAATATAAATTCACAATTTCTCTCTTTAATTGAAATTTGATTTTGATTTTGAGTTTTCTTTTTCTCTCTCTTTTTGGTTTTCTTTATAAGTATCAAGAAGTTTACTTTATATAAAACTTATTATACCTACTATTACTACTATATAATCAAACATGTGTAAAACTGAAATTTGCGGAATTTGCAGTATGTATTCTTTACCAATTGAGAAAAATACAGGGATCTAAACTTCCTGTTTAAGGTTTGATAAGATTTACTAACAAACATAATCTAGACAAGAAATCATGGAGTGGATGCGGTGAACATATTCATGAAATTATGGACAGGACTTCAAAGGATGGATGGTGTACTTGTGAACCATTAGATGCTGAAGAAACCGTATACGTTGCTGGTCATGGTATATATCCTCCAAGAGCAGGTACAGGATTGAGAAGAGGAAGTACTGTCCACATAGCCACTACTCCACCAAGAGACTTTAGTAAACTCGCTGTTCTTTATTAAAGTTGATTGAAGGGCTAAGCTTTTGAGTGCATTTATTATTATGTTTTAATGATTTTTTTAGTTGGTTAGTTTACGTGCATATATATTGGTATTATTTTTATTAGAGTGGAAATACTTTTACATAGGTTATTCTGTATATTTTGTTAATCTTGTGTGATTTTAACGAAAGTTTGTATATTAGAAATGAATAAAAAGAAGATTTTTCTTATAGGATATTGACATTTTATGTCAAATTGAGGCTGTTGTTTTACTGTATTTTATTTTTAGGTTCTCCCCCGGGTTTATCAGTTTTATTTTTGTCTACTGATTATTTTTTTTCTTGCTCTTTTTTAAGATAAAGATCCCGAGACCATTTCAAAAAGTTCCCCACACCGAATTTCTAGAAATAGTACACACAATATCTTGAACGAATCTTCAAACTTTGTTGTATATCATTAATCATAGATATTTGCTAATGATTATAGAATAACAAGCTTGGTATAGTTTGATTTCAACAAAATATAGGAGCAGAGGAGGGTTCTGGTTTGTATAGGTGAGATATACGATTACCTCGGACATAAGATTTTTTTGTTGCATAGATCTACTTGACGATGGTGCAAGAGAAGTAAATTGAGAGATGGATCTCTCTCCCCCTCCTCTGGGGAAGATTGCATAAACATCCCCAGATTATCTAGAACTTTGAATCTCGTCCCCACATCCCCTTTTTTGTATAGAAGACAATGACTTTAGTCACATGCATGTCAAATATTTTCCTGCAGATGGTCAAATTGTTTGTATGGGTGACCCACAAATTCAAACGGTAGAATGATAAGGGCAAATCACCAGGTACTAATGTGTAAGGGAGGCGTATAATTTTGTTGGCTTTTTCCTTTGGTCTGATTAGTAACTTTGTTTTGAATTATAAAACCTAACAATGTGGCATTTTTTTGATCCTTGGGGCTCAAAATTATGACAGTTACGAACTATTAAGAAGGCTGACTAATTAACCAGTTTCTCGATTTTTCATTATATCTAAATCAGACAGACAAGATGTTGTCACTATCATTTTTTGATTACAAAGCAATCGATAGTAGTAGTAACTTACAAATACGGGGTACTAAAAGAAGAAGTGGAAGAGGAGTGTGAAAATAAAGTAAAGTGCGTCTTTAAATTACTTAAACCTTAAGTTTCGTTTTGTTGAAATTGCAAAAATATTAATGGCTTCTACGAAAAGGTATTTTCCCACACTAAAATATATAATCTTGCTGGAAAGGGAATTGAGATATTATATTTCTTAGGGCCATGTGCTATCAATTTAATCTTTATATAACAATCAAAGTCGCCAATCTATTTATGTCTAACAATAATAAAGATTTTGTATTAAATTATATTTTTTTTGGAGTTGGATGTATTGTTTATTCTCGCTTAAAACCAAAATTGTTACGTAAAAATTTATTTTGTTATTTTTAATTGTAAAATATTTTATTATTATGTGCATGACTTTTAATAAATTCTAAAAACAGAATCATTCAATTTTAAAATCTTTTTCAAAACCCAATTGGTGTTTAGTCAAAGATTATCAATTAACGTGTCAGTTTTGGATTTAGTACAATTGACGAATTTGTACTCAACAAAATTTTAGTATTGAATTCATCTAATGTGGAATTTCGCCCTCCACTACCCCAAATTTCTTTTATCGTTTCTATTGTTCGCGTTTGAAGCAATAATTATGCACGCAATTAAAGACATCTAAATAACCTGTAACACGCGATCTTATAAAATTGGAAATTGTAGAAGTGATTGTTGGTCACTTTCGTTTTCAATTAAGGTTTGCATACTAAGGGGGTGGGGAATTTATTTATTGGAAAGTCTGTTTTTTTAACAAAAAAAACTTATGATGGTTAATAATTTTGGTGTGCTTCTAGAATATGATTTCATTGTGTAGATTTTCTCGCTCTAAAAAAAAACAAAGCGAGACGAAAAACATAAAAATAAGGAAAATCAGTTTTTCCTACATTTAAACAAAGAAAACTCAAAAAAAAAAAACAACCTAAAACGTATTCTTCCTTTCTTTCTTTCTTCCTTCCTTTAATCTGGCGTCTATCAAATACACATTCCAAACTAAATCAAAATAAAATAAGAGACATTAAGCCTCACCATCATCAACACATTTAATTAAATAATTATTATCAAAATCATCTGTTCTTTTATTATTTTTTTTTTTTTGGGAATAACATTTTATTTTTTTATTGAATTTTTTTTTTTAATCACCTTATCCAGAAAGAAAAAGCAGTTCATCAATTTTTATATCTTTTATTGATTTCTTTATCCATTTTAGAAGAAGAATAAGAAGAAGACATATAACCAAATCAAAATCACAAATCACAAAAGCAAATTCCATACTCAAACAATACACCTAATCCCTCCCAAACGTAGACATCATTTTTATACACCCGCCAGTTCATCAACCAACCATTTTTCACCCATACTTTAAATTTTTTACATGTGTTTTCAAACAAACGGTTAGAATTATAGAAATCAATATACAAGCTTATATTTATACACAGTTAATACAATAGAGAGACAGACATACAGCGATAATAAAAGAAAACATAGAAACAAATGAATTACCCTGACTTTTTAAATCAACCAAGTCCGTCTGATAACTTTAAATCAAATGGACATAATTCTTATAACAACAACAATGGGGTGTCCCCGACAAATTCTATTGACGACTCAATTGGTAGCCAGCAGCAACAGCCACAACGTCAACGGCGCCAACAGCAACAGAACCAACAACAGCAACATTTTAATAATATGATATTTAACAATTTGTCAACTTTAGATGAATCTCACGCATCCATTGATTTAACCTCGCCACCACAACAACAAAATTATTATTCTCAATTTGGATATATAAATAAAGATGTATTCAATTTGCCACTTGAATTACAAGGAGGAGTATCTAATATCTCATCAAGAAGACCGAGCTATGCTGCAGAATCGTACACTAGAAGTAATGTACCTAATGTTTTCCCGCCTAATCAACCATCTCAAGCGGAACCTCCTGTACCTCAGACCGCTACATCCTCAACTTCAAGATTTTTCGGTCCAGGCACTTCACCTGCAACAACCAATAATTTCAATGATCCGAATACTATAAATATGAGTCAATTAGATGAAAGTTTTGCCAATTTTAGTTTAAATTCAAAATTGAATAGTTTTCAATCTCGAAGGCCAAGTCAATTAGTAGATGTTCCACCATTTAATCCATTTTACAATCAATTACCATTTAACCCTTCTTTTGTCCCTTTTCAAGAACAACAGCAAAAGAGACTGCCACTTTCTCAGAATGTTCCTTTGCCATATCAACAATCTCGTCAACATCAACAGCAACAGCAGCAGCAGCAGCAGCAACAACAACAAGATCAACAGCATCCGCAACAACAACAACAGATGCAACAACAACTGAATCTGCCCACTTTCCTGCAGACTTCAATGGCAAAGCCATCTTATCAAGTACAAGGAGGGCAACAACAAAAGGGTGGATCGCCAGGATCACAACTTGGTAGTTTACCTGCTGATGGATCAATTAAATTAGAAAATGGATTAATTTTGAAAGATAAATATATTGTTGCATCTCCGGATTTGAAATCACTTTATTTAAAGACTATTAAATATTTTCAAGATCCCAAGATTACTTCTGAAGCCTTGACAAGATTGAATGACTTATTACAAACCCCCGTGATAATTAAATTAATTACATTTATTAAAAATTTGAACAATTTGACATTTAATCATAAGATTCTTTGTCTTGTTATTAATAAAAATGGGAAATTTGATCTATTATCATATCCCAACAATTCCAATATTTTTTTGCAAAAGAATGATTTGGTAATTGTCGATGGAGACCGTGGTAAGGATTTAGTTATGATTGTTGAACCATTAGTGAATTTAAATTTTGCAATTTTATTTAATTTCTTGAAGAAATTAGAACATTTAAAAAGTTTAGCCATTCAAGATGGACAAGCATCTCCAACTTCTGCTGCTGCTGCTGGGAGCAAAGCCAGTGGAACTCATTCTACTTCATTAAATGCCTCGAGTATTATTAATTCCCATGCTAATGAAGATAATGAGTTTATTATCACCTTGCCTACTAAACAAGTTTTAAGATTCGCTACACCTAAAGAAGTACATAAAATAAGTGGGAAATTCCTTGAAGAAAAGAAAGCATTTATAGCGTGTTATAATAAGATTAAAGAACTTAATCTTGAATCTAATTTAACGTTAATCAATGTTGAATATCAAAGTGATTTTAAAAAGTTGATATTTTATTATTTTGCCGGATTTAAACGAATTGATTTCAGGGCATTGATTAAAGAACTTTTTAAGATTTATAAAACAAGAATTTGGCTTTGTGCAGTATTACCATATAACAATCCCGGTAGTTATATTACCATGGATGATAATGAACCAGCACCAGAAGTTAATAAGATGGATATTATCCCTCAGGAATATGAATTATCAAATGACCAAATATTGAATTTTTCCATAAATGAATTTGATAATTTAACTAAACCAAATTATTTCCATCTGGTGAATTTATTGAATTTGATTCATCATTTAGAGAATGAAATTAAGGGATACTTTTATGGATTTAATAACACTAATACAAAAAAATCCCCAGAAGAGTCAGGTTCAAGATGATCGGTTACTGAAGGAGAAAAGGGCTTATAATGTGGTATTGCCTGTTGATAGATTTATTATAAAAGAGAGAGAGATTTTACGAGATTCCCTAGAAATGAAAAGTAGATTAGAGAAGTGTCTACTTTGAGATATAGACAGATTTATATGAACAATTTTTTTTATTTTATTAATTGGTTTGTTTTTGACTTTATTAATTTATGTATTTATTCACCAAAAGAGAGAGAAAGAGATACCTTTGTTTTATTGTTTAGTATATGTGTGGTATTTTTGTTGTTTTTTATTATTATTTTTATGCCATGGGGGTGGATGATTGACTCCCATTTTAATTGCTTATTATATTATTTATTTTGATGTTTGTTAGTGTAATAATGTTTTATTATATAGTTCTTCTTTTTAGATTAATATACAAATTATATAGAATGTTTATTAGAGATTTGTTAGATAATTACTCTGTTTTTTTTGCAGCCAATGGAATATGGTTTGATTTTCTCTGATTTTAACCCTCCCTCGTATTTCTAAAATACTTAACCTTATGGATTTGCTCAAAACATCCATCCAGAGAAGTTGCAGCTCTATTCTGCCTGTTTGTACCTACCAAGAGTAGATTGGCTGATTCATTGAAGGGTTGTTGGGAGATAGTTTGATTTTAGTCATATTACACGACTTTTGGCAACCCCCTCTCATCTCCCAAATAACCGCAACTGATTTCTTCTTGTGCTGTAAGTTATCCAGTTGCATATGCTAAGGAATGTCGAAACGACCAAAGTCAATTGATGATTTGCTAAAAGACGATGAATTCAAAATCCCGAAATTCATCTCCAAAGAAAAGAGACAGAAATTGAAAGAACAAAAACAGCCATCGCTTCCAACCCCGAAACCAAAACCTAAGATCACCTATACCAACGAATCAGATGAAGACGAACAAGGCAGACCGGAAATACCGACACCCAAGTCCAGAAAGAATGGTCCTAGATTCCAATTTGGTTGGGATGAGACTGAAGATACAACATCCATACACACCCCATTAATTCTGCTTGATGATGATGATGGGGAATCTGAAGACGAAATAGATGATTTACCTTTAGAACTACATTGGAGTAGAAAACCACTTGAACAAATGAATCGGAGAGATTGGCGGATTTTCAAAGAAGACTTTAATATCACAACCAAAGGACAAGACATCCCTAATCCACTACGAACTTGGAAAGAAAGTAATCTATCACAGGAACTTATCGATTTAATAAACAAATTCGGATATGAGAATCCGACACCTGTGCAGAGAGCAACTATCCCATTATCATTGTCTAAAAGAGATGTCGTAGGTGTTGCCGAAACAGGGAGTGGGAAAACCCTTGCGTTTTTGATTCCATTGTTAAACTATCTCCTATCAGTAGATGAGAATTATCTTAAATTCGAGCATCATCAAGGAGCTAATCATAATCAACCTCTAGGATTGATACTTACTCCAACTAGAGAATTGGCTCAACAAATTACTCAAGTAGCGAATCAGTTTGGGAAAATATTGGGATTTAATGTGATTTGTATAATTGGTGGTCATGGATATCAAGAAACTATTAATCAAGTCGAAAATGGTGTGCATATAATCGTTGCAACTCCTGGAAGGTTAGTAGACTCTATTGAAAGGAATATTATTGGATTGAGCAAATGTTGGTATTTCATTATGGACGAAGCTGATAGAATGATAGATATGGGGTTCGAAAAGGATTTGAATACGATTATTGGTGCATTACCAAGCAATGAGAAATTGTCAACTACTATAGATGGCCGAATTTTCAATGTGACCAAAAGACAAACTATGATGTTTACTGCTACTATTTCTCCTCAGATTGAGAAAATCACTAAGAATTATTTGATCGATCCAGGATATATCTATATTGGAGGTGCTGGCGAAGCATTAGATCATATTGATCAAAAGTTTGAATATATGACTAATACTCCTAATGAAGATTTTGATCGTGTAAGGTTTGATAAGTTGTTGAAAATTATATCGAGACATATTCAAAACACTCGAAATCCTTTAATTATCATATTTGCAAACTTTAAACAAACTTGTGATGTTCTTTCGCAAGAATTAGCAGAGAATGGATATAAAGACAATACCGCTATTCATGGATCTAAATCTCAAGATATTCGAGAACTGGCAATTCAAAAATTCCGTCGTCATGAGATTAGAATATTGATAGCAACGGATGTTGCGGCAAGAGGAATTGATATACCGAATGTCACACTAGTAATTAATTTCCAGATGACAAAGAAATTTGATGAATATATTCATAGAATAGGTAGAACTGGTCGTGCTGGAAACGAGGGTGCCAGTGTTACATTTATTTCCAAAGAGGAAGATGAACAGATATTTATTCCGTTAAAGAAATTCTTGGTGAAGGGTGGGAAACGATTACCTGAATGGTTGTACAGTTATAAATCTCAAACAATGCGAGATTGAATATATAATAAATAGGATATTATGGACTATAAATCCACGTATGATTTCTCTATTGTTTCATTAATCTTTTAGTTCTTTCTACCAATTCCAAGATTTGATGAATGTTAGGATAATGACCCCAGTCATATTGTAATGCTTGAGTCACTCTAACACCTAATTGATCAGCGAATTCCCAAACCAACCCAGGATTCTTTAAGAATCCTTTCCCAATTAATGCCAAATCAAAATCACCGTTCTTTATATATCCATTCAAAGTTACTGCATCCTTAGATAAGTCTCCAACGCAAGCAACTGCGGCTCTGTCACCTACGTGTTTCTTAATAGCTCTAGCGATTGGGAGATGAGGAGGTAAATCGGGATCTTCATTCAATTGAGTTCTAGGGGTTTGATTATATACATTCCCACCAGAAGAAACATCGATCAATTTAATACCTTTTTCAATAACGATATCGATCAACTTTAAAGAATCCTCAAGATGCCAAACATTATCTTCTTTGACATTGTCTGAAGAGGAAATTCTCAAGAAGAGTGGAATATCTTCTGGAATATTGGCTTGTATTTCATCTATAATTTCCAACAAGAATCTGATTCTGTTTTCATAACTTCCACCATATTCATCCGTTCTGCGGTTTGAGAATTGACTATAGAATTGATGGATTAAATAACCATGAGCCCCATGAATTTCGATGGCATCAAAACCACATATCTCAATTGCTCTCTTTGCTGCAGCACCAAAATCTTTAATGATTCTTCTGATGTCTTCTTTGGATAATTCTTGAGGAACGGGTAAGTTTCCATGTGGTCTATATTCAATTGCAGAAGGAGCAACTGTCTTACCTGGCCAACCACCTACACTCTCATCTGCAACTTGCTCTAAATGTAAATAAGGGGGTTGTCCACTTGCTTTCCTTCCACCATGCCCCAATTGAATAGCACATAATTGTCCTTGAGAATGGATAAACTTAACAATATCCCTAATCTTTTCAGCTTGTCTATCTGTCCAAAGACCTAAATCACGAGGAGATAATCCTCCTTCTTGAGAAACGGAGGTACTTTCCACAATAATCAATCCGGCTCCACGTACCGCGATTGCACCATAATGTACCATATGAAATGGAGTCACTTCGAAATTATCAGATGAGTACATACACATTGGAGATACTGCCATACGGTTCTGTAAAGTGAGTTTACCAATCTTTAAAGGAGTGAAAATTGGTGGTGGTGTAACATCTTCGGAGTCGTTCTCATTGGGGATAAAGGTTCCCGCAGGTATTGGCTGTGCTGGGGTATAATAGGGAACGCCCTTTGCGCCATCGATTGAATCAGATGGTTTGACGTGCTTTGAAACGGTCATTTTTATAACTCAAAACAATGGAATAAGAAGAGATTATTTGAAAAATTTAGAATTTCTTGAGAAGAGAGAAATTGTGAAAAATAAATCATGTTATGATATTTTTTTAGTTAGGTGGGGGGAATACAATTTCGGAGATGCATTCCGATAAGTGAACGGATCTATATTTTTGTGTAACAATTGAAGATTAATGATGCTTTTGTTGCAAGCTAAGTGTTGTCCGATTGAGAAGTCATGTCAAGGTAGTTGGTTTCCACATGCTATTTTAGCTCAGTTTTCAAAAAAACGTACTTCTCCAAAATGTCATTTTCGCTATATACTACGGTATCTAGTTATCTTCATCACTTGAAGTGTATCCTCCGAAAACACTAGCTAGTGTGCTTGTACTGTTTTCTTTGGTTGCCAGGCTCTGTATTATTAATTTTCCTTTCAATTTGGCCAATTCCTTCAAAGTAGAATCGCTAAATATATAATTTCGATTCTTCTCAATTGGAGCATCCGCGTATGTCTGGATCTGCTTTACCTGATGCTCAAGCTTCTCAGGTTCTGACTCTTCTTCTGGCTCTATAATAGTGACCTTTCGTTTCTTAGACACGCTACTTTCTACGTCACTTTCCTTAAGTAAATTCTTTACAGTACTTAATGCGATCTCTTCTAATCTTCTTTTCTCAGCCCTTTGAGCTTGAGGATTAGGATCTTCACTTGCCCATCGTATATACAAGACCTCGTTTCCTCCTAATGATTGATTCTGCATTGCTTCTTTAACAAATTGAGCTTGACTTTCTAACCTCATCGTAACGAATGCACAAGATTTATTACCCAATACTTTGACTTTTTCAATTTCCCCAAACTCCAGAAAATACTTTGATATTATTTCCTCGATTCCTGGTTTCATATGTAGACCACCTACATACAATGTTCTATTAACTTTATTAAACGATCCAACTCCATCCATATCATCTCTATAATCAGCTGTTTTATCCCTTCCGAAACAATCTTGCGTCCTGGGGAATGAATCAGTCTCCAATGGCAAACGATGGAAATACGGACATTTCTTTCCTCGATAACAACATCCACGACTGAAAAATAAACAAATTGGAGCAGGTCTAGTTGCTCGTGTATAACCTGTATCTTTCGCTATATTTACTTTGAACTTCAGTTTAGTGTATGAACGTGATGATGAATCTCCTCCTGACCATTTAAGATACCATATATTGAATGTGTTCCCCAGTTGAGGTGGTTTATCATCGTCAGGTATAGTATCAGGGTCCACCTGTAGTCTCGCTGGCTTTGACATTGGATCTGCTTGTTTGATGATTGGACCTGCTGACATTATTGTTCTTGTTCTGGAAGTAGCTAGGGAAGCAAATGGATTCCAATGTGTAGTCTGATGAGATGATTTGTTGAAATTTATAATTTCATGCTTCAGTTTGCGACATCGAAAAAAAATAATGGTTCAGATTTACTTTGCTGCAAAAAATACACATGTAATGGAATACCAGATGGTCTTGGTCTTACGGTGACTAGGTACTCATTACTATAAAACTGTAAACTCACTTATTTTATCTTTACTTGCAATTATACTAAACAATACAAATTCTCTATAGAAATCAGAAGAAACTATTTAATAATATGAAATACTCACAATTTTGTATAATTACCCTACAAGGAACCACCAAAAATAAAGGAAACAGCTATTAAACCGACAACTCCTGCTGATTTCTTCCAGTTCCCAGGTTGGTATATAATACCATCTGCAGCATTTTTGGTGGTCTCGCTACTTGTAGTCGTCGAATGGGTAGTCGTCGATGAAGATGCGGTTTCTGTCTTGGAACTAGCAGCTGATGTGGTTTCTGCCTTGGAACTAGCAGCTGCTGCACCAGCAGAGTCTGCTGCAGATTTTAATGACTCGGCAGCGGATGTGACTTTAGAAACAGCAGCACCACCAGCAGATGTTACTTTATCTGCCGCAGCATCTGCCGCCGACGTTATCGTATTGATCACTCCAGGAGCAGCTGATTTAGCTTTGGAAGCAGCGGCCCCACCTGCAGAAGTAACAGCAGAAGCAACGTCTCCCCCCAAAGAGGTTGCTTTATGAGCACCTTCGACTGCGGCAGAAGTAACAGCAGAAGCAACATCTCCCCCTAAAGAAGTTGCTTTATGAGCACCTTCGACTGCTGCAGAAGTTGCCTTTTCGAAACCTTCAACAGCAGCTGAAGTCACTGTATTAAGGATACCAGGAGCTGCAGAGGCAGCATTGTCTGCTACACTTTGGATTTGAGATCCGGCATTGTTAGCAAGATTTGCTGCTGCGGAGACTACGTCACTTAATCCGTCTCTGGCTTGGAGATTGTTGTGAAATTTAGCAGGGAGTGGACTTGGCATGTTTATATTGTGGATATTCTTTGAATGGTTAAAAAAGTTGGAAAGAATTCAAACTCACTAGGGCATCGAGGGCTATTTATAAGTTTCATTTTGATATTGTGGCTATACAAACAAATTAAGGTTTTGTGACGAAAGTAGATCCAGTTATTGTTCTTTTGTTTTGCAGCTGAAATTCATTTTTAGTTCACTACCGCGTCCCCAGATCTCACAATTAGTTACCATCCTGCAATTTAATCTAATTCTGCATCTGTTTATTGCAATCCTCGAGGTAGCGATAAGCATGGAGAGTACCTTGACCTAGAATACCAGGTGCTATTTTGCTTACAAGTTGTAAAAACTTCGAGAAATTTGTGGCATTCGGGTAATCCACAACTGGAAAAAAAGCCTTTGTTCCAGGTCACTATTCATGTCGTACAGCCTCCATCGTTCCATGTTACATGTACGCGTAATTCGCCACCTCAATCAGATGCCAAAAATAAACTAAGTCATTCCATAGTCTGGAGATCCATTGTAGTACATCGTTTTAAGCCAAAGCCTTGTTTCAGACCCCTTTTTAGTAATATTCCTTGTGAACCATTTCATATTTTTCGATGTATCTAAATAAACCGATCTCCCCGTGAAAAAACAGGTCATAAGACACGTCAACGACATATTGGATATTCGAAAGTATCTTATTTATTAGAATAGAACACCAATCTGGAGAAAAACTGAGTATTTGTTTAATCACAGGTACAAACCCATAAATTTGGCGGTATAACTTGCTGAATATTTTTTTTCATTCCAGCTTTGGACAGTTACCGGTACATGCACATTTGATCTAGTTGAGAATGACCATATTGAGATCTATCCTCATTTGGTCCTATCTTCATAACCGAGTGGTTTGTATGGTAGTTTAATTTCAAAAGATACAATTTTGACTGATATTTAACAAGCCTTTAAAATGTCAATTTGTTGCGCCAAGACGTTCCTTGCGCGGCGCATTTCGAATTCCCTAAATATGATAAAAATAGCCGTTGCGCTTAAATAGGAAGTTAGTTGCGGGGACCAGTAATTTAGATTGGAAAATTGCGAATCAATTGTATAAATTGGACAATAGATCTCCTTTTGAAAATTTAAACTATACTCTCCACAACAACCCCATAGTTAATTACTACAGAAATACAATATATCAAAATGTGTGGATCAAACAAGACAGCTACTACTACTACTACTACTACTACTGCTACTGCTTCTTCTTCTTCTTCAGAAAAATCTTCATGCGGCTGCGGTTCTAGATGTCAATGTGGAACAGGATGTAGTTGTGCATCTTGTAATACTACAAAGTTGTAATGAAACGAAATTAAATACAAATAATATATGATAAGGATTCAAAGGTTAGAGGATGTGTAAATTAGGTTTTATTTATAGTTAATATATGCAAAATTTTGGAAATTTTCAGTCTGTATTGAATCATGTAGTCAGCAAGAAAGTGATAATTTTCATTGGCTAGAAACTCATTCAACCACAAATACCTCTTCACTCGATATACTACACAATTGTCAACCTCTTCAAAGTATTGGCGCGTTATCGAATATTCGTAGCATATTGAAATTGGTTCTTTCGGGGGTGATCTTCTGCAAAGACCAGACGTTCCCATTTCCACGGCTTTTTGGGAAGCTGGCGGGTCTGTGCGCATCTGTTATGCGTCGGGTTTTGAAAACATTTGTGCCCGCAATATTTCCCCACTCATAAAAAATTGAACGATAAACTTCGCGATCTTCGATCCAAAAAAAAATTTGCAACCGAGGCATACACGGATAAATAGAGTAAATAAAATCTACAACGGTTATTCAAATAATAAACTTCATTGAAAAACTCATAAACAAGAACTAAATAACAATCAAAAAACTATAAAATCTTTAATTTACTTTCTTGGTGATAATTCTAAAACTTCCTTCTTAATAAGAGCACTTAAGTCAGGATGAACTCTACCGAAATATTCAAATACACGATCTTGAATTTGTGGATTTGCGCCAGCAACATGAACAGCAACATTATGAGCTAAATGTTCTTGTTGATTAGGATATCTCTTCAAAACATGCCATAAAGCAGTAGCTTGGTCGAAATCATTTTCAGTACATTTCCAGTGGAATGGAGTAGCAGCACCTTCCCAAATTTCTTGCTCTTCTTGTAATGAAAATTGTTTAAATTCAAGTGGTTTGTCAGAAGCTAAATAGTTTGGACAAGCACCCAAGTTACCATTAATATTCATATGACCATCACGTTGATGTGGGTTGAAAACAGCACCGGTGACTGGACAATTGACTGGGATTTGAGTGTAGTTAGTACCCAATCTGTGTCTATGAGTATCAGAGTACGAGAATAATCTGGATTGTAAGACTGGATCAGCGGATGGTTCCATGTATGGGACAGTGTGAGCTGGAGAGAAAGCAGCTTGTTCAACTTCAGCAAAATAATTCTTTGGGTTTTCATTAAGGGTGAATCTACCAAATCTTCTCATTGGATAATCCTTGTGAGGCCAAACTTTAGTTAAATCAAATACAGAGAATGGAGCTTGTTTAGCTTGTTCTTGAGTCATGGTTTGAATATAACAGGTCCAAGATGGGAAATTACCAGCAGCAATATTCTTGAATAAATCTTCTTGAGCATAGTCTGGGTTAGATCCAGCTAATGCACCGGCTTCTTCAACAGATAAGGTCTTAATACCTTGGTCACTGATGAAATGAACTTGGACATAGTGCCATTCACCCTTCTTGTTGGCCCATTTATAGGTGTGACCAGAATAACCATTCATTTCTCTATAAGAAGCTGGAGTACCTCTATCAGAGAATAAAATCATAACTTGGTGAGTAGATTCTGGGTTGGAAGTTAAGTAATCCCAAAACATATCTGGATCCTTCAAGTGAGTTTCTGGGTTTCTCTTTTGGGTATGGATAAAGTGAGGGAATTTAGATGGATCTCTAATGAAGAAAATTGGAGTGTTGTTGTAAACTAAATCCAAGTTACCTTCTTCGGTATAGAACTTAGTAGCAAAACCTCTTGGATCTCTTGCGGTATCAGCAGAACCAGCTTCACCACCAACAGTGGAGAATCTTGTGAAAATCTTAGTCTTCTTACCAACAGTGTCTAAAAAGGCGGAACCACAAACATCGGTGATATCATCAGTAACTTCAAAGACACCATAAGCACCAGAACCTTTCGCGTGGACAACTCTTTCTGGAATTCTTTCTCTGTCAAAATGAGCTAAAGAATCAATCAAGTTGAAATCTTGTAATAATAATGGACCATGTTTACCAACTCTTTGAGTAGCAAATGGTTCTGGGATTGGTTGACCGTTTGAATTAGTGAATACTGGAGCCATTGTATGTGTGTAATGTGTTAATTAATGAAGAAAGAATAATATAGAAGAAAAGGAAAAGGGTAAAAATTAAAATTGCTAATTCAAGAGGAGAGAGCCAGATGATTGTCTATTTATATTCCGCACTCTCTGAAAAATATTTGATAGAAGAATTAAAAAAAAAAAGTAAAAAAATAATTTTTCCTTGTGATTAGAATTAGCGGGGTGTGTGGATATTTAACTTTAACAATTGCTAAGCAAGCTGTGGGTCCAGAATGTTTTGAATAGGGTTATTACAATAANAACAATTGCTAAGCAAGCTGTGGGTCCAGAATGTTTTGAATAGGGTTATTACAATAATGTATCCTTGGTAACCACCCAATGGTAATAGGGGATATTACTAAGACCTGTTGTGGTCCCCAAGACAATTAGACCTAAAGGATTACAAACTTTCAAATCGAACAATTTAAGTAAAACTTTAAGGAAGCTATACTCTAACTGATGAAACGCGTAGAAGCGGCAGTCATTGAATAATTTCGAAAGAGAGAAGAGATCATAACAGCAAAATCAACTGATTTTCTGTTGAAGGTATGACTGTTTGCATTAAACGTCATATAAGAGAGAACAATCAATTGAAGTCATTCTGCAGCTATAAGTGATGACCTTAGTTATCTAATTATTACCATTTACTGTTTGTTTATTGGGTGGAAATTAGGGGGGCAAGATTAATTGTTCTTTTTTTTCCGGGGAAACAAAATTTGTCATCTGAAAATTTATTCTAGCCTCGGGACAATCGCATACCAACTCCGACAACATGGTTACATACATTTATTGTTTTATTCAAAATAGCGATAAGTCCGTGTCTGGACCTCGTCCAGATTAGTTATCCAGTTATACAATAGAGTGTTAATTTGATGGGTTAGTTTATTCATTCATGATATTAGGGCCACGTAATAAGATATAATAAAATAATTTCATCTTAATACGTCATCAGTCATCTGCTTCTCGACCTTTTTCAAAATTACATGACTTTTCCCACCCTCTCCCAAATCTTGTAAAAATAATAATTAATAAATAGATTGATCATCTAGATAATCTTAAACGCTTTCACTCACTTGAATTGCATAGCAACTATAGAATAAGTTGAGTTTTATATGAAGATTTCGAGTTTGCCACAGTTTTTTGCGGGTCCTTCCCAATTCGGTAGTAACCTTATTTTTATTCCTCGGTCTTTTTTTTCAGGCAGTTTTACCGTCGGTGCTTTAATCCCAAGAAACGGTTAAATCAAAAAGAAATGAATGAAATTTGAACTCAATTGGCTAATTATTCAATGTAAGGTTGCTCAAACGTGTGAGACTACCTGTTTCCACTCCTCCTTTCTATGTGAACCAATTGTATAGAAACGTTTGTTTTGGCCCAGCCGTAGAATATGGCACCCTCGATTTTACTCTGAATTGCTTGCTCTTTCTATATCGGATTTATATACCCATCCACCCGAAACAAGCTGGAGCGCTAATTTACTTTGACCGTACATACAAGAAAATTATTATTCAATTTCAAAATGACTGTTACAAACAAGTTGCAACATGAATTGATAAGACTCTGAATTATAAATATATATTTTTTATCGTTATATTTCATATAATATATACAGTTAATTACAAACTACGTAATATCACTCTTTCTTTATGGGTTTTGCTTAACAAATTCAACACCCTTCTTAATGTTACCAATCAAGGTTTCCTTAGCAGCCTTAACTAATTCTTCTTCGTAATCAGATAATTGACCTAAACCATGAACAGTTTTAACACCTTCTGGACCTAAGGTAACCTTAGAAGAGAAGAAGTCAACACCTTCATCCTTGAATAATGGAGAGTCAACAAAAGTACATTCAATGACATCACGTTCACCGGCTAAACCATCTAAAACGGAACCAGCAAATCTGGCACCGGCTTGAGCCATGGATAAAGTGGCAGAACCAGCACCATCCTTAGCCTTGACAACTTCATCACCACCAAATTGAATTCTGTGAACTAAAGCATCTCTGGTTTCTGGAGCTAAGTCCTTGTGAACAGTTTGAGATAATAATGGAATAATGGTAATACCAGAGTGACCACCGACAACGGTAACCTTTTCATTAACTGGGTTAGTACCAGCAACTTCAGAAACAAATCTAGAAGCTCTCAAGACATCTAAAGTGGTAACACCAAATAATTTCTTTGGATTGTAAACACCCTTTGACTTGTAAACTTCGGCAACAATTGGAACAGTAGAGTTAACTGGGTTGGAGATAATACAGATAGCAGCATTTGGAGCATAATCAGCAGCAGCCTTAGCTAAATCTCTAACAATTGAGGCATTGGTGTTGAATAAATCATCTCTAGTCATACCTGGCTTTCTTGGAACACCAGCTGGGATAACAATAACATCAGAACCAGTTAAAGCTTCCTTTAATTGATCTGGGTTGTAACCCTTAACAGTTGAGTTGGTTGGGATGTGGGAAACATCAGCACCAACACCTGGAGCACCTCTGATATCGTATAATGCTAAATCAGTAACCTTGTTGTTTAACTTTAATAATAAGGATAATGGTTGACCAATACCACCACCAGCACCTAAAACGGCAACTTTGTAAGCGTTGGAAGCAGAGGATGAGAATGATCTAGTGGCAATTTTAGAAAGCATTGTAAGTGATTTTTTAGTAATTGATGTTACTGAAGAAAGAAAGAGAAGAATAAAATGAAATTGAAAAATTAACAGGGTGGGAGAAATTTGAAATCTTTTATAAAGAAAATCAGGAGCTAAAGCGCCAAACTCCAGATTTGAACATTGGAAAATTTTCGGAGCTTTGGAACAATAAAAAAATTTTCAAAGGTTTTAATTTTGACCAATTAAATTAAAGAATTTCCTGTTGATAAAAAGCCAAATATTTCACACCACAATTAAATCAAATCAAATTGACATGTCAATTGCAAAGGTAATTTTTACCCAATTCTTTTGTATACAACTAAGATGACTCGTATATATGTCTTCTCAAGTTTCCGGAGTCCATTTTCAGTTCAGCGTATGTTATATAACTGTTCCTTTTGCTCTTAGTTTCGATAGAGTTTTTCACTTTGTTGGAAGACTCAAGTGTCAAAAAAAATTTTGGAGCCGAAATCATGCCGGATTTATCCGAAATCAAAATATCTCAATCTCAAACCCTTGGATAATCACATTCTATTTATATATTCTATACCGACATTTGGAATACTCCATTGAAGTTAATGAGACTCAATTCTACTACATTTGTCGACCCCATACATTTACCAAATGACTTCTCTGCTGAAGTGCCGGTTAAACCGATGACTGAGCCATGAGCATTCTTAAACCACAAACCCAGCTTTCATCAGATCCTGGTATCGCGCAGATAATATTCCTCGGTTATTCTGCCTAAGAAATAGCTTCCTTTGTCAATTTTGTCGATTTTTCATTCTTCTAGATTGTCAACCACATTGAAGAATTTAGCTTTGGGGAAACTAGAATAGTGTTTCAATCAAAGTATTGAGACATCTAAGAAGCTATTGCTTAAAACCAGAGAATCGCATTATTCTGTTGTTTTTGTCAGCATGGATTTATTAACCTTACATATTTCTATACATGATTGGGGAAAGTACAAATATACAACTATAACCATTTTTAAATATATTGTATTGCATTTGAATTTAGATGCCAACTTTTCGGAACAACAAAGTCCATTTAAAGTAGATTTTAGTTTTATAGATTGTTCTTATTATTCAATAGCATGCATGGAAATTAGGGTTTTAATAAAATTGTTTATAAGCAATGTGTTGAAAGATAATCAGAAAGAAGAAGATGAGACTATCTTTGGTTAAAAGATTGTAACAGTCACCTTACTAACGGTATCTTTGGTTGCCAAAAAACAGTTGCGATTTATAGGCGAAAATTTAATCTATGGTGCGCTACCATGTATAAGAAAGAAAAAAAACAAGAGATTCCCATCAAGTAAACATTGAATCTTGAAAGTAGTTTTAGTCATCTTCTCTCTATCAAATAACCAAGATGTCTGATAAACCACAGCTAGCTGAAAAGCATTCAATGGATATTCCCCATGTGACATCCATTGAATTCCCTTTAAATGTAAAAAATCCAGAACGGGCAATTTCCATGATTGGTGGGAAACAAAAAATAACGAAAGCCATCAATGCCCAACCAGTCAATACTAGACTTAACTTATCGATGGAAAACACCCTTGAATTGCGATTAAGGAATGATCCATTCCATCATCCGATTCAATCACTGATGACTAATGATGAAAGGATATTAATGAAGGTATCTATACCTAAAAATAGCTTACCTCCAGATTATTATGAAAATCCCCAGAAATATTCCATTAAGGAATTATTGGAAAGGAATGAACGAAATAAACGGACTCCAAAGGCTAGGGTACAACCTGTCGCTATCATTGATAGAATATATCTGTTTAAAGCCATTGCTGATTTTCAAATCTCAACTAAGAATAATAAATTTGTTCAAGATTTTAATAATTCGGTACTTAATGGGAAAAGTTATGCTAGTGTAAGTAATTATATGAACAGCAATAAGAATTTTATTGGATTGGATGATTATAAGGATGAACATTATGTTGACAATACTGATCATCAATTCCCTCCTCCACCTGTACTTTCACCGATTAGGTTCCCATTTGATTATAGATATCAAAAGAACCCATTAACCACTGCCGTCAAGGATCTAGAAAGTGGAGAAATCAAAGTTGTTCCAACAAGAGATAGACTTCGATTATATACAAAAATGATTGAATATCATAAAACAGAAATCCCAACTGAAGCAGCCCCTGAATTAATTGAAAACTTAAAGAATTTAAGAAAAAGAAAACTACCTTCAAATAGTCCTGATTTAGGGTTATTACAATGCATAGATATATTGAATGAATTATTTGAGACTAAACCAATATGGTTGAGAAAACAATTACGAGATATTGTTCCTGACGATTTAGGTAAATATATCAAATTAGCCCTTCCCTATATTTCATATATTTATAAAAGTGGACCTTGGAGATTTTGTAATATTAAATTTGGGTATAATCCAAAAAATGATCCTACTTACTGGATCCATCAAAGTGAATATTTCCGTATCCCAGGATTAAATTTCTCTTCCGCCAGTAGAGATATCAGTAAGAAAATAGTTCCTCAAACTATCATTGAGACCAATAAACAAAATAATAAAACTGGTAAAAACGCAAAAGAATATGAAATTCCAGAACATATGTTTTTCAATGGTGTTACATTGCCTTCCACCGTGACGTATCAAATTGGAGATATTTTGGATTTGGATATTAACACAATTATCGAAGATCATAGGCAACACATGGGTTCCGATTTCCTACGTGAAACATGTGATTTCCAAGATGGTTGGATAAATAGACAGACTATGGAAGTTATTAGACGGATTATTAGATATAAATTGAATAGAATGGTAAAGGAAGAACCTATTGATCAAAACAAGATCTATAAGATTATTAATACAGATTATGTCGTGGCTGAAGAAGAAGTTAAGGAAGATGAGGATGAGGCTGAAGGAGAAGGGGATGAGGCAGAAGATGTTGAAATGGAAGGAGATGATGATGATATTGATGTAGAAGTTCAGGAAGAAGCGTTGAATGAGGAAGAAGATGAGGATGTCAATATGACTGTGGATGAAACTGGCGTTTTGAATAAACTTGATCAGTTAAGTATTGATGCTTCTAAAAAGTTGAGCAATTTGATTGGGTTTATTAAACAGGATACATTAGAATCGTAAAGATTGGATGCAAAAAAAATTAGACACTGAAAAATTATAGGCGATACTCAAAATCAGGGATTTCTGATTTCTCTTAATTCGTATTTGATAGTTAGAGTCTCTTTCAATAAACCATAGTGACTGGAATAAAGACGAAGCTTCTTCTTCGCTTGTTTCCCCCTGGCAGAGAACACTCTAATCTTTACTATTTCTTAGTGGTTTATGTATTTTATTTTTTCTCGCGCTAATTATAAATACATTTGCCATAAAAATGAAAAATTCAGAACACGTCAAAAAAACTCAGACTCTCTGAAATTATACTTATTCTTTATTACCCCCTTAGAACAAACAAATCATAATGACTAAAGCAACAGAGACAGGATTGACCTTATTCGCTATATCAGCCATATATTATGCCTTATGGACTAAACTTATACCAATTCCTGAATTATTACATGAAGAAATTCTTCCATATTTACCATGGTGGGCATTAGTTTCATTTGGAGCATATGCTTTGGCTACATTAGGTTGGGGTATTGTTACATTCAAAGATAAGGAAGATAAATACAAAGAATTGGTTGGACAGATTGAAGAAGCTAAAGGTTTTTATAAATCAAAGGGAATTGAGTTAGATTAAATTAGTTGATTAATGTTTATAAATGGTTTTAAACAATGTATGAAAATACCTATCCAATGAAATAAATAATTGGTAACATAAATTTGTTACACTTTGTAAACTATAAATAATGAAAATAATGATGTAAAATCCCAGAGGGAAGTGTTTATGCTGTTGCTTGAGGTCTTGGAGGATTTTGAGTCACGTGTGGAGGAGTAGGTATGCTAGATGTATTTAATTCAGAGGCACCAGCTCTTGCCAATCTCTTTTCCTTAAGCTTCTTTTCAACCTCAGCAAAGACTCTAATGGCAACTGGTACACCTCCCCAACTATCGTCTTCATCACTGGTTCTACTTGCTTCCTCTTGCTCTTCTTTCAATTCAGCTTCAGATTTATGCATAATTGATTCTGGATAATTTTCTCTCTTTAAATATTTTAAAGGAGCATGGAAATTTTCTGGCCATCTTCCACCTGCTTTTACTAATTCTTTTGCAGCTAATATTCTCTTATCATTCCATTCTTTAAGATCTTCATCAAACATTTCCCAAACACAATTGATACAACCACTCATACAACAATTGTCAGGTTCTGGTGGTCTGGCAGGGACGTCGATGCCGGCAATTGTCGTCCCTTCTCCTCGAGTTATTCTACTTGATGAAACACGAGCTTCACCTTTAATTCTACCACCAAATATCTTTGCAATCTTTTCTTCTGGAGTTAATGAATTATCAATTGAATAATTACCTTCAAATGTTGTCTTCGTTTTCTTTTTCAATGCTTCATATTCTCTGGTAGACATTAAACTTGCTTCAATTGGATGGGTTGGATGTGATGATGTACGCATCACAAGATCGTAGAATTTATATTTCTTACCTGCATTAGGATCACGTACTGGAACCGGTCTATGACTGATGGTTGATTGAAATCTCTTGATAGTAGTTCGACTTATCATATTGACATGTGTGAATACCTTTTGGTTTGATGTATGAGCGAATGGTCTAAAGAAATGAATGTAACTTTCACTTTGCTTACAAATGACAATCAAATTTCAGATATTAAATAACTGTAAGATGTTGCACGAAAAAAGCAAATCTCCACTCTAGATCGCTCGTAAGAGAATGGATGATTAATAGAAAAAGAAATTGCAGCGAATGTTCATAACCAATGAGGGCCCGAAGAAGGAACCGAAAAAAATGACACATTATCTATATGCAGGTAGATAAAATTTTCTATACATTATGTATTCCAATGGTCTTCAATGCTTCATCAATGCTCAAGAAGAACCCATCTCCTAATCCAGAGGCAGACCATGCTAAGTCAGTAGAAGAAGCGTTTCTGCTACTCCTTGAAGAATATGAGTGGTAGGACTTATTGATCAATTGAGCAATACCTGATGTTTTGAGTTTTTGGCGACAGGCTTTATTAGTTGACATTCTGGCAAAACATACTGGGATCTGATCTTCTTCAATATATCTCTTGATAATTTCATATAATACTTGAGTTGCTGAAGAATCTATAGCATTCATTCCTTTACAATCTATTATTATAAATTTGATAGATTTATAATCACGGGTTCTAGGTTGTGAAGGATGGATTAATAACGATCCATATCTTTCAATCCTAGCTAATTTATTCTTCAAATCACCGACATTGGCAAAGTTTAATGGTTCTGGAATCTTGATTATCAATACGCCTTCAATATCTTCAATCTCAGCAATCAAATTCGAAAGTTTATGCTCGATCCGGGTATGAGGAAGACTACGAAGACCGTCGCCATAGTCATCATCTTCTTCCTCTTCTTCTGAATTTTCCAAGGTGTCTTCTCTTTGGAAAGTAGTAAAGCTCTCTTCAATTAATGCGTCTGCATCCCTAAAAACAGCAGTATTGGGAATCCTGCCCAATATTTGTATTCTAGATCTCGTGCTGTGTTTAATCACCCTTGCCACTGCGACAAGTACACCTAATGTAACCCCAGCTTCTGCACTCCAAAGAATAGCTCCGCTAAATATCATCAAAAACGTAAACATCTCATCATATCCTCCAATACTCCAGAAGAAACTTAAATCTGCAGGAACCTCTTGTAACACAGTTATACCGACTATTGTAGTAGTCAATGCCAAAACACATTCTGGAAGATAATAAATAAATTGTAATAAATAAAGTACTGTGAATACACTTACAACACTCATAATGATACCAGCCATTGGCGTTGTAGCTCCGGCAAGAATGTTGATCTTTGATCTTCCAAGGGCACCAAATGACGGTAATCCACTGAATAATCCAATTATAAAGTTGATTATTCCGAGCGCTACTAATTCACGATTCGAACTTACATTGTAGTTGTATTTTGCTCCTAGTGCTTTGACTGCTGTTGTTGAATCGAAATATCCTAAGATTGTGCATAAAAATGATGTGGTGAATGTATGTTTATATACGTTTATTCTCGACCATTGAAAAGGGTTTTGTAAACCAAAGGATGAATGTGGAAGCTTTATATCTCCAACAATTTTAACTCCACCTTCAGTATGCCATCCATAACACCAGCTTAAAAAAGTTCCAAAACTAACCATTAATAATAATTCCGGGAAATAGATTGCCAGTCTCCATTTATATTTATTATATAATGCATTCTTCAAGGACCGTATAGACAAAACTATCCCCAATATCACCACCGCAATCGTGGTAGTTAATTTATGTGCTTTATCATAATTTTTAAATGCAAAAATCAACTTATCAACGGTCGTTATATGTGGTTGCTTCATACTCAATTCTTCCAACCCCATCTCAGTACTAAATTGATTTATAATCATAATCACCCCCATTGCAGCCACAAACCCCTTTAATAATGCTCGACTTAGGACATTATCCAAATATCCCATTCTACAAATCCCACATGCTAACAAAACCCCACTTAAACTAAATGTCAAAAATGATGAAATTTCCAATGCTGATAAATCAGAAAATTTCAGTTCATGATGAATTAATTCTATAACTTGTCCATAAATAATCGCAGTCGATGGTGATGGTCCAACGATTAAAATAGGGACTGATCCAAAGATAGCGTAGATACTCGACCCGATAATCATACCATAAAGACCACAAATGGGAGGTAAATGAGCCAATGAGCTTGCAATTGACATAACTAATGGGATCTGGAATGAAGCAAGGGATAATCCAGCCAATGCGTCTCCAATTAGGGCCGTCTTGGGTGAATATTTAGGTAACCAGTTAAGAATCGGGATATAATATGCCAAATATGCATATAGGTCAAATTTTCTCTTTTGATGATCATGCGGCTCACCATCTTCGTTTAATTTCTTATATAAATCAAAATCAAGAATCGAGAGTGTATCATTATTGTGTTGATGCTTGTGATAGGAATCAAATTCGGTCCCACTTGCTGAACTCATTATACTTCGAAGTGATTGATTTGAAGGAACTGAAAGCAATGGTGGTCTGTTATATGTTCGGGCAATTAATGATCTTCCGGATGGCAGATCATATCTTATGGTACTACCACCAAGCAATCTACTATTTTCATCCAGCATTATTTCATGTACTCATATATAATATCTAAATAGTTTGATAATCTATTGTAAATACATCGAATTGTTGGATGAATAAATGGAAGCAAGTATTTTACGACTTGAAACATTAGTCACAATGTGGTTTTTCGATCTTGAAAAAAAAATGTGACGCTACCATGTGTTAATAAGTCACGCGTTTATCAGGTGACTATTTTTTAGTGCTTTTAACTATGGCGAGTTGTAATTCCTTCCCAGAACTCCTTTTGAGTTGAAAATTTTGTATCCAAGGGGTTGTTGAATAAGCTGGTTGATTTCTGGAAGCGAGGGTCAGCTACAGAATAAAATTAAATATTTTTGAGTAGTTTACGAAAAAGAATTAAACTTTTTTTGCAACTTTTTTTGAAATAATTGTGGTGAAGGATATTTGAAGGTCAAATACTGAAAGTGGAACAACGACGATGCTGAAATCATCAGTATTGCTCATTTGCTTTCATTTTCATATTAATCCTTTTATACCCATATCTTGCCGTTAATTGCAAATAAGTCAAGTACAAACAACAGATGAAAAATTGAAAGAATGAAATGGAATGATGGTTTTTTAGTGAGTATGTCTTTTAGGGGATTCTCACATATGGCTGTGGAATACCCAATTACACAGTACACCTATAAAGGATTTTTTGAACCGCTTAAAGACGTTAGGGTCTTCCCTCCAGACCTATTTGAAGAGGCATATATATCTCTCTTACATAGTTTTATATAGTGTATAGAGAAAATATATGGTTTTAAGAAAAAAAAAAGATCTCCGAATTTCCAAGATATGAAGAGATGGATTTGCAATATTTACATCTACACTTCGAACCATGATTGACTTACACTAATAGACAAATAGAGGATACTTACCGGCGATTCATGAGATTTGCAATACATCTTTAGCTTTTAATTATGTGATCAATCTAAAAAGAAAAATCCAAGGACTGTGTCTTGTTTCCTAAGTTGAATTCAGGGAAAACATTCGTATGCTCCAACCAGAGTCAACCAAAAACAGAGTGGAGTAAAAATGATTGATAATAGCTAAACTTTATTTAATGACTCTTTTGCCTGTGAAGGAGAATCAGAAGATACTTCATGTGTCATACAAATTAACGGTGTCCGAAATCGCACATAGTATTCAAACACGATAGAAGTGTGATAATGTATGACACACGAAATTATTAAAAGCTGTTGGTCAAATTATAGAAAACACGAGTTGCAGCTTTTTGACTAAATCTCGAAACCTATGGCGAATTCACACGATGCAACATGTGAAGGGAGAAATTAGTAACCGCTGAATTTTACAAAAAATGGAGATTAAGGAGAATAACATGGGGATATTAGCTTAAGAATTTATCCCATGCAACTTAAAATGAAATTTAGGGGGGAATTAAAGTCTTTCGATTATAGAAAACCCCAAAATCTAAATTTCAATATCCAATCCTAATAAAAGGATTGTTAAAAATCCTAAACTTGGCATGTAATTACAAGTCCCTAATAGACCTAGATTGCTCCATCGCTCCTCGTAGTTTAGCCTTCTGATATTAGAAAAATAGGAAAAATGCTTGATACGATCTAAGCTCAAAACTTAATCTAAGAGAGAATTGAAATAAAAATAATTAAAATAAAATCACCCAACGTCGTTTTCATTTCTCTACGTCTTAGGTTGCAAGCCAACGCAAGGGAATGAAAGGAAATATCGACCATGGATCAATTATCATTGGATACCCTTCTGTCAAGATAAATAAATATACAACTTTTACTACAAGTGGAACATTTGATTGACCGACCCCCCCCTCCTTCTTTCAGGTTTCTTGGAAATAATTAATTTATTTTTCTATCACGTGCCTTGTGGCAGGATCAAGATCGTTTGTGCTGTAGTTCGCTTAAGCGAGCCTGAAACAATTAAAAATAAATTGTCTAAAATTATTTTTTAAAGTGAGTAACCAGTTATTGATTCAAATCGATTATTTGAGATTATCCGAGCTCAACGTGTCTTGCAAAAATAAAAAGAATTAAACTCTTAGAAAGAAAACACGATGCCACCTGTGTTGATTGTATGTTTTATTCGATAAGTCCAGTAAGTATGAGCAACCATGGTGATGAAATACTTATAGATGGAATTTTTTTAGATTTTTTTTCTTGGTAGATTCTAAAAGAAAAACAGGGGCCCACGTGTGCCATAAAGGTTTTATCAATTTTTTTCTTCGCCCTTTCCATTGTCGAACATCTATACCTAAACAATCGTAATATCAACTATCTGACATTGCATTCAGATTTTATCTATCTACAGAATACTACATTTCCCGATAAACTTCACCCTTACGGATAAGAGTTCCCCACAACTTTGAAACAAATTGATTTTGCTATACAAAAATAATTCAATCTTTGTAGATGCTTTTCAATAATAAGCCACTAATTGTGCGAAATATTAAGCCACCATTCTATTCAGTTCTTGTCATTATAGGATGTTTATTACGTAGCGGGAAAGTAATCATACGAGAATAATGACACACGAGCCCTCTACGGCGTTGCGACGAAAAATATCGGTTCTTGGATTCTTCGAAAGAATATATTCCTCGCACGAGGGTTTATAAAGCGCAACCAGAAGAAGAAGCAACCCACGTTTTTATCTAACAGTCAAAGCTAAAATAATAATTGCCAAGGGATGGCATAAATGATTTTCCAATTAGTATTTAAACTTTTTTCTGAGTTGTTTATTTTTTCTTGGAACCATTATATTTTTTATGCATATTATTTATTTTTTATCTATCTGGAAATGTTGCAGCAAAAAAAAAATGTTTTTTTTTTGGCAACATGATATCATCCCATTCCACCACATAAAAAGCCCCATTTATAGACGTCATATTCTGACATGATATGATGTAATTAAGGATATGTGAAGCGAGAAGATCACGGGATGACTGTTCGGAACTGCAATATATTATTTCTAAAAACCTCATTAGTCATGTCAAAATATTGATGAGTTCATCTAAAATGTAAATAAGGCTATAATGACAGTCAGTACATTGAAAAAATAATAAAAAATAATGATGAAACTTTAAAAAATAAACAACCTAAGTATATGCAATCTTTCGTAAAGATTTTTTTTTCTTGGTAAACCAAGCTAATCGAAACAAAACAGAAACGATGTAAGGTTTATTTTAAACTATTAAACTATTTCCCTTTCAATTTCAAAGCACACGTTTTTCAATCACATCTCATGGTTTGGTTTGTTGTAAAAAAAACGGGTTATAAATATTCAGGATTATCTCTCGATTGAAATTTTTTAATTTTAGTCTTTCTTCTTCTGTACTACATCATCATCACTTAGAAACAACAGTTGAAAACTTAATATTATTAAGCAAGTATGATAGCTTTACATCAATTTGATTATATCTTCGCTATAGCGATGATTTTTGCATTCTTGGACGCCTGGAATATTGGTGCCAATGATGTTGCAAACTCATTCTCCTCATCAGTTTCGTCTCGTTCCTTGAAGTATTGGCAAGCTATGATTTTGGCTGCCATGATGGAATTCTTAGGTGCAGTCCTTGTTGGTTCTCGTGTTTCCGATACTATTAGAAACAAGATTGTTGATGTTGAAGTCTTTGCAGCTGAACCAGCTGTTTTAATGTTGTCCATGGCCTGTGCCTTGATTGGTTCTTCCACTTGGTTGACTATTGCTACCTCCATTGGTATGCCAGTTTCCACCACTCACTCCATTGTTGGTGCTGTTATTGGTGCTGCCATTGCTGCTAAAGGTGCTCTGAACATTCTTTGGGGTTGGAGTGGTGTTTCTCAAATTATTGCATCTTGGTTTATTGCCCCAGGTATTGCTGGTGCTTTCGCTTCCATTATTTTCCTTATTTCCAAATATGGTGTCTTGGAAATTAAGAACCCAAAAACTTCTTTAAGAAATGCTATGTTATTAGTTCCAATCTTAGTCTTCTCTGCTTTCTCCATCTTAACTATGTTGATTGTCTGGAAGGGTTCTCCAAAGCTTAACTTGGATGCTTTATCTACTGGTACTACTGTCGGTGCTATCTTTGGTACTGGTGCTGTTGCCGCTCTGGTTTACATGATCTTCTTATATCCATTCTACAGAAGAAAGTTGGTTCACGAAGATTGGACTTTACAATGGTACGATGTTTTCAGAGGCCCAGTTTATTGGTTCAAATCTACCGACAATATTCCACCAATTCCAGAAGGTCAAACTTTAACTATTGATTACTATAAGGGTAGAAGATATGACGAAGCTGGTAACGTTATTAATGATGATGAAGACGACCAAGAATCAGTTACCAAGAAGGATGGACAAGAAGGTGATGAAATCCGTCCAGATATTGAAAAGGATGCAAACTCTTCCGACTCCATTACTTCAACCGAAGCTGCAAAGAAGAAGGCTGCTGCCACTCACAAGACGCACAGACATCCAAGAACTTTCCCAGAATACGGTGCCCTTATCAAAGAAACTGCTATGAACTGGCCATACGTTATCTTCCTTCTTTTAACTCATGGTGTCAGACAAGATGTTATTTCCGACCAAGCTAACTCCAAAGATATTCTTGCTGGTGATTTAGCTGGTATGCACACTGCCTCCAAATATTACGACAACAAGATTGAATTCATGTACTCCCTTTTACAAGCCATCACTGCCTGTACTATGTCCTTTGCTCATGGTGCCAATGATATTGCCAACGCCACCGGTCCATTAGCTACCGTCTATCTTATCTGGACTTCTAACACTACTGCTGCAAAGGCTGATGTTCCAATCTGGGTTCTTTGTTATGCTGCCAGTGCTTTAGTTATTGGTTTATGGACTTATGGTTACCATATTATGGCTAACTTGGGTAACAAGTTGATTTTACAATCTCCAGCCAGAGGTTTTGCTATCGAATTAGGTGCCGCCGCTACTACTGTCATGGCTACTCAATTGAAGATTCCTGTCTCTACCACTCAATGTGCTGTCGGTGCTACTGTTTTCGTTGGTTTATGTAACAAAGAATGGAAGACTGTTAACTGGAGAATGGTTGCTTGGTGTTACTTAGGTTGGATCTTTACCTTACCTTGTGCTGGTTTGATTGCTGGTATTCTTAATGCTATCATCTTATACTCTCCATCTTTGGGAATGAGTTACTCTTTAACCAATTAGATATTTTTATAGATTGACTTTCTTTTATTTTGAATAAAGTCCTCCTTGGAAGGACTTTAGGTGTTTTTAGCTTGAAAGACTTAATTTGGTTTTTCATTAATTTTACTTTTCTATAGGACTTGTCCTTTATTTAATGAAATTTTATAATGTTTTTTAATATTTGTAAAAACTGATCAACTGTAGAACTTGAAGTGTTTCTAATTGGGCTCCAGATTTCGTTTACTTGTCAGTCAGTTGCTTCTGTTGTACCACAGTGAGAGTTCCTGTCGTGGCATATGAATTGGTTGCAAAAAAAAATGGGCAACATTTGTAATTGGCTAAAAGCTGGACCAATTAAACTTTCCTGTTAAGATATACATACACAAAGCATTTATAACGATTAAAACCAAATAGCTCGGATTAATCTCCCACTAGCCTCGTATTTTATACGAATTCGTAACATCTTCAACCATTTAAGAATAGGAACATAGGTGCGTTGCTCAAGTTCATTGAATTGAGTTGTACAAAAATATGTACAGTTTAAGAAAGAACATCCCTATCAAGTTGAAAGACTATTCAGAATTGACCTGGATTTAGAAAGAGGGAGGGACCCTAGCTATGTTGTAGCTTACTATTAGTAAACAGCCCAAGCAGTAAGATATCAATTTGATTGTGAATATAAAACGGTTCACGCACGCTCAACGAGCCGCACCCAATATTTTTCTCGACTCGGGGGTTTACAAGGATTCTATCAGACTTTCATTTCGATTCCCACACCGAATTTGCCAATTGTCCAAAAAGTCAAACAATTGATCAATCATACCCTAAGCAAAATGTCATACGAAGATAAATTCGACTCATCGTTAGATATACTTAGAAGATTGGACCCACGTTCAATTACCACCAATCTCAATAACATATGTACCTTAGTCCGTGATGAAGAATTAGTTCAAGATTTATTATCGTCAGTTGACACCCCATTAAAAGTCAGTCGTTGTCAAGAAACTGGTAAGGAATATTTATGTTGTGATTATAATCGAGATGGAGATTCATATCGCTCTCCTTGGTCAAATACTTATTATCCTAAAATTTCAACTGGGGATGATGATGAATTACCTCCATTCCCACTGGAATTATTGAGACAATTGGAAATTAAAGCCAATGATAGTTTTGATATTTATAGAGATTTGTATTATGAAGGGGCAGGTGTTTCATCTGTTTATTTATGGGATACTGCCGAAGATGAAAATTCTGGTTTGGATGAAGGATTTGCCGGGGTGGTTTTGTTTAAGAAGGAAACGGATGATAAATCGGGGAAATGGGATTCAATTCATGTGTTTGAAGTTATTCCGGAATCAAAGACTAGTGTTTTATATAAATTGACTACTTCCGTGATTTTAGATTTACTGAATACCAAAGATTCTTCATTAAGTTTATCAGGAAATTTAACAAGACAATTGGAATCAACCCAAGTCATTGAATTGGATGGTGGAGTTAATTTGGAAAGCAATCATTTGATCAATTTGGGTACTTTGATTGAAAAATCTGAATATAATATTAGAAACTTGTTACAAGAAGTTTATTTTGATAAATTAAAAGATATAATGTTGAAGGATTTACGATCAATTGGTGATATTTCTGATAAGAAGTTAGATGATTTGAAACAAAGTGAAATAGTAAAAGGTTTACAAGGCATGTAGAGCAGGATTTTATAGCTTATCCCTTAATAAATATAATATAAATATTTTCCCCATAGCTAGCTATGAACTCTTTTCTAATTCTTATAGATTGATAAATCAAGTGTATGATCCACATCTTCATCATTATCGCTCAACACTGGTTCAAGAAAATCATCCTCGTCAAAATCATCATATTGAGGAAGAACTTCTTTGGTTTTAACCGTGTCAATAGCCGACGCTGGTGATTCTTTCTTACTTGTGATCTGCGTTTTGGACCTATTTGGCTGGACCTCCAGATGACTATGCATTGTAGACGGCCGAGATATCTCGGCATTCGAATCAGTTCCAAACTCTTCAGTCAATGAAGCTAGTACGTTTGTCTTTACATCATTGAACAAAGACCACATAGAATCAGTGACAGTTTGGAGCATATCATCAGTTGACTGCTTTATATCCCATAATTCACTAGGGCTCGGGTTCTCTTGTGGATTTCTTGGTAATCTATTGGATCTCAGTTTTAATGGCGAAGAACTTGAGCCACTTGACGACGTAGAATCCTGTGATGGTCGGGATCTATGTGTACGTTGTTTATAGGTATAATTTTCTTTATCTGACAATAATGATTTTTCAAATCCATCCAGTATTATATTATCTAGTTGTTGTAGCATATTTAGAGGTTTGCTGAGACCATTCAATATTGCAGATGATGAGTTCTGCATCACGCTATTCTCCAGCTGTCTTAGTTGTTTAGGAGAAGGCGTTCTCAATGTGTCGTCAGCACTATTAGTATGGCGCTGAGGTGTAGACTTTGATTGTCGATTAGCTGTTCCATTCACCTCTGCATACAAAGATCGTTGAACCACTTTTCGTAGGCGATGTAGTTCATTCTCATGAGTAGATAACTTATTATTCAATGATTGGATCCTGTCTTTAATCTCAACAATACACATTTCTTTAAGCGCCAAGAATCTCAATTGTTGATCAACATCCATGGCCATAAGTTGGCCCATAGGAGGCAACTCAACTTCATATTTCAAATCGTTCGTATTTCGTGTATCTCCTCTATCAGGAAGGCTAGTTTGGGGATGAGAACAAACTGGGGCAATATTCGGTTGCGTAATTGATGGTGTTTTGATAGTTGGTGGAATAGGGGAGACGGCAAATATGTTAAGACCTTTTGATCTTACTGAATTAGCTCTACTTAATTTATTTGTCGACGTTGGTGTTGAAGAAGAAGAGGATGTCGATTGCGATCTGATTCTGGATTGGAATTGTTTATCCTGCCTATGGGGAGTTTGAACATCCTGTTTATGTGGTGTCGTGTGAACATTGAATTTAGGATAATCAGGTTCAAGACTCATGTTTTATAAATTAGTCATATAAATAATGTGAATACCTTGAAGCAAATATTGAAGTATAACCAGGATTGGTCTATTTGAAGACGCTGTATAATAATTACCAGCAAATAAGGTTGATGTCTGCTTCTGTTGCTTTTTAATACAAGATGGATTTCTCGAAATCTGTTGTGAACATAACAGGGATCAAAGAACAACAGAAAAAAAAAAGACGCGAACTTTATTTATTGCCGGAGAGATAAAAAAAATAAAAAAAAATAAAACCGTTACAAGAAAACGAATCACATGACTCGAAATTTTTTTATCCCCCATATTGCATCCCCCAATTTATCCTCCACGGCTAAACTTCTTACGAGAGAGAACAGTATCCCAACTTGCAATTAAAAGAGAATAGAATTGAGAGCAACTAACAATGGCTATGAATAAAGAGATCCTTATGAAATTTATAAAGGAGTCTAAATGGTTAAGATGGGTTATCATTTTGCTTATCGCAAGAATTCCGAAACCATTCATATTATCTGGGTTTCTTGGATTGAATCCAACTATCAAAAGTCTTCTATTGAACAATAAGGAACTTAGATCCAAACATATTGGTAATGATTCAACGACGGTGGAAAGACGTCTTGGTAAGATTTCAAATCTAATTAGTTGTATTTTCCTTTATTTTGCAACTTCAACAAGTAGATTAATTCCTCAAGATTATGCTGCTATATTCTTATTGATTAAATATCATGGAGAATTGAATCCTCCAAGTTGTCTGAATATTCATATTTCTCCAAAGTATTCCAAATATTTAAAGATAGAAACATATAAACAATATCCTACTTTAACTAAATTATATGAAAATAAAGAATTTATAATATTCCCAGCTATTTTTGCTCAGATTTTAAGTAATTATTTAACCCCTACAAGATTCAAGTTGAATAAACGATATTTATCATCATCGATAAAGAAATATATACTTAATCCCATCTGGCTTAATTTTTCCTTGGGAATCAATTATTCTCGACTTAATTGGGTAAAATTGATAAGGACTTATGCATTGCAAAATTTCATACTTATGGGTGTTGTTGGAGTATATACTTTTAAAACAAGGGTTCTAGATAAGTTGTACGAGATCAAATATGAAGTAGCCACAGAATCAGAGATTGCAATCATTAAGAATTATTTGATGTTTATTATAAATAAAGCAAATTCAATTATGAATTTCATTTATCTTCCAAATATGCTTTCAATATTGTTAATTGTTTTAACATCACCAATCTTCAGAGTACTTACTCCAACTACAAATGCTCCTAGAACCAAATTGCAGCAACTTTATCTGGACAATTATAAGTTATTTTTCAAGACCTATACAAAGATAATTGGGTTTAAAGCGGGATTCATTACACTTTACTTGAATTCAATTAATATTATACCTGCTATTGGATATGATAGGGAACCAAATGAACCAAGTGAATCAAGAAACATTAGATACATTGACAAAACATTCCTAAATGAACTCAATTTATATTTGTTCAGATTAATCTTATTGGCCAAATGGAGAATTGTAAAGATGAATCATCCAAAGTTCAAACTTGTTAAATTGAGAACCTGGAGAAAAGCAGAAACAGTTTTAATGTGCTGGGGGATGTTTAAGATTATGAATTTACATGATTATTTGAAGAGACACAAAGAAAGTGATACTGAAAGTTACGCAAGACTTAAAAATGAATCAACATTAAGAGTGGTAGATTATATCATGTAACACTTCTACCCAACTACCCAATTGACTACAATACAGAGAAAGTTTATCTAACACATTGTACATTTATTTTATTTTGAAAGACATGAATAAGAGAGGAATATTTTTAATACCCACCGGCACCAGGTACATTTTCTTTCCCCTTTAATTTAGTTAATAAACCTTTGAATCTAGATTTATCTCTACCTTCAGCTTCTGGTAATTCACCAACTTCATCCACCAATTCATTAACTCTATCCCATAATGTGCCTCTCTTCAAGAACCCATCTCTCTTTTCCAAGAATTCTTCTTCTTCTTTTAAAGTTTGTTTGGAATGTTCTTCCTTTTTCAAATTATAATTTTCATAAAAATCATCAATAGTTTCTTGTGCTTTAGCAATAATATCTTCTTTAGCTTTAGCATTTGCCTTTTCTCTTTCCGAAATTTCCAAATCACGACGTTCTTTCCATTCTTTCAAAGGTTGTGATTCTCCTTCAAATTTATGTTCACCAGTAGTAGTGGCACCTGCAGAACCAAAATCTTCAAATTCATCATCTTCATCTGCTTCGTCAGCTACAACTTGTTGTTCAGGAACAGAATCATCAACTGCTGGGAATTGTTCTTTGAATTCATTTATTTCATCATCTTCATCACTTTGGGCTAATACTTCTTTATCTTGTTCTGTGGTAAATTCATCCCCAACTAATTCACGTTCACGAGATAAGAAATCTGATCCTTCTAATTCATCATCTTGGGGTAAATCATTACCAATGGTTTCTATTTCTGGAAATTTATCAGCCATCGTCAATTGTGTAGTGTTTCTGTATAAGCTGTCTATATATATCGGTTAGTTAGTATGAAAATTGATTGTGCCGAACAATTTCTTTGGCCCTTTTTTTCCCACTCCACTGAAATTGACACTCCACCAAAATTTCCAGTCTCGCCCGCGATTGAAGAACTTACGTGCGCGACTCAAGTTGCAAAAATGGTTCAACAAGAGCTTAACGGTAGAACGCTCCCTAGAGAGAACTTTGGTTACAGTAATATAGATCTTAGTAATAAACATCACTATGTTACTCTATAATAATAAAACCTATTTAATTTACACAAAAATAGAAGTATCAATACTATATAATCTTACAGAAGTATCCTTACTTCCAACCCCTAATAATAACTTATTGGAATGCAATTTATTACTAAAACTCAACTTTTCAATTCTATCAGCAGGAGTTATCAACTTATTAAACGAAACAATCTCGTTAAATTGACTATTTGGAACAGATATATCAAATGTGAAAATAGATATACTTCCATCTTCCAACCCCACAGCTATTATTGTCTCTCTATCGTTCTTCCAAATTCCCTTATATATCGAAACAGAAGTAATAGGAGCCGATAATTTCAATGCACTTAATGGATCACAATGGCCATCAACAATTTTCCATATCTTAATTTGTCTATCACGAGAAACAGTAACAAAGAAATCTCCATATACATTATTAGGAACCCAGGAACAATCCCAAAGGATTCTAGTATGTGGTTTTGGATGAAGTTCAACCAATTTAAATTCACTATTATCTTCATCCACAACCGACCATAAACTAAATTGACGATCTCTAGAGACGGCTAATAAATATTTCCCATTGGGTGAGAATTCAAGACTTGAAATTGTTAAATTATGACCTTCTAATACTTGTGGACTTTGTTGAAAATCACGTTTGGAATTGAAGATTCTGATGACGGCATGTTTGGCAGTATTCGATCTACATGCAGATGCAATAAGGGTTCCACTTGGAGATGTTGCACAACAGACAATTTCATAACCATGTCCATATAATTTTTCAATTTCGGGGAAAAGGGTATATCTTTGTAAATATTCTTCCAAAGGTGGGGTTTCAAGAGTAGCCAATACATCCTCCTTTTCACCATTTTGCTCTTGTTGTTCAGAATCAGTTTCGCCTTGTTGTTGTGGAGCTAAATCCCCAGCTTCCAATTGTTCATTGGCAGCTTTATTGGATAATCCAAGTACGGGAAGGGAAGCAGATTCAGGAAGGGAAATATCTTGATCAGCAACAACATCAATCCCGCAAAGATTTTTCAAAAGAGTATTTATGGATTTTGTCATTTCAAATACACGAAGTACTTTTTCATCCCCACCGGAAACAAATCTAGATGCAGTTATATTATCATAACAAATCATATCATATCCATGAATTTGTGGTCTTGCGAATTCATGCCAAGTAATTTCTTGTCTATTCACTGTCCATGGAGCAAATAATCTAGTTGTCTGATCTAAAGAAGTTGCCATGAAATATTCCCCATTCAAAGACCATTTCAAATCAGTCACATCCTTAACAGGACCAGTAAGTCCCAAAACTGATTCAAATGATTTAGCTTCTTCATCAATTGATTTATAAACTCTAAAAGAACCAGTTTTACCACTTGCAAGTACATATTGAGAACTAGTATCGTCATCAACAAACCATAAACATGACCAAAATCCACCAGAGGCACCCGTGGCAGTAGATGCCCCCTTGATTGACATTTCACCTAATCTGCTAACACAAACCCAAATACCTGAATCCACGTCCATTTCCCAAATCATCAATGCGGTATCGGCAGTAGAAGTTAATAATTGTAGTTTTTTTTCTATTTTGTTGTTCTTGTATGTATATGATGGATGCCATTGTAAGCCGGTCACCCAATCATCATGTCCCATAATCAAAGCTTCAAAACTGAATGCAGCTCGGGAATTGGAGCCAAAATTGAATTTATATTGTTTGTTGGATAAGAGGATCAATTTAGTTTCATCTTCGTCTGAATCATCAATTAATTCGTTCAATTTAAGTCTCCATAATCGTACATATCTATCCTGAGCACCACTGGCTAAAATGTAGTTTTTGTGTTGGGTTTCGGTGACGAATTGAAGACATTTGATCCAATCTTCATGACCTGACAATTCGGCTGCTTTTGATAAGTTGGAAATATTATTTCCATTAAGGTTGAATGTATATATGAATAAAAGGTTGGAAGTCCCACCAATCGATAATAAATAATGTCCATCATTGTCAATATCTTGAATGGCTAAACATAAAGGATAAAAATTTGGTTTAACTTGTAAACGTTCACCAAGTTTAAACTTCTTTTCAATTTCATCAAAAGTCCAAATTATAATTTGACGATCTGCTCCACCAGTAACAAATACTTTTTCATTTACAGCAGCTAAACATGTAACTGAATGTTCATGCCCTTGTAATTCTTGAAAATGATCATAATTGTCGTTGTTTGACAGTGAATTCTTCCAAACATTCACTTTATAATCTTCAGCTACCGATATCAAAAATGGAGAATTAGGAATGAATTTAACCCCTGTGATTTCCTTATCATGATTCTTTAAAGTGGAATAAACTCCTTTTTGGGATTTATCTAATGGTTTCCATAAGGCTACTGTATTTGCAGCACCATATGCTAAGATCTTGTCGGTGGGATTATAATCGGAAACAAAGTTTTGTTTGTTTGCACCAATAAATATGGCTTCTTGACCAATTGCTGAACTCATCCCGATCCTTGATGTTTGTTTATGTATCAATAATGGGTGACTATCTTCGATGAAGCATGAAATGGATCCGTTCCCTTTGAGATGGGGCTAGAATTTTTTTCAACTTTAGTCGTGTAGTTGTGATCAAATTTTAAGATACACAACAATCACTACTACCGCTACTTCATAATCAACTATCATCTACCCATTGAATATCCATAATGGTAACAGCGTATGTAATAGTCCTGCTAGGCATATCAAACGTTCGAGTGGACCAGCCAGTACTAACAGAAAAGGGTTTAGTGTATTATTGGTGCAGAAGGCAACCCCAGAAACAATCACTCAATTACATGATCAACTCTCAAATGAATTACCAACCTTAAAGGGGAAATGGAGTTTTACATTCAAGATATTTCGTAATAATCCATTCTCAATACCCCAAGAGATAGCAGAAACTACTGATGTAGCACCAACTTCTAAGTTCCTTTTTACATTACAACCATCATATTTACCTGATTCTACTATAACCGTAATAGATGGGAAATCAGCTGGAGTTTTCACAAATTTAATTCAAGAAGAAGTAAAAGAATTAGGACACCCCACTGAACTAAGTATACCCAATACTCATCTTCATAAGGGTGCTACTAGTGGATTAAATGATAATTTTGATTTTTTTGTTGGTCAAAAATTACAAAGTTTATGGAATCAACGACAAATAATTAAAGGTGATGGTGGACAAATTTATGAATTAGAGAATGGGAATTTATTTATTAAAACTTCAAATGTATTTTTACATGGGAATTTTAGAGGTTTATTAATTCAAATAGATTTAAATGATAACTTGTTAGGTGATAAAGATTCACAATCATTACATGATTTATTTATAACAATTAGAAATAAATATGGGATACCAGAAGGTAATCTTTGTTGTGATGTTTTAGATAAAAAATGTTTAGATAAATATGGTGATCTTTGTTATCAATATTCAGAGATTCTTAACTTTTAATGAGAAGAAGTTAGAAATATAGATTATAGAAAAATACACGACTTTGGCATTCAATACTCTCTATTGAAGTTTCCACAACTGTATCATATCCTGACTCTTAATCTAGGAGTCGCATTTTACTGTTGCAAATTGTATGTTTTTTGTGTTTCTTACAACCTCCAATAAAATCCTTCTATGCTCACCTTCATTAAGACGAACCTATGAAGTCGCTATGAATCTCTTCCGCTCCTACTGGAATCATTCGCCAAAGGATATTCCCCTTAGCCATAGAATTTAAGATGAGCTAGGAGTACCTGTTGCAGCTTCATTAACAAATGTTCCCTTTTTGGTTGGAACAAAAACTTAAGACACGTTCCTTTATCTTGTCTCACATCACAAAGAATCCTGTCAAAACATGACCTAATTCAGCAGAAGAATTAGTATCACCCGAATGCAGCGTGGCAATTGAATTTGTGTTCGAAGTATGGGTATCGACTAAGCTGCAAAAAATTATTCATTTTCCTGCATACACCATCTTCCATACATAAATTTTTCCTGAGATGAGTTTAAAAAATAAGAAATCAACTTATACTCTTCTTTGTCGTAAATCACACATTCAAGAAGAAATACAAATATGGCAAAGGGTAATAGAAAAGGAAAGAAAGATACCAAAACCACTGGAAGAAAGGAAAATCGTGTAAAGGAAGAGGAAGAGTTAAAAAAGCTTCAGGAAAGAATAGATGAATATGACCCCAAGATAAATGAATCACAAATATCTCAATTTAGTGATCTTCCAATCTCACAACAAACCCTTCGAGGTTTGAAAGAAGCAAGTTTTGTTTCTATGACCGATATCCAGAAGAAAACTATACCTATTGCCTTAAAAGGTGAAGATGTTATGGGAACTGCAAGAACCGGATCTGGAAAAACTTTAGCATTTTTGGTTCCTACCATAGAAGCATTAATTCGAAATAAAATTACTGAATACGATGGATTGGCGGCATTAATCGTGTCCCCAACTAGAGAATTAGCCGTGCAAATCTTTGAAGTTTTAACTAAAATTGGGAAGCACAATACATTCTCTGCTGGGTTGGTCACTGGTGGGAAAGATGTTAAATACGAAAAGGAAAGAGTATCAAGAATGAATATATTGGTAGGAACCCCAGGAAGAATTTCTCAACATTTGAATGAAGCAGTTGGGATGGAAACTTCCAATTTGCAAGTATTAGTCTTAGATGAAGCTGATAGATGTTTAGATATGGGATTCAAAAAACAAATAGATAACATTGTTGGTCATTTACCTCCAACAAGACAAACATTATTGTTTTCAGCTACTCAATCAGATAATGTAAAGGATTTAGCAAGATTATCCCTTGCCAATCCACAAAAAATTGGTGTTTCCACCGACCAAGAAATCTCATCCACTCCAGAATCTTTGGATCAGTATTATGTTAATGTTCAATTGGATGAAAAATTGGATGTTTTATGGTCATTCATTAAATCACATTTAAAGAGCAAAATATTAGTATTCTTTTCGTCATCAAAACAAGTTCAATATGCTTATGAAACATTCCGTACTTTACAACCTGGTATTTCATTATTGAAACTATATGGTCGTCATAAACAGACTGCTCGTTTAGAAACCACCATGAAGTTCACCAAGGCACAACATGTATGTTTATTCGCAACTGATATCGTAGCAAGAGGGTTAGATTTCCCTGCTATTGATTGGGTAGTGCAAGTCGATTGTCCAGAAGACGCTGCAACCTATGTTCATAGAGTAGGTCGTTCTGCTCGTTTCGGGAGAAAGGGGAAATCATTAATGTTTTTATTACCATCTGAAGAAGAAGGAATGTTGAAAAGATTAAAGATTCATAAAATTGAACCAAAGATGATGAATATAAAACAAAAAAGTAAGAAATCAATTAGACCACAATTACAATCATTATGTTTCAAAGACCCAATAATTAAGAATTTAGGTCAAAGAGCATTCATTTCATATTTCAGATCTGTATATATCCAAAAGGATAAGGATATTTTCAAAGTTGAAGAATTACCAGCAGAATCATTTGCTGCTTCATTAGGATTACCAGGTGCTCCAAAAATCAAAATAAAAGGAGATCCAAATACAAAAGAGAAGAAGAATGCTTCAAGAAAATTATTGGCCTTATCTAAAGCCAATGACGAAGGTGACGAACAACAAGAAGATAAGAATAAGGTCAGGACTAAATATGATCGTATGTTTGAAAGAAAGAACCAAACTATCTTATCTGATCACTTCTTGAATATGACAGGTAGCAAAGCCAATGGAAAAGAAGAAGATAGCGATGATGATTTTATGACTGTAAGAAGAAAAGATCATGACTTGGCGGAAGATGAATTACCCGATTTATCCCTTCCTGACTCCAAACGTCAAGCCAAGAAGGCACTTTCAAAGAAGGCTTCACTTGCATCTAAAGGAAACCCAACTAAATTGGTCTTTGACGATGATGGAGTTGCTCATGCCATTTATGAATTGGAAGAAGAAGAAGATTTCATAAAGGCTGGTGATGCTAAGAAACAAAAGGAAGATTTCGTCGCAAAAGAACGTGAAGTAATGAAGGTGACCGATCTTGCCGATAAAGAAACTGAAAAGCAAAAGAGACAGGAGAAGAAGAGAAAGAGAAAGGATATCGAAAGAAGATTGAGAGAAGATGAGGATGAATCTGATTCAAATGAGCCAGTGGTTGCTACATTAGGTGTACCGGATTTGGAGCGTGATATGGAACAGCCTTCCTCAGATGAAGAGGAGCCTGCAGCTAAGAAACCTAAATGGTTCGATAATGACGAAGATGAAAAGAAGAAGAAGAAGGCTACCGAGTTCATCGAATATGATGAATCTGAGACATTGGAAGACTTGGAATCCTTAACAGCAAAATTATTGGGAAATTAAATATAAATAGATTTATGTATGTATTTTATAGAAAATTAATTAGACGTCAAATATTTGTTGAAACTTACCCATGTATTCTATCGAATTCTCTTGATCAACTTCGGCGTCATCATATTGAATTCCAAGAAAATTCGTAACGACAGACTTAGCAACCCTGAATCCTGCTTCTTCGGTTTCCGATAGCATCATCAATTCCGCAACAAGATCAACTCCATTTTCTAGTTTGTTAGCAATATCATCTGCTCTGGCGACTATGGAGGGAGGAACTCCACAGATCTTAGCACAGTAGATACCAAAGCTCTTTTCAACCACTCCCGGGCGTACATTGTAAAGATAGGTAATTAGATCATATTCTGTTGTGCTTTGACGCTGAAGTAAAATATCCATGCACACCTTCTTTATCTTCGGTGAGTCGAAATCTGAACCTAGGCCCTCTGTTTTGAATAATTCATGAAAATGAGTTGAAAATATACACCTTGGGCAATCTTGTCTAGATAAAAAGAATGACAAGGTCCCGCCGAAGATAGCAGAGGAATCTATGGCATCGCTTCCCTTACCGAACTCATCTATAATTAACAATGATCTGCTTGAACTTAATGAGATACATTTAGAAAGTTGATATAGATCTGTAGCAAACGTACTCTGCTGCTTGTCAAGTGATTCTCTTGACATGATTCGTGTCAACACTTTATCAAAAACTCCCATTGTAACTGATTCCGCGGGAACATAACAACCTATTTGAGCCAAGATAACTATTAGAGCGGTTTGACATAAGTATACCGATTTGCCGGACAAATTGGCTCCTGTGACCACCATGATCCTTTCTTGCTCGGAAAAGACTGTATCATTGGGAACAAAGACATCTACTGCAGTTTCAACAAGTGGGTTCCTACCTTTAATTATCTCTAGAGTGTCATGTGTAACGATATTGGGGCGAACATAGCTGTTCAACTGTGAGACTTCGGATAATGAACATAAACAATCCAAAACAACCACAGCTCTGGAAATTTGGATTATCGGTTCTTCATATTGTAGTAGCTTTTCCTGAAGTTGTTGAATGATTTCAATTTCTCTATCCTGGATCAATTCAAAAATGTCGCCGAATTGTTCATCAAGGTTAATCACCTCTTCGGTTTTATAATAAACGTGAGATTCGGTTCTGAAGACTTCTCTCCATTCATTAGGAATAATAAAAAGCTGATTTGGATCTGCTTCGAGATCTTGTTCTCGTGATAGTAGAAATCCAATTTGGGGAATGTAGACAATATTCAACACGTCGTTGTTTCCGAGCTTTTGGGCAATAGCATTGCCTAGTTCTTGAAATATCAAGTCTAAATTGTTGTATTGTTGACGGAGATTGTCCAACTCTTCATCAACCCCATTTATTATTCTGACTTTACCATCTTCTTGGGAACTGGTTACTTCTATAAATTGGAGCAAGAAATTCCGAAGATCCTGGAATTCATTAATATATTCGGTGAAAAATGTACTAAGCTCCTCGGGGATATCTTCACAAGTTGGAAAACACAGACGAATTTGCTTCTGAAGTGATATGGCATATTGTAAGAATTCAAGGACTGAATTCCAATTATTCCATGCCAATTTACCACTTTTCACAGCTTTAAGGTGCGAAGTCACACTACTCATACGCTTTACTGAAGTCTGGATTAATTTCCTTGTTTCCTTATTAGAATTATCAGCTAGGATTCTGATAACATTTTGCCGTTCGTTGATCCTTTCAATAGAAGTCAACGGTTTTCTAATCCAATCTCGTAGTAGCTTCGAACCATCACTTGTGACTGTATAATTAACTAGCTCATAAAGTGATCTCTTTTGCAGCTTGTTAGTTATCTTCAATTTCTTAATTTGCGGGGAAAGTATCTGAAGAGAGTAAAGCAGATCAATATCAATAAACATATGATCTTCAAAAGTAGCAAATTCGACATTCTCTACCAAGTCTGCTATTCCATTGGTAGAAGGATCAACATAGTTTTCAATACCTAGCCATATCGCGTTGATGCTTCCTATCTATTCAAGCAGTTAGTAATCTAAACTTCCTCATAAAGTAAACTCTTTTATACATACCGCTAGTTTAAGGACCGGAGACGTCAAAGCTGAAGTTTTCATAAGCTCTACTTTCAACTTTCCTTCCGTGCTATGATCTGAAATATTGTCGAAGGAATTGGCTAATGACGTAACATTGAATTTGGTAAAATCAGCAACGATCTTAATATTTAATTTAAAGTCATATTTGGTTGATAAATCCTCTAGAAAGGATAGCAGATCTTGAGGTATTCTTGAACAAGCTAACATAATTGTCGGTTTAGTCTCATCAATTATGGATTCGATGTAGTAACGTGATTCTGAAAATTGGAAATCTTCCCAAATTGAAAGTGTATGATTAGCTAAATTTAAACATGATGCTCCAAGAATCAAGCCCTTAATATCAATTGATAATACAACTTCATTCGACGAATCGAAAGATGTGTTGATGCCTTCAGATACAGTGGTTTCTTCATCCATTTGATTATCGATTGGTTTTGGGTACTCTGGTACTAAATTTGGTTGCAAAAAAAAAAGGTCAAGATCTTAAAAGTGGTTGTAAAGATTTAGAAAGCTGGTCAGACTTAGGAGTCTCCTTCTCTCATCCTTACAAAGAGCAATCGGTTTAACTGTTATTGTACGTTAGATGCGTGATATTAAACTATTTACTGTATGTAAGGAGTTGCAATTATAGTTTCATCGATAGTTCCTAGACGGATAATTTTACCAGCGATTTTTCTTCCCTCTTCATCCATCATTTGAATATCTTCATTTTCATCAGCAGTTGGGTTCATCTCAAGAACTGCCAATTCTTGTAAGAAGCTCGTAGGAGCACCCTTTGCTATTGATAGAATGTTACCATTACCTAAATCCATTGTTATCTTTCCTGATTGATGTATATTGACATGACCTATTTGTCCACGAATAGAAGTAGTATTACTAGCAAGATTGGAAATGATAGGTTCTTCAACATTGGCAATACCCTGCTCTTCATTTTCTTCCTTAACACCAAGCTTTCGGGTATATGTTGGTAAGTGACTAGGAAGTTGGAATAATACATATTTGTCATCATTCGGAGCTTGATCGTCGTCTGTAGATAATCCAGAAAATTTATCTGTCAAAAGATCCAAGATTTGTTGTTGATCGGAGATCAATTTGTTCATTTCATCAGCCTCGAATGTGTCCACTTGAATTTTACTCTCAAGGATGGCTTTGTTTTGTTTAATAATCTCCATCTTTTCTTCAATTTGCTCAAGTTTAACAGTAGGTTCTCGACTATTACTCATAGACATTAAACCAGGAGTACCTTCCCGAGTCTCGGGTTCTTCTGATTTTGTAACTGGTTGTAATGCAGGTTGTTCGGAATCATTTCTATTTGGTCTAACTGGGAACAACACGGTTTCTTCATCAGCAAATCTATATTGTTGAGTCATATTGATCTTCGTTGGATCGTCCTCTTCTTCTTCATCTGATTGAGCTCCAGGTGTCATTGATCTTGGTTTTTCTTTTAATTTCAAACTCAGTAAGAATTCTGGAGTTGCTGACATTGAACTGTTATAAACAGTATCACTAGTTAATCCCAATTTTGAACCACTAACATTCCCAATCGACACCGATCCCGCAGATAATGGACCAGATGAAACTAGATGAGTTCCAGCATAATTATTACGTCCACCTCTACCTCTTCCTCTTGTAGACCCACGTCCTCTCAGAGATGAGGTTCTTGTAGGTTGTTCTTGTTTGACTACTGGTGCTTCCTTCGCCCTTTCTTCCTTAGATTTTCTTTGGACAACTTTAGGTTTAAACTTCAACCCTGGCTTTGGAGCCGGTGAGGAAGAAGGTTTCTTACTATTCAATGACTCCAATCTATTAGACATTGTTTCTCTTTTGGCCAAACTTTTGAAGTACAATAGCAGGAAAAATGACAATCACTCTGATGAATAAATCATCAATGGTTTGATGAGGCGATGATATTTTTTTTCTGATGGGTTGTAGTTGAGCTGCGCGACTAAGTATTTCTGCCTTAGAAAAAAATGAGATGAGATTGATTTAATCTTTTCTTTATCATCTCATCAGTAAATACCCAAAGATGGCCAGAAGAAATAGAAAGGATGTCGACGAAGAAGTCGAATTGGATGAAGTAGACGCTTTCAATGTAAATAGAGAAAAAATACTATTAAATGAAGCTGGAGAATATGCTCAAGGTAACTATTCCGATGAATCAAGTGAAGAAGAAGTTATGGCAGTAGAAGAAGCTGAAAGCGAAAGCGAAGAAGAAAATGAAGGAAGCCAAGGTGAAGATTTCAGTGAAGTAGATGAAGATGAATTAGCCGCAGAAGAGGACGAGGAAAAAGGTTGGGGAGGAAGACAAAACTACTATGGAGGAGATGTTGTCAGTGATGAAGAAGACGCAAAGCAGATGACCGAAGAAGCTATAAGACAACAAAAGAAACACTTGCAGGAGTTAGATATGGATGACTATGTTGACGAAGATATGATGGAGGGTTGGGAAAAGGCAGCTGATAAATATAACAATCAAGAAACCAAACAACAGATAGTTTTAACAACTGATTCTTCTTATGATAAGTTAGATGAATCAGAACAACTTAAATTGCTTAAGCAATCATTCCCAGAATTTGTTCCTTTATTAAAAGAACTAGGTCAACTAAAACTCAAATTAGATGAATTTCAAACAAGTGAAGCCAACCCATTAATCCAAGTTAAATCAGTTGCCTTATCTGCTTATTTAGCTGCAGTCTCATCCTATTTCGCTATATTTGTTGATAATTTACGAAGTGGGGAACCATTTACCTCTATGAAAGATAATTCAATTATGGAAACAATTTTGAGTACAAGAGAAGTTTGGAGACAAGCTAATGAGTTGCCTGATGTTGCCATTGAAAGGGATAACGAAGAAGAAAGCGAGGAATCTGGCGAGGAAATATTTGTTGATGCAAGAGAAGATATCAGCGAAGAAGAGGAAGACGAAGAAATCGACGAAGAAGAAGAAGAAGAAGAAGAAGTTGAGAGCCCGGTTGAGGATGATACCATTGACATCGATGTCACCACCAAAAGAACTATCAGACGAGCTGCAAAGAATAAAGGTGATGGTTTCACAGAAGCCGACACTATTGATGATGTTGATATGGAAGATAAACAACGTCGTAAGAAGACTTTGAGATTCTACACTTCTAAGATTGATCAAGCTGCTGCCAAGACTAATAAGTCTTTCTCTGGTGATTTGGATATTCCATACAAGGAAAGATTGTTTGAAAGACAACAGAGATTGGTAGAAGAAGCAAGAAAGAGAGGATTGAACAAGCCTGCTGATCAAGACTATGACTCCGGAAACGATGAAGGTGAAGCCGAAGGCGGCGACGATGGATACTATGAATCTATCAAGGAAAGTAAAGTTGCAAAGAAGCAATCTCGTAAGCAAGCACATGAGATTGCAGTTAAAGCCGCAAAAGAAGGCAAATTGGCCGAAGTACAAGAAGTACTTGGTAAAGATGGAAAGAGAGCCATTAATTACCAAATTCTTAAGAATAAGGGTCTTACTCCACATAGAAAGAAGGAATACAGAAATGCAAGAGTCAAAAAGAGAAAGCAATATGAAACTGCCAAGAAGAAACTTAAGTCTGTTAGGCAAGTTTATGATGCAAGTAATAGAGGTCCATATGAAGGTGAAAAGACTGGTATTAAGAAGGGCTTGTCAAGATCGGTTAAATTGGTTTAGATCTTTTTAGTTTGTTTTCTTTCTAGTGTATATTATTATGTAGATAAGCTAAATACAGTAAGATTTTACTCTTAACGAGTGAATTGAATATCGTCAATACGTAAAATGGACTTGACACATTCAGAGGCTAAAGTAATTGCACTAGTATTCACTAAGACTGGTTGTAAGACATGTTCTTCGAAAATATTGGAGGCACCAGATCTTCTGACTGATATACCAGCATCCTTTTCTCCGTTTTCATGTCTATTTCTCAAATCAGTAACCACATTTATTGGATTCAACCCAGCATTTTCAGCTAAGGTGGTTGGAATAACTTCCAAAGCTTGTGCAAATTCTTGGTAAACAAATTGTTCGACACCTGATAACTTGTTTGCTTCCTTCATTAATGTTCTTGACACTTCGATTTCTGGAGCACCACCACCGGCAATTAAAGCACTTTCTTTAACCAAACATCTAATAACACATAAAGCATCATGGATTGATCTTTCTGCTTCATCTAAAACTAAGTTATTGGCTCCTCTGACAATCACAGAAACAGTAGGTTTGACATTCTTTGAAGTAATACCAGTAACTTCCACAATCTTTGATCCGGAACTTTCTATTTCTTCAATTAAATCGGCAGAACCTAATCTATCTTCAGAGAAATTTTCAATATCGGCAATTGGTTTACATCCAATAGCCTTAGATAAGAATTCAACTTCATCTCTTTCGATATCTTTTATAACCATAATATTTAACTTGGAAAGGAAATGAAGGGCTAATTCATTAACTGCATCTCTAAGAATTGATTTTTGAATTAACAATACATTACATTTTGCCTTTTTGATCTTTTTACATATGTTTAATAAATATGCTCTTTCTTCTTTCAAAATCTTATCCATTTGTCTATAATCGTTAACAACCACGTTGTTTTCCATATCTGGTTTCGGAGGAGACAATTGAAATTGAATTAAACCAATCTTAGCCTTTTCTATTCTAATTGGACCGCCCGCATTCTTTACAACATTTTGAGTTAAAACCACACCGTTGACTAATTGGGTATCTTCAATAGTCCCACCAACCTTCTTGATCAATCTTATATCATTTAAATCGACGTTAGTTTCTTGTTCATTCATCACTTTCAAAACTGAATCTACTGATAATGGAGCTAACAAACCGGAATGTTGGGAAACAATCTTTGAACTTAAGGAAGTAGAAGCAGCTCTGATTAATTGTTCTCTATCATCTAACCTGACTTTATATGACATATCCAATAAGATTTCAGTAGCTCTCTTAGCTGCTCTTTGGAATGATTCTGCAATTAAAGTAGGATGGATTCCCTTGTTCAATAATCTTTCAGCAGCACCCAAAAATGCTCCAGTCAAAATGGCAACAGAAGTTGTTCCATCTCCAGCTTCAACATCTTGGGCGTGACTTACATCAACCAACATTCTAGCAGCTGGATGTAAAACCGCCATATGTTGTAAAATAGTAGCACCATCATTGGAGATTATAATTTCTCCAGTCTTAGTTCTGATCATTTTATCCATACCTTTAGGACCTAAGGAAGTTCTAATGGCATCAGATACAGCTCGAGCTGCCAATATATTAGCTCTACGCACTTCTTGCGGCTTATCTTTATCTCTGAAAGTAGCATTGGATGGAGCTACTGCTGCTCTAGCTACTTGTGCCATGGTTATCTAAATGGAATTCGATGCTAATGGGATGGGATTTGTGTTGAATCAATAAATGCTGCCAACTCTGTAATATATTTTTTTCACAGTGAGTTTCTCTGCCAGTTTCTTGGGTAGTGTAAACGCGCACAATTAATGGAAAATTTTTCTGCAGGCGAAAAAAAAATCAAATTTAAGCACGTGACTGAATTTCTAGGTTTGTGATTTCCGAGAAGATATTATAATTACATGATGAGATGATTTTTAGTAATCACTAATCAAGCTTGTCGACTACTATACACACTATGACTAAATCATTTGCAACATTTACAGATATAGATCTTACTAAGGAAGAAGTATTGGAATGCTCTTACTCTGTTTGGTCACCTTACTTCCCCCAGAATACATTCCCATCAAAGATTCTAAAACCCGTCCCCCAACTATTCTTGAAATATTTAGAAAGCGAAAGTATAAAGTTACCATCCGATGGGAATGTAACGTTGGAGTTAAATAGCGACAATGAATATAGTGATTGGGAGGATGAGGAAGATGAACAGAAAGGAGGTTATATACTGGATGATTACGTCAAAGAAGAGATCACAGTTTCACAGTTTCAATCGTTCCATGAAGAGATAATACAAAGTCTTGATTCCCTTGGAGGAAAAGTAATTCCAAAACTTAACTGGTCCTCTCCTAAAGATGCAAGATGGATAATGCCGGGGAATACAATCAAATGTACTTCAGTCAATGACATATATTTATTACTAAACGCATCTGATCATATTGTTGATGATCTTGAGTCCGCATTCCTGGCTGTGAAGCCTATTCCAGAAGCAAGTGAGATAGAGTACGAACTAGTCCTAAAAGAATGGCGGGATGTGAATCCAGCTCTAGAATTCAGGGTATTCATTAAGGATGATAAGATCTTAGGTATCTCTCAAAGAGACCTCAACCATTATGATTATCTCGAATCTATTCGCGATGAGCTCAATGACAAAATCCAACTGTTCATATATGAGAAGGTTATACCTACTGTCGGAATCCACACTATTTTATCGAAATATATTGTGGATGTATATATCCCAAGGCCATTTGATAAAGTATACATTATAGACATAAATCCATTCTCACGTAAATCCGATTCATTGCTATTTACATGGAATGAGTTGTTAGTTCGAGACACATCAGCGATTCATGATGATGATTATGCGTTCAGATTGATAAATGAAACAAATATGGGTGCCTTTGCAAAGAAAGCATATAGTGAGTCGCAAGTACCGTTAGACGTCGTGGGCGCCAGTATGGATACTGAGGCGATGATTGAATTAGCACGCGAATGGAATAATTTACAAGTTCTGGGAAATATACTGGATTAGAATAGAAGGGAAATATAAATACAATTCATTTTCGCAAAGATTTTCGCGTAGTTTGTATTGATTTGGAGAGTATTCCAGGTAATTCTATTTTCTTTTGTAGCTTTTCTATTTGAAATTCGGGAGTATTCCTACTAAGGGTCTCTTCCCCAGGCGACTTATCTATCAAAAAGGGTGGGGTGGGCGTGGGGGAGCATTTGGTATACAGCTTTTTCGCAGCAATAAATGGAAGGTGAACGCAACCAAAAAAAGCAACGCAAAAAAGAAACCGACTTCCCAATTGGGAATCCTTCCCGCGCTATATGAAAATTTATAAATAACTAGAACTTCAGTCCCACATTTTTCAACAAACCTTCACAATCTTGATTATTCTCTTCTTCACAGCGCACATTCTTCAAGCTCGATATGACATTTGGATTCAGTTTAAACGATATTTTTGTTCCTTCTTACAGAGGTAAATTAACAGAAGGTATAACCTACGATGCCAGAAACAACACTTTACTCTGGATTGATATCATCGTAGGAGAAATCCACAGAGTCTCATTAGATGATACTTCCAAACATGAAATCTTGAAATGGCAAGCCAAAATCGAATCTGTTGGTGCTATTGCTTTAACTAAGGAAATAGACGCTATTGTCATTTGTGGTAAATATGGTCTTGCCAAGGGTGATTTCACCAATGGAAACATTGAATATTTCTTCAAATATCCTCATGACGCTAAACAACAACTCAGATTAAGATCTAATGATGGCATGGTTGATCCATGGGGACATCTTTGGATCGGAGTGATGAATGATTTCCCAGTGGCCACAGTTGAAGGAATCAAACCTGAAGGAAAGCTTTACAGAATCAATACCGACGATTTCACAATTGAAACTATGATAGATAATACTTTAATTGCTAATGGATTGGCATTTAGTGAAGATGGTAAGGAATTGTTCTGGACTGATAGTTTAACTTTCACTATTTGGAAGTTCGATTACGATTACAAGACAAACACATTAAGTAATAAAAGACCATTTATTGAAACTAAAAAGATCTACCCAGAATTCGAATCTCCGGAACCAGATGGATTAGTTATGACTAAAGATGGAGATATATATTCTACAATTTTCAGTACATCTACAGTTTTGCATGTTAATGCTCAAGGTGAAGTAGTTGAAAAGATCCAATTACCAGCCAAAAGAATTACATGTGCTACTATTGGTGGTCCAAATGGAGATGAATTATTTGTTACTACTGGTCACTTAGATTTAACTGAAGATGACTGTGTTCCTGATCCTAATGATAAAGATGGAGATTTAGGTGGTTTCTTATTCAGATTGAAATTGGATCGTAATTTGAATGGACAGCCAAAGAATATTTGGAAGGCGGGGCTTCCAGAGGAATTAGTTAATTAATTCATTTAATAGATTTGATAGATAAGTATAAATATAATTTCATGTTGCGTATATTGATCGCAACTGTTTGGGAGAACTCTATTTGATTTGTCTATGTATCCTGGCGTGCTCGTCTTTCTCGTCCTGAGCATCTATAGATGACAATAAGCAGATGTCTCACATCATCGGCGATATTAATAGAGACCCTTTCTTTGCGTACAAATCCTTGACCCTTGGCGGAAGTCTTTTTGGCTATTCACGATTACCACATGGCCGTGAGAATGTTTATTTCAAATTATGAAAGTAAATCCAATGCTCTATTAACAAACTCCTCGACTAATACATTTTCTTCAATCCCACCAGCACGTAAATCTGTCAATTTCAATCTGGCAATTTCTAGTCGTTGATCATCACTAACATTACTCACAATTTTATCATCCTTTAGTATTTTCAAAATTGTTAATAAATGTATTTGTAATGCTGGCTCGGCAAGTAATTTTCGTATAATTTCGTCATTTGCTATCTTTTCCCATTTTGATTGTATCTTTCCCTCTTCTTCGGTGATCTCTTGTGTCACGGTGGGGTTTGCAACAGGTTGAGTCAGATCAACCTGGGGATGTATATGTTCTGCTGATTTATAGCATGGAATAGAACAGTATGGGATTGAGCATTTGGGACATTTATATTTTGATTCTGCAGTTTTGCATATTTCACAAAGCATGATTTATGGGGGTTGTACGTGAGTTCGGAATGGAATGGTTGAAATAGCAAATGAGAAATAGGTGGAACCGATGGGTCGTGTGGAGTGCTCAATTTAGTTTTTCTGTGAACTAGATTCCTTTGACTTTTACCTTCACTGTTTTCTTTGCAACAACAAGCATCCCTCCCTTGAATGTACATATAAGGAAGATTCGCCAGCATAAAGCAATTTTAGACCAAAGAGAGCCTCCGGTCCCTTATTATAATTTATATTATTCTCTGCACTCTTCATTCCCTTCTCTCTTCTTTTTGCAACCAACTCCGAATTGAATAATGTCGTTTTCGTCAAAAAATGTCACAAGTCATCACGACATTATTCGATCACCATTCGTCCCATATCAGAATGCGCAACTCCGTCAAACTGTTCATTATGTATCGCGATATACAAGGCACTGTATTAATCAGAGACAATGAAGCTTAAGGTAGCCTTGGTTCAAGTAAATCCTTTAATAGGACAAGTTCAGCTGAACATATCCCGGATCAGCCAATTAATATCCAATAATATAACCACCCCAATTGATTTAATAGTACTACCAGAACTAGGACTCACAGGATATAATTTCTCATCATCAAATGCAATTAAACCATATTTAGAATCATATGAGAATAAACAGGCAAATAACTTTTCATTAAACTTTGCCAAGAGTTTAAGTGAAAAATATAATTGCTTTACAGTTGTAGGATATCCTGAATCCTCATCATCGGATATCATCTATAATAGTTGTGCCTTGTTTAATCGACAAGGGGAATTGATTCATAATTATAGAAAAACGTTTCTTTATGAGACTGATGAAGTATGGGGATGTTCAGAAGGAGATAAAAAAGGATTTAAATCTATCGATGTTGATTTCGCAGCTGGTACAGCCACGCCAGTATCAATATGGGATCGTTTTAGGATCAATGAGGATAAGAAAAGTGAAACTTCATTACGAGTGAATTTTGGGATTTGTATGGATTTAAATCCATATAAATTTGAAGCACCATTTAATGAATTTGAATTCAGTTCTTCATGTTATGAACAACGTTCAAATTTGATGATATGTCCAATGGCATGGTTATCACCAAAATCGCCATCGATTAATAAAGAGATTTCATTATCGGAGAGAGTAGAGATTGCTAATCAAACAAAACTTGACAAAGGACCTGATCAATCGACTGTAAATTATTGGATTTTGAGAATGTTCCCATTCTTGTCACATAAGTATAGTTATCTGCCTAAGTGGTTTAACAAAGTAAATGTACTTTGTTGTAATCGAGTTGGTGTTGAAGGGGATATAATATTTGGTGGAAGTAGTAGTATCCTTGAGTTCAATAATCTGGGGAAGAATTATGAATCGATTAATCAAGATAATGAGAGTGTTACCATATTAGGTAGCTTGTCACAAGCTGATGAGGAAGTGCTTATTAAAGAAATTGAGTGTTTGTAGGATGTGTGTCTGTGTACATATTTTTAAGTCACTTCAAGGTGGGTTGTACAACCTAGTACTCCACTTACTTTACCCTTTACATTTGCAATTATCCAACGTGGTACAAAGTGTTTGACAAATGTTCTAGAAGAGTAAGCTTACATTAATTAAAAAGTCTATTTAAGCCTATTTTCGTGGGGTGAACTTATTGTTGAATGGAAAAAAATGGACCAAATTCCTTTTTCCTTTACATTAATTGCATAAGATACTACCTACCGAGCCTTGCCAGTGCCATGTTTCCCGAGGCGCAGTTGTACAAAACCGTGGTGTAGGAATAAGCCTTGCTTGCTTTTGTGTATCATTTCTAGGTATTACACAATAATGTATTGAAGTATGGATGTTTTGATTTCTTTTTTCGTTCACGTGATCAAATTGTATTGTGTTTTTTTTTGTTGTCTGATTGATCTTGATTGTTCAAATTTTTTTTACGCGTACGACGTTTAACTCCTTTCGTTCGGTTAAGTGGGGAGAACAAGAAGTGGTACATGGACTATTTTTAGGTACATATCAACACAAAGCAATCTTGACTTGCTAACTTCTAATTTTAGGTGAGATTACATTTACAGTAGCAACTAAAGAGATTGAAATATGTCTTGGCAATTGTATACATGTCTTACGAATTGACTACTATAAATAGCTTTAAGTTTCTAGGGGGTTAAATCCCTGACCAAAAAAAAAATAAATTTGTGTGACGATTCTTCAGATCGACCCCATTGTGGTGTGGTGCCTTGTGCTCGATCTCGTATTTGACACCATTTGACACCTACCAGCTTTCTTCAACCTAGGTAATATTTTGTTTTGTTTATCCTCTCTCTCTCGATGGATTGTAAAGTTACCCGGTTGCCATTACCATGAATTTCCACTTCACAATGATTTATGTACCTGTCATCACATGAAATGAATTAAATAATAAGACTAAAAAGTTATCGCGTGTTAAATTCTTTTCTTTTTAAAAAAAAATAATAAAAAAAAAAAAATAAAAGATTAAAAAACTTTTAATAATTTTAACCGAAGAAATACACTCGATTCATGCTTCCTTTTTTTTGAGTTTCTTCTCTCTCTTTTTCTTTCTGTTTTCTCTTTTTCCACAAATTTTTAAACAAAGTTGTTTTGAACAAGTCCATTCTTCTTTAATTATTACTATAAAGCTAAAAAAGGTTTTAGACATAGCTTACTACTTGTAACAACAACAAGGAGAAACACATTCATCCAAATGGTTAAACTAGGAAAAATGGTTAAACTCGGTAAATTTACTCGAGGGTTTCTAACCAGAATCTTAATATTATTTTTAATCACATACACAATTTTAACATCATTACAATCATTATCAAAACGACCTTCTATAATAGAATATAAAATAAGTCTAAATAGGTCAATCAAACATAAATTCAAATCATGGTATTCAAATATATTATCATCTCAATATAATTTAGAATCAAATTCAAATTTTTTATCTAAATTACAAGAAATTAAACAAGAAAAATTAGCAAATGATTACGCTAATGAATTATGGGATATCAACGAATCCAATTTAAATAATTTACCTTTAAGTGTTCAATTACCAACCTATTTCCATGATAATAACATTAAAAAACCAACAAAGCAACCATTTGATCCAAGATTTACTCTTGCTGCTTATTTTCAATATTTACAATTAAAAGGTACAGAAGAACCAATTCCATTTCATTGGTCAGATTGGGTAGATTTATCTCGGTTAGATAAATATATTCTTGATAAAAAAAAGAGAAATTTATGTTCAACATTATTTGATATTTCTAGTAGGAAAAAAGAGATTGAAGGTTCAGATGTTATTGATGTAAATCAATATTGTAAATATGATCCTCAATCAGAATTAGGTTATAAGATTTTTGCTCCAACTGGTCCTCAAACTGTTAATAATCGAGAAATCTTGGGGAAATCTTATTTATATACTGGTGCTCCTTCTCCAAGAAAATTGATTTTTTTGACTAATGAACAAGGATCTTATAGTATTAATGTTAACAATTATCAGGAAAATAGCGTAAATAATTCATTGCTACATAATGGAATGATAGATGAGTTGGTATCAAATGATAATGGAATTAAATCATTAAATGTATTGGATTCATACAAATCTTTAATTTCAACTCATCCAGTTCCAAAATCTAGAAGTTTATTAAAAGAAAGAACGATTCATATTCCAGAATCTTCCTTCCTTAATAATCCATATCCAATCATTAAAGACTTAACCAATTCCAAACGTCAATTATCAAACATGGAAAAGCTGTTCCTTGAATCACTTCAATTTAGTGTGTCTTGTGCTGAGCCACCAAAATATTTCTCCGAAGCTAAATTATTAGAAAAATATCTGGAAAGATGGTTAGGTGAACATTATGATTGGAGATTTTTCACAGGATTAACTGTGGGTACCGATGATCAATCAATTGTATTACATCGTTTAGTTAAAAATTATTTGAATTTTGCTAGAGTTCATGGAATTATCACTTGGATTGCTCATGGTTCTTTATTATCTTGGTATTGGAATGGAATTGCATTCCCATATGATACTGATATTGATGTTCAAGTTCCAATTAGTGAATTATATAAATTAGGAAGATACTTTAATCAAACTTTAGTTGTGGAAAGTGTTATGGATTCAGATGGGCAATTTGATGGAATGGGAAGATATTTTGTTGATGTTGGATCCACTATTTCTCATAGAAAGAAGGAAAATGGGGCAAATAATATTGATGCCAGATTTATTGATATTGATACTGGATTATATATCGATATTACTGCTTTAGCCTTAACTGATACTCCAGCTCCATCAAGATATGATAATTATATTTCTATGGACGTAACTAAAAAATCGATTGTTGATGCTTTATCAAGACCAGGCGAATTGAATCATGCAGTTAAAAATCAACAATTGAAAGTTTATAATTGTCGTAATGAACATTTTAGTTTATATGAAGAACTTTCTCCATTAGTTCTTGCCACTGTTGAAAATCAACTTAGTTATGTTCCATCCAATTTCGTTATGACATTACATTATGAATATAATTTAGATGGTACAACTCAAAGAAATTATCGTGATTATTATTATTTAAATAATTTCAGATTATGGTTCAAAACTCAAGTTATCCTTGATTATCTTAAATCTCCACAAACTTGGATAAACGATAATAATTCCACTTTAAATAACCCTGATAATCATTTACATTCTAAATCTAATGGAGTTGAAAAACGTCTTGTGGGAGAAATTGAAAAATTGCAAATTAATAAATTATCAGTCAAAGATCATATAAATCTTCTTCAATCAAATAAATTATTTAAAGAATGGTATAAGACAATGAATTTTACAAAATTCCATGAATTGGAATTAACAAAAATATTAAAGAATGAAGTTGATGATATTGATCAATTATTAGACGATTATAAGGAAGAAAATTGTTTGGGTAGAGGTATAAGACCTGATTTATTTATGCATTCGATCTTTACGGATCTTACTGGGAAAAAGAATGATTTCTTAGGTGAAGTGGAAAGAACACTAGAGTTACAAGAAACTTATGAATCTGAGAACCAATAGGTTTCGCCAAGGGGGGAGAGAGAGGGGTTTTAGAGATGGTTGATATTTATGCAATTTTTTAACGACTTGTTTTTTTGTTTTTTGTTTTTGATAAACGTCTGGTTTTCTTATCATTTAGTTTGCCTTTTTCTATTTAAATAGATTTATTTAATGAATTGATTTTTTGTTCGTTCTAACTATGAGAGTCGTATCTGACTAATCATTTGGGTATTGTTGATCAATCGTTTGAAAATCAGTTGATAGCAAACAAAACAGTTGATAGCAAACTAAGTAATTGTCTTTTTTTTTTGCAACCAATTGTTGACAGGAAACCATGGTTGATTTACAGTGCATGTGATCTATCCAAATTTAAAAGCAACTCTTGGTGAGAGCTTCAAGAGTTGCTCAACAATCACAATAGTACTAACTACGTCCGCTTTTGTGTATTAATTACACTCAAGTTTGTGTCTATAACATTCTTACTGCAATAAAACTCTGAATATTCTATAAAAAACAAATGGTTGAGATGGATCACTTAAATAAAGCAATTGATAAACGATAAGGAATTGAGTATCACCAAGACGCTTACAAGCTACACCTGATCTAATATTCCGCACATTTCCCATTTCCTGTCATTCTAGATTGTCCTTGAATAACAGGAATTGGATAAGTTGGTAATGAATGATAACTATTCTTGTTGTTTGCAATTGCACCAAAAGCTTCATACCATCCAATAAATGCATTAATAACACTTACTATCCCAGCAGCTTTAAACACTTGTTGACTATTGGTTAAAAATCCGGCCAGGATTAAAAATAAAGTTATATCCAATGTGAAAATAGCCAACACCAAACTGATATTTGATTTTACCGTACATGTAAACATCATGAATGCAAAGAGTGCCCATCCCAAAATATTCAATCCCATTGCATTATTAAACATTTCAATATCATCACCATAAGCTTGTCTAATTCCAAATGCAGGAGTTAATGTCGCTCCTAGTTGAATCCAAAATGTTCCAAAACTCGTAAACATTGTGGCTGCAAATGTGTGACCTTTGACTAATTCCCAAGCACCACAACAGAATTGAACAATCCCTCCATAAAAGAACATTAATCCTACAGCTACATTCAATTGAGTAATTCCCATGGTTCCGGCAAGGTAGAAACCAGCAATTAATCCATTGAATGAAGTTGATATAAGGGCTAAAGCCCCGGCATTCCCATACTCTACCTTGGGAGGTTCATGGACCATATAAAAGAAATGAGGAGTTCGTATTATTTCTGTTTCTTGATTTCGTTGTTGTTGTTCTTCAATATCCCTTCTATAGTGTCTCTCATTTCCTATAACGATGAATTCATCTTCATTGGTGATTGAGCATGTTCTATACGGAACATCTGAGACTTCTGAAGATCTATCCGATTGATAATATTCAGAGTCTGGAGTTGTCCGCATTGGTTCATAATTCTGTAGAGGTTGGAAAGGAAATCGATGAGATTGAGGAGTGGGGAATTATCTAATGATTTATAAATGGATTATTTTTTAGATTGATAACTTCAAAAAGTTTAATTATTTTTATTTTCTTTTTTTGCAACATTGACACAACGGTTTTAGTAATAGCTTAATAAACTTTGAACTTTACATAACTAGAGAACATTCTATGCAGCAAATTTTTTACTCATTTTTACTAAGGTGGGACAAAGCGTCCTCGCCCATTGGAACCCAGGTTAGCTTGGTTTCAAAGCTGTTGAGCGAAATCATTGGAGCAAAACCAAATGATGATTCATCTCTCAATCCCGTATTTCGGAGAGAGGGTACTAATGCGACAAGAAAAAAAATTGCAGCATCCACAGAATAGTGGCAGGTCTTAGCAAATCCATTGTTTAAATGGATGACAGCTGTGCGGAAAATTACAAAACAATGTAATTCTGTAATTAATAAGCGATTTCATTTTTAAGGGACCGAGGAGACTTGCTTCCATACTTTGGAGTTAATCTCTTACGACCTTTAAAAATAAAGGGTTTAATAGTCTGTTCGGTTATTGTAAAACATGGACTGACTTGGAATACAAATCAATTGTAGCTAAGCTGCAAAAGAGTAGAAAGTGAAGTTTTCACAAATAGAAATGTTTCCACATTTGCTGTAATCGTTTATTTTTGCAATCTGCCACGATAATTGTGAATCTACCGACCCTATATTGAGGTGTAGAGGTTTGAAGGTCGCTTTATTTCGGCGATAAATGCATGCTTGTTACAATTTGCTACTCTTTGGAGTACAAAAGTTGGCTTTTATTCACAAAAATGGATTGACATATGCGAAACGCAAAATTGCGCTTTCGGAGCTGTCCCCATTTGGCCATTATGTCAAATACAAAGGATTTTTTAAGATGTCAAAGCCCAGATGGATGAATTGTTAAAGATATTCTAAAGGAATGGCTTTGCATTCAAAGTATAAAGTCATCTACATACTCCTAGCTCTAGGAAACACTATAACACTTCTTAAAATGACTGGAACAGTGAAATTTTAAGAAAAAAATAATGTACTACTCGAGGTCTAGAAAAAATCCTTGAAAGATTTTAAGGGGGCTATGAGAAAAGCCCATCAATAACGAACAAAGGATCCTTTCAAAGCCCAGCAAGGCGAATCGCGTCATCTTCGGCTCGTTCTTCTAATATGAACGACGTCTAATCCTTTTGAATGTGTGAATTACAATTCGAGCGCAATTTAAATTACGACAAGAAAAAATCATGGCCCTGGGCAAAGCTTTATAAGAAAGAAAAGATCTTGAATTTCTTGTTTTGTGCCTTTTTGTGTGGGTGTTAAACGTGAGCAATTAGACGCCTTGATCTCCTAAACCGTTTTACATCTTCCAGGAGAATCTCAGGGAATCAGACCCATGACAGAACAATAAAGTAGGGGTTATTGTCGTGGGGAAAGCGAGGGGCATTCTTCGAGAGAAAATAAAAGCTATTTATGGAACAATAGGCACTTTTCCATTTAGATTTCTAATTATCCTTCCGTTTCAGATATCTACTCTCAAAAAATAGAAAGCTGAATTGATGGTTTGTTCCCCTTGATGTGAATTTCTTTTTTGGTTAGAATCCATGTGTCCCTATGCCAAGACAAGTTGAAAAATTTGTGAAGTAAACACTAATACTTTAGCCAAAAAAAAAGCCCAACGTGTGTATGATTCACTGTTCTCACATGGACAGAACTCTAAATATTCGTTTATTCGGCACGTATTTCCATGTATGTGTCAACAGATACAATGTCAACAGTTGGTTTGACAAGAGAATGTATGAAAAGGTTTAGGATTATCCTTTACATCAAAAAAACTAAGGAAACTCGAATGGTGCAACCAAAAAAAAAATATTGCAACAATCCACATTGTTTCTTTTAGGAAGGAATTGGCAACCGTTTGTGATGAAGGGATATGAGCTCAGCTTCTTCTTCTTAAAAGAACGTTAAGTTGTAACCAAAATGTCCAAGTAACACACAAATCTTAAAAAACACGCTCATGAATATTCAATGATGTGACTTTTCGGGATTTTTCGGAAGATTCCTCTCACAATCTATATTTAGCACGGTCATCGATAGGTGGGAGGCTATGGACAAAAAAGAAAGTTAGCTTGTACTACAGGATCTCGAGGCGTAAAAAACCAAGTTTATACTCAAAGTTTGATCTCCACTATTTTCGCAATCATTCTTGCTCTTGCAGCAATAGATTTTTGTAGAAACAAGGCTTATCAAATGGTTGTCATAACTAACAGCAGGAAGGTACATGGACGTCCTATCTCGTTCTCACATGTTCTTGTTCGATAGTCTAGTGTTAGTTGGTGATAAAGGATCGCCTTAGTAAGATTGTCACATAGCAGAACATTGCCGCTTTTTATATGCGGTTTTTTTTTTATTTTTGCTTAATTGGATAATAATTTATCCAAAATGGGAAAGTAAGTTCTGTATATGCAGGATGCAAGCATAATTTTAAAGTATTAATCAATTTGTTTATTGTGATATGCGGTGTATTTAGATTTTATATGTGGGAAGTCAAAAAATATAAATTATTTTTTAAGCAATTGTTTTTTTATTTATTTTAAACTTCCTTGAAAAATTAATCAGTTTAGTGAAATTTTTATTGATATAAAAATATGATAAATTCCCTCTTCAAATCGTAAAGTTTTTATAAGTCTGAATTTCTTTCTTTCTTCTTGTTTTTCCTGTTTGCTAATCACTATATACGAATAATCAAAAATGCAATTCAGAACTGTTATCATTGCTTTAACCGCTGCTGCCGTTGTCTCTGCTGCCAATGAAACTGCTAACGCAACCAACACAACCACATCTCCAAGTGGCGCCGTTGCTGGATTATCTGGTATAAATGTTGCTGGTGTAGCTGCTGCTGCTGCCGCTGGTCTTGCTTTATTAATCTAAGCTTAATAGAAAATTTGAATTACAAGGAGTGAAATTAATGGGTGTAATCTGTTTAAAAGTATCCTGCTTCGTTTTGAGTGCTACCAAAATTTTGCACACCCAATTTTGAAATCACATTGAAAACACACATTAGGTATTTTTGGGTTAGAAAGTGTTCGTTTATATATATAATTAATTTTAATATGTTTTTTTTTAATAGTGGAAGGAACTGAACAATGATTGAGTGAAAAGATTGAAGACTTGATTATACTTCTTGGTAAGTGGTTATTGTCTCTCTTTTGTTCATTTGTTATATAGTTTCTCTTTTTATTTATTTCGTTTTGTAATTTCAATGTACAAACCTTTTTATCTCAATTGTTTTCCATGAGCGATTTAGCAGGCATTGACATCAGCCAGACATGAGGGCTGATGTGAGCGATATAAACAAAGCGATTTTTATTCTCTACATCTTCAGTAGCCAAGAGGAACTTGCATTGAAGCGCTTTGAAGTCAACAAAACAATCTTCACAGTAGAGAAAGTGCTAGGTTCTTGTAAATGAAGTAGTTTGGCGTGATCTGTCGCACCAGTACGCAGTTATTGGAAGTTGATTCTCCAAGAAAATAAAAATAAAAAAGTACAAAAATAGAAGATTATTCAAAGATAAGGTAATATGCGAATTGGTGTAAAAACGTGGAAAACCAACGAACTTCTGGAAGAAATTGGATAGAGTTTATACTCTTCTTTAGTTTTGATGTTACAGATTTTTAGAAAAGTTTAAACTAAGTATTGATGTTAAAGTATTTGCGAAAAGTTTACTAGTAGCAAGTTTAAATTCAATCATCATTGCTCTATGGTACAGAATCACAAAACCTTCTATCTATTTTTTCTAACGAGAGAATTATTTTCCTTCACATGCTTAGTTCATAATTTTTTTATTGTTCTAAGGCGGGCTGAAAATAAGTTTATTTTTTTTATTAAGTAAAGATACATAATATTTTTGAATGAGGTGCACGACTATGGTTTGAAGTTTTTGTCCAAAACCTTAAACTTTTCAAAAAGCTTAACACATTTTAACCTCAAACGAGAGAATCTCATTTGTACTGCGCTTAGGAATTCAGTTGATGGATAAAATAAGCTGATTTTGAAGCCTTTATATTAACCAAAAACAAACTAATTAGTTGTCCTTCGGAAATTTTGGAATTGCATGACATAGTTGTTATACTTGATTTTATTTTGCTATTGCTTCTTTCCTCCAGCCTCCAACGCGATTTCCTGAAATAAACGAAACTTTAAAATAAAAATTGATCTTTCATTCTTCAAAATTTCAAATTGTCATGGGGCTAAGAAAAATCGCATAAAAATAAGATGATAAAATTGCTATCAACAGAAACATGAAACCCAAATGAACAAAAAATAAACTGAATTCAACTTGTTTGCTGAATTGTAATTGAAGAACCCATGGCGGGAGTCGAACCCGCAATCTTTTGATTAGAAGTCAAACGCGTTAACCATTACGCTACACGGGCGCTTTCGTTGGATTTCGAAATCACGTGATTTTCGTGTTATTTTGTGGCACGTGATATTCGTGTGATTTTCACGTGGTATTCGTGTGATTTTCGCGTGATATTCATGTGCATCGATAGAAAAGCGATTGGATGTTGTGGAATGCTCTACTCCTGTTCGGAGTATTGGACTAAGTTTTGAGTTAATTAATAGGTCAATTCCCCCTCTTGGTCCTTTCAGTTCTATCCTGGCTTGGAATCCATTAGATTATCAGTATAAAATTGGCATAGAGGTGTTGCTCTACGTAGAACACACAGCAAATCATAGTTTATTAGTGATTGGAAAAGGGATCGACCTTGGCGGTTCTCTTGTTTATCACTAACTCTGTATATTTCTAGTTTTTGTGCTTAGATGTGACAATATATAGGGATGAAGTGAAAAAAATGGGAAAACTTGACAAACATTGCTTATTCATTCTGTGCTGGTGTAGAATGATTCTTTTGCATGAGAAAGTCTCCAACCTGAGGTTAGTAATTTTTTCTCCTTTCTCTTCTGCTTACATTTCTGTTTCCCACTACTCTCAAAAAATCTATCCTTTAACCTAGTATAGGATGTAATACTGAAGACTTTTTTATCTTTTGCTCAAGAGCCCACATCTCTTGCATAATGACAAAAAAGATTACCAATTATGAAAAGAAAAATTTATGGATCATAAATGAAGTTTTGCTGACTATTATTGATGCAAACTAAAGCAATAACCTTTTGCTATGGTTATTATAAAATCAATTTCGTTGATCCATTTATGGTACAATTACTGCACTGCCAGCCAAAAAAATATTTTGTAAAAAATAGCGCGAAAAAAATGCTGCAAATTTTGCAACCATAACGTTTCCCGAAGACAGTAAGTAGAAGCTGAACATATATGCAAAGTTGAATAATAATCCACCTTTATAACACAACCTAATCTGAAATACACGCTAATGCTCCTTGGGGTTGCAATCTTTAATTCCAAGAAAGAATCCTTTAAAAAATGAGTGACACTAGTTGCTTCACAGCATTATCTAGAAAATACAGAGAGAAAATGGAAATGGTTTATAGTTTAGAAGCCCTAGGGTAGCACTTGAAGAATTGCTAAGAATTGTTGTTTCTTCCCATATGTATATTTTGATACCTTGACTTCTCCCGCATGAACATATACGGATCTGTCAACTTTCGTGCCTTTCGAACTCCATTATCGAACTTTCTAGAGATAAACGAGTTCTACTTGATCAATCAATTAGTTCCTTAGAAGCTCAGTTTTCTGTGCTATGATCCAGTATTCCTGGAAGCAATTGCATGCATATCTCATCTAAGTGAACTTGTTTAATAAGGGAGCCTCGGTTTTGATGAGGCATTGTTGTTTTCCAATCCGTATATCCTTGTTGGATTATCTACAATCCTTACATTTTAAAACTTCATCGTTTCCTCAAAGATAATATCTCGTAACCAAAATTTTCATATGACAACGGAAATATCGGTTAGAAAATAACCCCTTGAAAATTATCAATATAATCGAAGTTTCTTTCTATGCGTGTGCTACTTTTTAGTTTTCTGAAACATTGAGTTCATAGTGGGTGAATGATTCCTTCTCATATTGGTCTTTGAATTACTCCCAAAAGTCGGCATAGAGCAACAAGCTAATTCCTATCAAATTTCTAATAGTATTCCGATTGGTTTTTGTTTTTTTGAGTTCCGTGAGTTTCAGGTCCCAAGGGGGGGGTTATGATTGGTTTGGCAAAAATAAAGTTCTACAAACGAATTCAAACCTATTTTTTTTGGAGAAGGATTATAGATTTTGATTATAGATTTTCAAAACTAGCTATGAGACCCAATGGACCACATTTGTGTCCCCATATACAATAAGCTCCTAGGTCACAGATTCTCATACTAATCACTCGGGTTAAAAAAATAGTCAGTAATAGCAAAGACACAGGATTGATTACAAGGCTAGGGCATTAGTTAATAAATAAGCTTTTCTTTCGATCGTAAGAACTTTAATCTATCCGATCAGTCAATAATTCCATTCCAGATCATGTATCTGCCTAAAGGCTATTTATTCAGGTATTTTCCATCTGAAGCAACATTTTCCTTCACTAAAGAATTTTTGTTTCTTCTCATAGACCATTCTTCTTCTACGTAATGGATAGCAGTGATAAAGAAAGTTCAACTCCGTCACCAGAGAAGGAGCCAACCCTAAATTCTTCAGCTTCTAAGAACCTTGGAGCTGGGGATGGAACTACACTCGAAGAACAGTACTTGACAGGCTATAAATTAATCGGATGTTTGGTAGCGATTCTAAGTTGTTTGTTTCTCATTGGTATAGACCAAACGATTATCATACCCTTGTTGACAATTGTGGGTAATCAATTTGGAGCAACGGAGAAAATTGGATGGATATCTTCAGGATTTTCATTTTCACTCACAGTATTTACGCCATTTATGGGAACCTTTTCAATGGCATTTGGTAGAAAACAAACATTGCTGGTATCTGTTATTCTATTTGAGGCAGGATCTTTGGTCTCCGCATTGTCCAATAGCATGTCAATGCTAATTGCCGGAAGAGTGCTTACAGGATTGGGTGGTGCAGGAATTCAATCAATTTCTGTGATTATTGCTTCAGAAATCACCCCAATCAGCAAAAGGCCAATTATTATGGCCCTCGTTGCACTTTCTTTTTCTGTTTCGTCAACACTTGGTCCAATTATAGGAGGTGCTTTTGCAAGCAACGTTAGCTGGAGATGGGCTTTCTACATAAACCTTCCAATTGGTGGTGTAGCAGTTTCACTTTTATTCCTGTTCTTTAACCCACCAAAACCAAAGGGCACATTTTGGGAGAAATGCAAGAAGATTGATTATTTTGCTACATTTTTGATTTGTGGAGGTTTGATTTTCATTCTTCTAGCATTAACTTTGGGGTCATCAATGCAGTACCCTTGGAATTCAGGAATCGTGATCTCATTTTTTACAATTGGGGGATTGTTGACTGTTGGATTTTGTATTTGGAATTTCAAATATTCGTTTAATCCCTTAATTTCAAAAGAAGTAATAAAAGTAATCCAAATTAATGCTTGTGCAATGACCACAGGGTTTGCATTTGCCGCATTCATTGCACCTACCATTTACCTTTCAGTGTATTTACAAGTTGTACACGAGATGACACCCATGAGAACAGGTATTCAAATTTTACCTACGGTTATAGGTGTTGTACTTGGTTCTATGTTCGTTGGAATCTTTATGAGAGTGACTAGGTATACGAAACCATTTTCAGTTTCTGCAGGGATTCTAGGACCCGTTGGGATTGGATGCTTACTCTTATTGAGGACTCATACGACAACCAGTCAAATGATAGGATTGTTCACCCCCTTTGGTATTGTGACAGGTGTTGCGTCACAAGTATCATTTATGTCAGCACAACAGAAAGCCCCGAAAGTCAATGGAGGACTAATTCTAACTGTTACTTATATGGGTTTTGCAAAATGTCTTGGTGCAACTTTGACTGCGAATTTGGCAGACACTGTATTTTCAACAAGCTTAATTCGGAAGATCAATCATTTAATCCAGACAGAGCCTGATCCAATCATTGCTTCCGAAATAGCAAATTTAAATCCCAAGTCATTGTTGCAGTCGTCTAAAATCCTATTTAATTTCAGTAATGAGACTATCGGCATCATCAAGGAAGAATACAACCTGAGCATTTTGAATGTCCTCTATATGTCATTGGCTTTTTCGATTGTTGCAATGATTTCGTCGCTATTTCATACAAACAAGCGAATTCCAAAAGATGACAAAAAGAGCAATATTCCCAACAATTCTACAGATGAAGCTTAGTTATTTTTATATTTGATAGTTATTTTAATAGTTTATTTAAAAATGAAATGATAGTAAAACATACTTAATTAACATTGGAAAAGGGCTGCAAAAAACGACATAACTGAAACAAAAAAATTAAATCACGACATTTTTCACTCTATACTCAATTAGGAAATTACTTGGAAATGGAGCGAGTCATAAAGTTCAGGAAAAAAAATCACATTCACTTTTAAGATTTAAGAAATCGAAATGATGTTATATTATCTTTACTTCCTTTTCCTCAATTAAAACAACCAAAACAGCATATATAATCGAATGTCAGACGATAATATGACAGAGTCGAGTCCTCCCCCAACCAGAGGAAGAAGAAAGTCAACCAAGTCTTCTGTTCTATCTGAAGAACAGAAAAAAGTATGCGTTTTCAAGAATGAATCATCTCCTGATATTTTAAAAGAACCTATGTACTAACAGAAATCTTTATAGGCCCACCATATTGCATCAGAACAAAAAAGAAGAGAGAATATCCGAGCAGAGTTCGATAAGCTTGTTTCGTTGACTCCAACTTTGACGGAGCTGGAAAATAGATCAGAGTTGAACATTTTGACTAAAAGTGCAGACTACATCGATGAATTACGAGAAGAAAACATAAAGTTGATAGAGTTATGCCGTATGAAGGGTATACAAGTACCAAAGTCGCTAATTTATGAAGGTCCAACAAATGATGGAAGCGATATTGCCCAGTAGGTCCTTCCCCCCAAAAGGACTATTTATGAAATGTTACACGATATTAATGTCCCTAGGAACATGCTTGAGTTTTGATAGATTTATGACACAAGCCCATTTCCAGTTTAGTTCCAACAATAGTTAGCTATTTGTATTAAGAAAGTACGATTATTCTTCATTTATTAAAATTATAATGCATTATTTTATATACCGTCAGTTTTCCACCTTCCAAATCAACCCAAACGCAAACTCTTGGCCCTTACTATTGTACACATTTTGTACAGGTAAGGATTCGAAGCTACCTTTTGAATCAATTTTGGAAAGATTCGGGAGAGAAGCTAATACCTGTAAGAAATTCTTGCTTCTATTAACTTGTATGATTTTATCCACTAATTCCTTTCTTGAAGTAAATAGTGTCGTTATGGAAAGTTCACCCTTTCCTACTGGGCAGATATTCGAATCATCAAATTCTTCTATTAAGTTATCCAGCGACGCGTCAATTTCCTCTTCAGAATCCGAGTCATCATACATACCGGTGACGTCTTCATAACTGAAGCCACCCCACTCAACATCTGCGCCTCTGGGTAATGCAGAAACTTTAACAACAACTAAGTTTTTAATGTTCTCGGGTGTATTTTCAATAGATTCCATGAATTCTTTCCACGTATGACAGACAGTTGAAAGATACAGGGAGTCGTTCATAAAGCAAATAATCAGTCCTAATTTTTTGACATTGACCAAGTTCTTTACTCTGTACAAATGTTGTAACGATAATGCTGAGTTGAAATTGATTCCGTTGTTAGACAAGTCCATAGTAGACGGTATAAGCGGAATTTGCCCCGACAAACTAGCTAATTTGTAAGTAGTTTGGTTGTCGACGATACTCTGGGAATAAGGACCAATGTTTTGAGGACCCCAGTATGACCTGGAACGTATATGGATACCGGATTTCGGTTCTATATTCTTCAATACAACACAAGAAAATTGCACTGAACATAATAGTGTTGTCTCTATGCAAATTCTTGAGGGTGGAAGGTAGATATTTTGAAATTGTTCTCCATAAACTTTATTTATTGCGCCAAATTGGTTCATGTCCGATAATAGCAAAGATACGTGCTGGATATTATTGACTGTTAAATTGTTTTCATCAAGCATCGTTTTCAATTGAAGGAAAATATCACTAGCTTGCTGTTCCAAATTCGATTCGGATGAGGTCAAGTTTGAAATGTACAACTTTGAATTGGTCGAGACAATACTTGGAGGTGTTATCGATGGAGCAATATGCTCTTCGAGAGTGAGATTTGCCAAGCTCACATTATCTGCCTCTTTATTGGAAGTGCCACCGCTTAATAAAATGTTCTCAAATCCTTCCTCGAGTAGCGCCGGTGGTTCTATAAGTTCTAATTCGGAGCTATCTTTATCAACCAATTCAACCTTCATCTTCAAATAATATACATCATCACTAGGATCTCCCACCACTTCCTTTGCAGCAATTTCAAGCTTCTTAGTTCTGAATAAAGGACAATCAAATACCATAGTTTCAAACTCACCACCTTCTCCACATATATGAACTTGGTATAACTGATTTAATTTGACTAGGGTCGGAAATAATTCAGTTATACTTTTTCCCAAGTGATTTTTGTTTAATCCAATAGCGGCCACTTTGATAATCCTGGCATCAAGTTGATTATTGCACATTTCTTGCATCAATTCATATTGATCCCTTTGCCAAAGATAGGCCAATGAAGTCAATTTCAACCTATCACAAACGTTTTCTACTCTTGTTCGTTGGTAATGTGATAAGATGGCCCCACAACTGACAGCTTCCAAGTCGGGATGAGATGCTTTAATTGTCGACAATAATTCATGGAGATCTTCAATCTCATCATTTTGTGTAGGAGAATATTCTAAATTCTGATTTGACGAAGAACCAGTTATCAGCTGTCTATATAAAGGAACGTCTAGACATGATGCGTAGTATTCTATTATATCGTGGCCAACCGTTTGGAACATAAAGGAATCAATTTCATGTTGGTCAATTTCTTTGGGATGCAAATTTCCCAAGGCAATTAGCTCATGGCCCTGTGATAAACAGTGATATATATTGAAGAAAGAATCCTTACCTCCTGATATCAATGCTACAAACTTCATCGATAAGAAGAGAGGACTAGACCAACTATGGGAGTGATAGATACAACTTGCAAAACAAACTGCAAAATTTCAAACTGCATATTAGGGGTTCAGTACTAATAATACGTAGTAAGTGACCTCCCAACGTAATTTTCAGAACAGTTAAGATTTTGAGAGAAATGATTTTTTTTTTCGTTCTGCCAGACGCTCGCTCTTCTCACTGGAATATTTAAAAAAATTTTTCATTCTGTTTTTTACTTCTTCGTTTTCTCTTCTTTTCTTCCTCATCAAAGCAAACAAGTCAACATGCCTCGTATGTATCAATTATAAGATATACTCACATAGCTTAAACAGGAAAACTTCAATATAAACGATTTCAGAACTTGACAATCTTTTAGATTACCTTGTGCTTCCTGGTCGTTGAGGTTCGGGTCCTCCTTTCTTTGAAATGAAAATTTTCATAGAATGCTTTTTAGCAATTTAAAACACCTTTGTAACTGAATTCCCGACACTTCAGTTACAAGCATCGATGATTATTTATCGTTGTGTGTATCGTGAATTTTACACGAGTCCATATCTCCTTCTTTAGAGGGATACGGCAGTCATTCTTGGCGGGTAGCTATGCTGTCCAATTATTCAAGGAAGACTAGTGTCATGTCCACATGCATATTTGATGAATATTGTTGATGAGTTTTAGATTATTTTAAGAGCATTTCTGTCAATTTTTTTGTTTTAGAAAGTGTAGTGACTCGTAGTTTTAAGCCTAAGTTTTTTCTTTTACAAAAGATCTTTTATGCTAACATAAATTTAGGTGCTCCAAGAACCTACTCCAAGACTTACACTGTCCCAAAGAGACCATACGAATCTGCTCGTTTAGATGCTGAATTAAAGTTGGCCGGTGAATACGGTTTAAAGAACAAGAGAGAAATCTACAGAATTGGTTTCCAATTATCTAAGATTAGAAGAGCTGCTCGTGACTTATTAACCAGAGACGAAAAGGACCCAAAGAGATTATTCGAAGGTAATGCTTTGATCAGAAGATTGGTCAGAGTTGGTGTTTTACCAGAAGACAAGATGAAATTGGATTATGTCTTAGCTTTAAGAATTGAAGATTTCTTGGAAAGAAGATTACAAACTCAAGTTTTCAAGTTAGGTTTAGCCAGATCTATCCACCACGCCAGAGTTTTAATCACCCAAAGACACATTGCTGTTGGTAAGCAAATTGTCAACATTCCATCTTTCACTGTTAGATTAGACTCCCAAAAGCACATTGACTTTGCTCACAACTCCCCATACGGTGGTGGTAGAGCTGGTAGAGTTAAGAGAAAGAACCAAGGTAAGGGTGGTGACGAAGGTGCTGAAGACGAAGAATAAATGCGTTAGTCCAGATATTATCACAGGGTTATTCATGTATTTTATAGTTTTCATTTATCTTTATTTAATATAAATGGTTTTCATATCTTTCCAAACATATTTTTCAGTTCTTTATGTAGATTAGTAATTTAATGGTTCATTATTATGTAAGACATATATCGATTGTAGCATTCCTAAAATGAGCTTCTTGTATATTGACATGAACCATTACAATGACATGTGGGTGTACTCCAAATTCCAGATCGGTAGCCTAGGACATATGTATACTTTAGGGGAAATGTACAGTATAAGTAAATGGCTGCAAAATTCAGAATATCATCATCACATGAGATCAGGTTTTAGGGCTCAAACCCTAACTTGCATATAATATTTTGGTAGCCACACGCATTTTCCTCTACACCAAAAAAAAAGTTGAAAATTTCTCACAGTCAAAGTCGCATTGCAGTAGAGACAGTACCACTATTGCCAATTCACCTTAGAAAAATTAAAATATCAAAAGTTTTTTTCACATAGAAAGGGTATTATAATAGTTCAGCATACATAATTAAAAATGGGTAAATCGTATGTGGAGATATAAAGGATGATGAGACCATATAAGATAGATATACCATAACACCATAGGGGAATGATATAGACGTTATTTGGAAAGAGAGACAAGAAGGAATCACATTAAAACGAAAGTCTGCAAAAGAACAAAACTCTTCATTGAATCGACAGTGGAGACTCAAGAATTAAACATATGGATGGGCAGAGCAAATAAACTTAGATAATGATAGTGAAAGATGATAACGAGCCATATTCAATGAGCTTTTGGAATGCACAACTGAACTTCTGTACAACTTCGTATCATCGCAAATTCCATAATATCTAGAGGAAATTTGGGTCCATCAAAGTAGTGGGACACCTATCGCAAGTTCGAAGAAATATACAATTCAGGAGTATTTTCCGCATGTGTTATGAAACTATCTTATATTGGATTTCAATTATTAAAGGGAACATTTTTACTAACAATTTATATTATAGTCGTGGTTACAGATCTGGTACTCGTTACGCTTTCCAACGTGACTTCAAGAAGCATGGTGCTATTGCCTTATCTACATACTTAAAGACCTACAAGGTCGGAGATATTGTTGATATCAAGGCCAACGGTTCTATCCAAAAGGGTATGCCACACAAGTTCTACCACGGTAAGACTGGTATTGTCTACAACGTCACCAAGTCTGCTGTCGGTGTTATTATTAACAAGGTTGTTGGTAACAGATACATTGAAAAGAGAGTTAACTTGAGAGTTGAACACGTTAAGCACTCTGCTTGTCGTCAAGAATTCTTAAACAGAGTTAAGTCTAACGCTGCTGCTAAGAAGGAAGCCAAGGAAAAGGGTGTTCAAGTTTCTTTAAAGAGACAACCAGCCAAGCCAAGAGGTTCCAGAATTGTTACTACTGAAGGTAATGTTCCTCAAACCTTAGCTCCAGTTGCTTACGAAACCTTCATTTAAACAATCACAACACCACACCCACCTTTTTACCTCCTTTATATTTTTTATTATTTAATAATCTTAGAAAGTATAAATTAATGCACATATAAAAGTACAGGAAATATTAATATAAATCGTAGTAGGCAATGTTTTGAATACATCAAGCAGGGGTTCAAACATTCAAATATCTCTCTTAGAACATCTCGAACTTATTTGTATCACGTGATCGTAGTATTTGACGTTTTCCCTGCGCTGGCATTCAAGGGGAAAAAATTAGGTGGAGAACGATCCACATTTACTTGTAGAAACCAACATCCATAGCCTTCACCTTTGTATAAACCCATAACAATGTCTAGCGAACCCCCTACGGATTCGATTCAGCTTGACGAAAGGCCACCAACTAGATCATCCAATGTTTTTGGAAATGCATTACAGACCTGGGTAGAGATTGATTTACCTTCTTTGCAAAAGAAGTTGGATGAACAAGGATTGCAATTAAAAGAAGAGCAAAAATCCTCATTACTTAGTAGAAAGACATTAGCTGCTAAAACTAAGGAATTTAGGAAGCTAGATGATTCTGAGAAGTTAGAACAAGTGAAGTCATTATTGAAATTATATCAAAATGAAATTGACAAATTGACGAACAAAAATAAGACAGTGGAGACATATTTCTTTGGAATATATCGATTATTAGCTGAAGCACCTGATCCAAGACCATTATTGGAAATGTCATTGGATTCAGTTATTGAATCAAAAGAAGCTATAAGGTTACGTGCAGAAGTGGAAAAGCTCACAGATGAATTAACTCGGAAGGCAGATTATGAACAATTAAAGCAAAGACTATTACAAAATGAACAAAAGGCAGCAGAATTGCTCAGTTCCAAATTGAGTGCAAAAGAAGATGAATTCAAGTCTTTAATTGATGAGAAGGAATCCAATTGGTTAGAAAAGGAAAAACAATTGCAAAACCAAATAAAGAGGGCACAATTACAAATAGAAGAGTTGAGAACATCGAAGGAAGTCACTGAAAGACAATTAGACAATCAAAACAAACATGACCCAGCCCGTGATACATCATCAGCAGCTGTATTAGCTGAGTTAGATATCATTTCGCGTGATGCACAATCTTCAAAACAAAGAATATTTGAATTAGAAAAGCGCAATGAAGAACTCAGGCGACAATTATCCAATTCCCAAAATGATCTTGAGATAACTTCGATCAAAAACGAGTGTTCACAAAGAGTGTCAGAAATTGAAGGCGAGAATGCATTATTAGCTGCAACTCTCAACCAAACAAGACGAAAATTGGAAGATTCTACTAAAGAGCATACAACGAAATTAGAAGCATGTAATAGGGAGATCTCTCAAATGAGTCAAGAAATTAAAAACTTGAAATCTCGTTTGGATGAAACTGCCGATTATGAAGAAATAAAGAATGAATTGCAATTATTGCGACAAATTGAATTTGGTCATGAAGATGATGAGAAACACACCGATGAGACGGCGAATATTGATTCAATTCTTATTGAAAGAAACATGACCCTTACACAGCAATTGGCGGAACACAGAGCCCAGCAAAATGACTTCCAAACGAAGATCAAAGAATTAGAACAAGAATTAAACCTGTCAACTCAGGAATTAAATAATCTCCGCTCATTGAATGAGAAATTAGAAAATGATTTGGCCGATTTCCAAGATGTCGCTCAAAGTGGGAAATTCAATGATACTGCAAGTATGATATCTAGTTTTAGCAGAGTTCCTAGACAGCATGGAAGAAACGGAAGCATTATATCCTTATCTGGAGGACAAGGCTTAGGTCCTAATGCAGACGAAGCTTCACTTTTACCAATTATAACCAAACAGAGAGATAGATTCAGAGAAAAGAATACTGAATTAGAAGAAGAGCTTAGGAAGCAGTATGCAATTGTGAGTGACCTCAAGAGACAAATGAATGCATTGAAACGAGATAATGAAGAATTATATGAAAAGACAAGATATTTAGCATCTTTCAATAATCGTGGTTCCCCAGCTCAACGAACAGCAACAGGATCTACTGCGGGAAGAAAACTATTATATCCAAAAGCTAATGTGGATTTGGAAAGTAATAAATATCAACAAGATTATGAATCTAAATTACATCCAATTGAACAATTTAGAATAAGAGAACAAGAAAGGATTAGTTCAAGATTGTCACCTTTGGAAAGATTATTTATTTCTTTAACTAGAGCAGTTTTAGCGACTAGAACAACCAGAATGTTATTCTTTTGTTATTGTTTAGGGTTACATATAATTGTTGGATTTATTACTATTTATGCCATGAATCTTACTACATCGATGATACCTGAGGTGGGGATGAACACTAGTACTGGAGGAGTTGCATCAAGCCAAGTCGGTGCCCCTGAAGCCGCGAAGAAGCTATTAGTTAATCAACCTATGTAGATGTTTGTATTAATATAATGAGTAAATCCAGAATTGAATTTAATTTAATTTAGTTGCAAATTGACATGTGCCCCAGAATTATCTATATGCAGTCTTCCAAAAAAAGTAAGGGGCTATACGAAATTTGGATAATTGCTAATTTATAGTCAATTGAAAAATACTAACCCCCTTTAATAAAAATGGATTGCCATTGTATGAACTTCTCCTAAAATAATGAATCGATATTTATTAAGGTTATTATTACTTTCTATAGTTTATTTACTCTATAGATATAAATACCCAACTAAGGCAACAGATACCATGTCAGATAACGACAACAATAAAAGACAGGAAGACATTGGTGATTCAAAACCAGAAGATCTTTTAGTTGATTTCGGTGGCAAACAAGTACCATTTTCAAAAATAAATAAACCACATAACGTCATATTAGATCCAAATTTCCATCAACCTAAAGTCAATGCTGAATCGTTTCCAGATATAGAACCAGAAGCTAAGAAAGGCGAAGAAGATGTCGAAACTAGACGTAAGGCTGCTCATAAGTATATTCTTGATCCCTATGCTCATAAACCACAGGTAAATGCGGAACAATTTCCAGAAGTTGAACCTGAAGTGGAGAAAACAGTTGAAAAAGTCAGAGCTGCTCGTCAAAAGAAAGATGAATGATCTAACTCAATCTATATAGCTACAGAGGAGTTTTATAAAATTGTCCTATAAATATGGTATATAATTAAAAAACAAATAAAAATGGGCATTAAACTGATCCAAACATGACATTGTAGTGATGAAGGATTCATAACTATGGATATCCTCAAGGGAATCATTTCTGTGAGCAAATCATTCAAAAGCTTGTGCTTACTGTTTGACGGTTTGTTCTATGAGACTTTTTTAGACCAAACTATCCTGCAAATTTTCTCATCCTTGCAGCATAACAATTTTTCATAATAATTAAATTTTGTTTGTGAAACTACTCAGTTGCAAACATCTGTAGAGTACCACTCAACTTCTGAATTATCGTCATATACATTAGCAACATCACGCTATTGGTAATTGTGATATTCTATAAGGAATTACTTTCATAGATTATTGTTTGGTGTTATAGAGAAGACCCTGAAGATGAACGACCAAAGTTACCTATAGTCAACTTTTCCGATGAATTACTTACAAGAGAACTATTCAAATATACTTGGAAACATATGCGCTTTTCTGATTTACTTTCAAGAAGAAATGTAGAATATGCTTGAGACCTTTGAAGAAGTATCCTCTGAATCACAAGATGTGCAGCAAAGAAATGTGATTTTCATGTTTGTCAAACCCTGAATTCAGACCCACAATGAGAAGTCCACACAAAGCGACAATCTTTCAAAGTCAGCCAAACTTGGATAGGTTAGTATGTTTGAAGCCAGTTCAATGCTTTGGTACTAGATGGGTAAGGAAACTATTCATGGCGACCTTGGATAAGAATATTTCACAACGGGGAAGCACCAGATACATTTTTCTTAGGAACCTCAACTGAAGTTCATCTTCTAATGGATTTAAGGATGAGACCTCTAGTCAATAGGAACACTACTTCAACGATGATCTATCAAGCTTCTTCCTGTACATGCACTGTCTAAAAAATAAACTTATAGTCCTTTGAGAGGGATCTGGTTTTCTAGGACGAGTACTTCAAAAGCATTCACGAAATAGGTCAACGAAATTTAAAGTGTTAAGTGATAATAAGTGATACACCTAGACGGCCATGACTGTAAAAAAAATAATACAAATACATGTAACATGGGAATTGCAAATGGAGGAAATATGAGACTGATTCCTAAAACTATATACTCGATGAGCACGCCTCATCGTTTCAAGCACTTAAATGTAAGGTTTTAAAAGATTTATAATACTTTATCATCTGAATAACACAATATGTAGCAACAATGAATTTGAGATTGAATGAAACAATTTTCGCACATTTGCAACCAAAAAATTTATATTTATTCTGGTTGCGTTGTAAAAAGTCTTGGTACGTTCGTCACCTTCCTTATTGACAAATCTTTTATCCCGAAGGGTAAAGGTCTGGAATGTCCTACTTTCCAATCTTTTAGGGATTTGAGTATAGGCTCCAACGTATAGAAATAAAACTTACATAAAATACATGTCTTATAATCCGTGGTAAACAGCGGATTCTCCCCTAGTATAGAATGATGACAGCCTAATTTAATATTAATAATCATTCAATAACACTTCAGAAACTGCGAATCTAGAATTTCTTGTAGTATTTGGAACATTCGTTTAGTATATAAGTCTGTGTCAATCGTAAGAAATAAGAATGAAAGGATTTTCCCGTACACATATTCTATATTTAAATAAAAAATAAATCCCTGCTCATATTTCACACATGCAACGCAAAAAAAAAAATTCCACTAAGCGAAAAAGAAGAAGACAAAGAAGACATCCCACAAATTTATTCTTTATTGCGAAGAAACTTATACGCCTTATATATAAATACATACGTAAATTCATCATAATGACGGGACTACCTAAAAGGTTAATCCGTCTGCTTGTTTATTTTATATCATTTTTATTCATTGCAGCAATATTGTTATTGATTGCCAATAAACATGAGTATATCGAAATAGCGAATTTCATTCCAGAACTGTTTTTAAGTAAAGCACCTTCATATTTCCAACCTCCTTCCGATCTGTTCATTGTTGATATTTCCATTAGTAATTGTTTCAGGATAAATAAAAATGGAGAGAGTTGTGGGGTTCCAAATGCTGATCTGGGAGTTTTGGGTGATGTAGGGAAATTGGGAGGTTGGTCGAGGATTAATAAAGATATCGCATTAGATAAATCTTGGGTTAGACAGCAATTTTTTGCTTATAAGAAGGTGAGCCATAAATCTTTATCACAATTTTTGAAAGAGACTAATAATAAAGATGAAGTTATTATTGATATTGCTGTTGCAAATCCAAAGGAAGATTCAAAAATCAAGGGTAATACATTGATGTTACCAAAATATATCATACGTACATACGGAAAAACTGATATTTATGCTGATGAAGAAGAGGCAGAAGAAGATCTTATTCAAGAAGAAGCTGGCGAGAAGCTAAATGATATTACTCAAGAAAAGCTTGAAGAAGAAAAGGAGAAAGAAAACGAGGACACAGCAATTACTGAAGAAGAGAGAGTTAAAGAAGAAGGAAAGATTGCGAAAGAAGAAGAGGCAAAAGAGGATAAAAAGAAAGAAGAGATAGAAAATGAAGCGGAGAAGGTCAAGAATACCGAAAAATTAAAAGAATTCGAAAAGGGGACTTCTCCAAAAGAATTTGAAGAGAAAATTGGACCCCAGGTACCAACAGTAGATGAAATAAAAGACAAAGAGCCGCTAGTTGCTAATGAAGAGCAAGAAAAAGAAGAAAAGGAAAAAGAGAATGATGACAAGCCAATCCAGAAACCTGTCAAGAAAAGACAAGATACTCAAATAAAGAGAGAAGCAGATCCTTCCTCAAGATATATCCCTACCAAAGAAGAAGTTGCTTCTGCAGGATGGAGACAGAAATCTAACGGGATTTGGTTAAGATATGGCTCTCATTCGACCAAAAATCCCATTACGGGAATCGACCTTTTATTTGGCCATGAAGCAGTTGACCCAAGACCTAACTGGACACTCCTCAAAAACCCTTTGCGTGGTCTTTCCAACCCGTCTGATATTCCCGTGTTTATAACATTCCGTCGTGGTCCAAAGCTTGACTATAAGAAGAAATATCCCATTTCATTAAAGTTGAAAGTCAATGATAAATTCAAAATCCTTCAAGTGGCAGATTTACATTTCGCCACAGGATATGGGAAATGTCGTGATCCATCCCCACAACTGACTGGAGGTCGGAATTGTCGAGCAGATGCCAGAACCTTGAAATTCTTGAATAAGGTATTAGATATAGAAAAACCTGATTTTGTGGTGTTGACTGGTGATCAAATCTTTGGAGACAATTCACCTGATTCCGAATCTGCAGTTTTCAAAGCATTGAATCCATTTATTGAACGAAAGATCCCGTTTGCTGTTACTATGGGGAATCATGATGATGAAGGTTCATTATCAAGAGATGAAGTAATGGCATTGAGTGTCGATTTACCATATTCTGTTTCTGCTGTCGGACCGGTTGAAATTGATGGGGTTGGGAATTATGTCGTGACTGTAGAAGGAAAATCTTCAAAAGAGACTGCATTGGCATTTTACTTTTTGGATACTCATAAATATAGTCCTAATAATAAAGTTTTCCCAGGATATGATTGGATTAAAGATAATCAATTGAATTTTGTCCTTGAAGAATATGCCAGTTTGAAATCTAGTATTGAATCATATGGCAAAACATCTATGTCAATGGCATTTTTCCATATTCCATTACCGGAATATAGAAATTTCAATAATCAACCTTTTATAGGTGAGAATAGAGAAGGGGTGACTGCTCCATATCATAATTCTGGAGCTAGAGATACATTAGCTGAAATAGGGGTGAAAGTTGTAAGTGTAGGTCATGATCATTGTAATGATTATTGTTTAATGGATACGCAAACCGTTGATTCAACCCAGAATCAAATGTGGCTTTGTTATGGTGGAGGTGTTGGAGAAGGTGGATATGGAGGATATGGTGGATATGTTAGGAGATTGAGAATCTTTGAATTAGACACTGATAAAGGAGAGATAAAGAGCTGGAAGAGAAGAGAAGATGATCCTGTTAAGATCATTGATGAACAGATTCTAGTTACTGGTGGAGAATTAGTGAATTGGTAGCTTCATATGCATGTAGAAGAAGACTTTATTTAATTTATGTTTATTTTTTATAATAGTGATATTTAATGATGCGTAAAATTCTAACATGAGACAACTTTAGATTTATTATTTTCTTTTTTTACAACACGTCAAAAAAGGCAATCAGACAACAACTTTCTTTAAAAAGTCTGACTCACTGGTAGAACTTTCTGTGACATCATAACACAAACACCGAGGAGGGTAACACGCGTATAATTTAACGAACTAATAGATGACAGAAACACCAGAAGTACCGGATCCAAGATTAACCGATCGAAATGATGTCAAAGAATTAAAACAATGGTTAGCATATATAAACTGTCAACAATATTACACCAAATTCATGGAGAATGGGATCACAGTAGATTTAATCCCAGAATTAGATACTTCATCATTAAAAGAACTAGGAGTGACAAAACTAGGTGATAGATTACGTTTAGAAATCGCCATTGGGAATCAAAAACAAGAAAAATTGATGAATGGTATTCATATTGACGATCTTTATCGAGACCTTGATCTTCAAGTGACATCTCCAATACGAATACATTCAAACTCGAGCCAAACGGATCTTGACGGAACTCTTATACAACAGGGTATATCGGGTACCGGATTAAGTGGGGGGATTAGTGGGACTGGCAGTGGTGGTCAGAACATATCAACATCCATAAGTTCATCCAACATAAACACGACTCTGGGTACTTCCAATAAAGATTCCAATAAAAATATAACATTCATCCTTAGTGATGGATCAATCAAACGAGTAAATGTAAGTGGATGTTTCAATGCTCAATCAATAAAAGCAAAAGTATTAAAAAAATTAGGATTCAAATCACAAGAAGCAAAATTTGATACGTTTATTCATACTCCTTATCAGGTCAATTCTGATCATGTTTTCGGAACGGGAGAACTGGCAGTTACGTTATTATTTGATGTTGAATTGGTGACGATTTGTTATTCACCGGAACGATTAGAAAAACATCGTATCATGCTTGTGCCTAAGAATGAATATCCTACTGAGACAGCAATCGAGACATCAAGGAGGATAATGCATAAATATGATAAATTGACATCGTCGAAAGAAAATAATATCATTCATGGAAGTGGTGTCGTAAATGGCGATAATGCCACTAGCGGTGCTGGAAATAATGAAGGCAATGGTGTACATAAGAATGCTAGAGCAACTATGAGGAATTTCTTTGGACAAAGACCTCCAAGTGAATTGATTTCATCCAATTTGGCAGAATATTTCCCAGAAGCAAGACAGAAGGAATTAGAACAAACAGTTAGGAATTCAGTGAGACATAGTGTTAGATTATCTAGGAGATTTAATATCCCACCTGGATTCTTAGGTGCTGGTATTGGAGTGCCTGTCAATAACAGACAATCTATGCATAGTAATATATCGACGGGATTAAGATCAATATCTTCAGCTGAATCGGCGATGAGAAGGAATCATAGAACAGTTGGGGATGTTATGGTTCATAGTATAAATGCAATTGATGAAGCGGTTAATCTGAATGATACGTTGAGAGCATTGGGTCCACCAGCTAATTCCCAATTTGGTGATGCTAAGAGTATTAGTTCTAATAAGAGTATGAATGCCGGTAGGAAGGCACTTCATAGAATATCAGTTGCTACTGATTTAGTTGCTGATTTTGTTGATGATCATGTTGGTAGTAGGATATCTACTATTGAATTAATGGATTCTGATTCGGAAGATGAGATTGATGATTTGATTGATGATTTCAGTAGGTTTGGAGATGGGAATGTGAAGGATGTCAACAATGAGGTCGAAGAAGTGGAAGAAGAAGAATCAGAAGAAGAGCAAATGGGACCTCATTCTAATTGGTTGAAGGGGGCACGTATTGGTTCTGGAAGTTTTGGTACTGTTTATTTGGGTATGAATCCATATACTGGGGAATTAATGGCGGTTAAACAAATTCCATTACCTAAAGAGAAGGATGGAGAGGATCATCAAGTTGAAAAGATTATGATTGAACAACAACAAGAGATGACATTATTGAAAGAATTAAATCATGAGAATATTGTTAGATATTATGGATCAACAACTGATGAAAGTTTTTTGAATATATTTTTAGAATATGTTCCTGGAGGATCAGTTCAATCAATGTTGAATTCATATGGACCTTTTGAAGAACCTTTGATTAGGAATTTTGTGAGACAAGTTGCAATTGGATTGAATTATTTACATGGAGAGGATATTATTCATCGTGATATCAAGGGTGCAAATATTCTTATTGATATTAAAGGTACAGTTAAGATTGGAGATTTTGGAATTTCCAAAAAAGTTAGTAGTATAGATGAAGAAGATGAAGATTTTAAAAAGACCGGGAAAAGAGGAGCATTACAAGGGTCAGTATTCTGGATGGCACCTGAAGTTGTAAAACAATCATTATATACTAAGAAAGGAGATATTTGGTCAATAGGAAGTTTAATTGTGGAAATGTTTACAGGAAGACATCCATATCCAGAATTAAGTCAAATGCAAGCATTATTTAGAATTGGATCATTAATTATTCCACAAATACCTGAATGGTGTACAGAAGAAGCAAAAGAGTTTTTAACAAAGACATTCGAGATTAATCATACATTAAGACCAGATGCGGTAGAGTTATTAGGAGAGCCATTCTTAAACCCATTGATTATGTCTAAGCAGTAGTAGTAATCAGTATCAAATACATACAGTATTGTTGTCTTACAGCCACCACATGTGGTGGCGAGTGGGGCACTTGGGGGGTTTAGAACCTAGAAATGACTAAAATTAGTCGTGTACTAAAAACATTTTTTCTGGTGATTCAAAGATAAAAACGAGGGGAACGCAAAGGTTAAAAATAAAAAAACAAGGGGTACTTGTTTATATGCCGGAATTTCTATGAGTCAAAAAAAGAGAGCGCAAAAATTAGAGAGAGCGAATAGTCATTGTTAAATGCTTTAAGCGAACTAATCCTCCTTCAATGTGCTTAGATGTATATGATAATGTAAATAAGATTACTAATAGTAGAAAGAATGAATTTATAATCAAACTGTAATAGAAACAGATTTAACCTTTTTTTCACCTCTTCTTCCGGTTTGTAACTGGATTAGTATTAAAATGATTAACTGCAAGAGAGAGATCCCTTTTAGTTTGTTAGTGTAAGTTAAATTATTTCTTGTGTGTGTTTGGTTGTAAAAAAAAAAATAAAAAGTGATTACAATTTCAAAGTAACCTCCCCTCCTAATTATTAATTAGCAACAATAGGGAATTAAGATCCAAATCAATTATATTTCCCACCATTATCATTACAATAATTTTAACAAAGAGAAGCTTTGATAATCATTTTCAACACAAAGTTTAATTAAAGCTTCATTTGCAAAAATTACAAATTTCAAACTCAGTCCACTTTTTTTTTTCTCACTCTTTTTACAACAGAAATAAATTTAAATTGTTAATAAATAAATAATCATCATCAAACTTTGATTTCTATGTACATTTGTTGATTAGACATTTTTAAGAGAGAGAGCTAGATATATATACATACATACACACACAAAGACTTACCTACATACTACACAGACAATGGAAATACCTTTAAAGTCAAAACCAAAGGTATCAACTGTCAATTTATTGGATGAATCAAAATTCCAATTGAATCATTCGCCTTCTCCTACAAATGATACCCAAACTTCCTTACCTTCTGATTTACTTAAAATTAGACATAGTGCTGCTGGCTCTAGAAATAACACATTTGTTAATCGTCCAGATGTCCAACAAGATTACATTCATCAACCAATTAATCAACCCCAAATATTACCACCATCATTCCCTGCTAATTGGAAATTGACTAGACGATATTCAGAAACTGAAAAGAATAATTTTGATCTGGAAACTGGTCATAGAATATATGAAGATGGGAAAATAAGACCACAAACTATTCGACTGCATGAAATTGGTGGAAGTAGTGTTGGAGGTGGACGTCTTGAGAGACATAAAACGTATACTCAATTATCAAGAGAACAACAACAGGAGAGACAACGACAAAACTATAAAATAGATTATGAAAATCAAGTACCTTCTGGGATGGATTCTACTGTAATGAAAATATATTCCCGTTCACATAATAGTGAAATTGATGCAGATTCTGGTGCAGGTCTTGTTGGATTAGAGGATGAATATATACCAGGACTAGATTTTTCCAATATGATATATGAATGGAATAAGAGTTCATCTGATTTAGACCTCAAAGATACTCAAGGAGGAAGTGGAAGTGGAAGCGCCAGTGGAAATGAATTCATTAGTCCTGCACATACACCCCATAGTAGGGAAGCATCATATCTTGATTTAAAGACATTGCATGCAAAAGTAGCTCCACAACCAATTAAAAATGCCAATGCATCCAGTAGCAAATTTTCATACTCCAAATTGACCGAATACATGAAACAAAGACGTGGAAGTAATCAATCACAAACAGTTCCAACAAGCATAGTCCCACTCACTCATGGAGCTACGTCTCCTGAAAATAACATATCCGATAAACGCTCCCTGCAAGATGATTTATCTACGTCACCAAGAGCCAAAAAACAACGCTCAGCAATCAAACCAGATACAGGAGATTTAACTTATGAAATTATAATGAATTCCCTTCCACCAAACTTCAATGAACTTCCATATTCTCAAAGGAAAAGAATAGTCCAATCATTTTCTGATTCAATCGATTATTCGCAATTTTCATTATTTGCCAAAAATTATCTTGGAACATCACAAGGATCAGGCAGAGGTAGTAGTGGAGGTGTCGGCAGCGGAGGGAACGGAGGAGGAGGTTTCAGAAGTGGAAGTGGATCCAATAATAATAGTTTCATTAGACGTCCACGTATGGGAAGTGTAAATACCATTGCTGGCCGTTTATTAGCCAGAACTTCCACTACTGATTTCCAGAAATTACAAGAATGTAAACCAAAATATAATGTGGATGAAAAGGGGGCAATTGTATTAGGTCATGAATTGGGTAAGATTATTGGATTTGGTGCCTGGGGGACAATTCGTGAATGTACGGATATAAAAGATGGAAATATACGGGCTTGTAAAATTGTTAAATCTATTAAGGAGAATTATGATCCAAAAGGTTCAAAAAATTGTGGGACAGGAAAGAGTAATCCAAAGGTATTACAGGTTTTCAAGAAAGAGATTGAAATTTGGAAAAAGTTAAAACATGAGCATATATTAGGATTAATCGATTATTTGGAAACTGAACATACGATTTTTTGTATCATGAATAGAATTAACGGGGGGACATTATTTGAATTGGTTTCAACTTGGGGACAATTCAATTCAGGATTACTTACTACAACTGGCCCATTGGAATTCCTGATTAACAGTCAAAGAGAAAGATTGAAACGGGTTATTGATTGTACTTCACAAATCGTGAATGCATTATTATATATGCATGATGAAAAGGGAATAGTACATGGAGATTTAAAATTAGAAAATGTTTTAATTGAAAAGAAACCTCCAGATTGTTTTAAAATGATCTTGTGTGATTTTGGAATGTCACGAATTTATAGTACTAGAATCAGTAGAAAGAATTCACGTCTACATCATGATCGTAATAACCACCATCATCCTCACCTTGACAAAGAAAACCATTTAGTTATCAATCCAGTACCCCAGTCAATATTAGATGAAGAAGTTTTGATGTTGAGAAGTAGATCTACCAATACCGAATACAGAAAACCATATCAAGGAGATGATTCTCCCAGCACCAAGAAATTAGATCTTGGTATCCGAGACGATTCTCAAGTCGGATTAGATAGTTATTTTGATAAATCGAAACCCCACGGGCCTTCACTTCAATCAGTCCATTTAACTCCTCAACATACCGCCTCCACCGATTCGCTTTATGAATTCAAAAACGCCTTCCTTCAAAAAGAACTCCAACATCAACAACAAGCCATTGATTCCGACTTACCTCATTCCCATATCGGGTCATTACCCTATGCAGCGCCCGAATTGCTCTTACCTTCCCCACCTCCACTCGGTCCCCTGGCTGATGTATGGGCCCTAGGAGTGTTGATGTATGCCATGTGTGTCGGTAAATTGCCATTCCAACACCAGTATGAACCTCGATTACGTGCCATGATTGCCGCCGGGAAATATAATAACACCGATTTGAAAAAGGCATGTTTGTTAGAATGGGTATTGGCTACTGACCCACTGAAGAAGAATGAAAATAATGAAAAGGATGGTATTCATGCTGCTGATATGATTTTACAAAGTCCTTCATTGGTGGATTTGAATAGACAACGGGCGTTGCAAGATTTACAACTTGAATGGGCGGAATATAAATCGAGATTGGAATTTGAATGGTTGTATAAGATAATTGAGGGATGTTTGGAGAAAGATATTACGAAGAGATGGGATACTCAAAAGATATATGAAGCTCTTGAGGATCATCCTGAGTTTCATTGTGGGAATTTCAGATAATGGAGCGGGGTTTAGCTTATGATTTATCGATTTAATATTGAATTTTTGTATTTGTTTGACTTCGTTTTATTGGGAGAAATTGTTATTTTGTTTTTGAATGGCTGGATGGTGTTTATATAGTTAGTCTCTGACTAAATTTTTGCATTGTTAGGATTTTTTTGTATTATTTCTTTGGTTAATTAGTGTTTAGCGTAGATTGTATTTTTAAAGTATGTGAAACACGAGGTTTATTAATGGAGATCGCAATTATGTAGATTTCTCAAGCATCACTAATGAAAACGCATTCTGTTTCGCCCATTCTTGACTGACTGACGTTTATCCAAGTTAGAATTAGCTTTCTTGGGAGTTATGATTAAATCTACAAGCCGACTCTATGTGAAATGAACATTTGCTGCTTCCCATTTTCATAAGTTTGTTTTCTTGCTTCATAAATCAAGTCAAATAGACTGGAATAGAAATGTTTTTTGCAACCTAAAAACGAATAAAAAATTGCTGCAAAAAATACTTGGATAATCTCGCAAAACTGGCCAAAACCAGTAATTCGAAAGCACTGCAGACCATGAATTTATCAACTCAATCCTTGAGGAACTCCTGTTGGCATGCCTACAGATGGCGACTGGAAAGAATCCCAAGCGTCCAAATTGACGCAGTGCCGGTTGCAGTAAGTAGATAGTAGCCTTGCATGACACTACTTAAATGTGTAATACACTCAAATCAAATAACCCCTTTTTAATGAATCATCATAATTGTAGAGTCCAAGCATTATTGTCATTTTGTGAGTATATCCTCCATACCTGTATGCTTTAGTTGCAATTCCTAGCACAAGAATATTGAACCGAAGCTATGAATCAATACAGTATCCCCACAATTTTTAACTCTTCAACTCACTAGATAAGAGTTCCAGGGATTTTATAAACCGCATCGTTTTAAACTTCAAAGGTTAATACTTCACTACACTAAAGATGAATGATCATATGATATGTACAAATCATAACAAAACAATTTAAGAGAAATAGTGCAAATACATCTTATTAAAACAAGTAGAAGAAGGCATTGTCAGAAGTTCAAATAGTTCAAGCACTTAAATGACAAACAATGGTTTAAAAGAAACAAAATAAAAAGATTAATATTGAATATATCAGAATTCCATCACATCTTAGAATAATGATCTTGTTGAGATATTCGGTAAGACTTCATTTGTTTTAATAAATGATCTTAAAAAGTATTTTAATAAAAGGTTAATAAAAGTATTATGATGTGAAGTCATGGGAACCAAAGCATCGATATAGGTGCTTGTATTCATGAAATGGTTGATATTTTCCACTGAGAAAATTACAAGATAAAAAGGTGCTAAATTGGGTTGAAATTTGAGATCCAGAAACACTAGAAATAATTAGGATGTATGATTAACTAATATAATAAATATATAATAATAATATGACATGTTCTCGTTAACTATATAAGATACTATTAATTGTTCAATTTTATGGACATTTGTCCACTTTTGTTTTCTCTGTTCCTCTTGGGGGGTTTCTGACAGTCCCTTTTTTAACCCCATAATTAGATGATTTTTTAGTTTTTTGAAAGTCCTCTTTCTAAAAATATGTTTAAAGGGTAGAAGAAGAAAACCTCAATAAACATTGAAAAATAATTTCTTCAGTATTACAAACGAAGTGAAAAATAAAAATCGAATGAGAGATTAATATTAGTATCCAGAGGGTTACACGACTGGAATTCTTTGTTCATAGAATATTAGCTTAATTTGGTGTCTCGTTCGCGGTACCTATTTATTTCGGCAATTAACGTATGAAGCCATATTGGGGATCTTGGTTTTTTATTCTCCCATCTCTAATAAAGTTGCACTTTTCATACTTGTAGATGCTTTCTATCTAGATTGACACACATACCATGAACAGAACATTTATTCCAAGAGAATCTCGTCATTTTGAAACTGATCTAGTAGTGTGTGTTTCTGACTATTTCAACCTCGCCTGCATTTATCCACCCCAACTCAACTCTCCTTAACAAGAAGGCTGGATATTACCTTGCTTTAGAAACAATAAAGTTTGTCTTTCACCTGGTTGTGTTCTTCTCAAAAGTCTGCTTTAAGATGCTTTAAACTGCGATAGGGCCACAAAACACATAACAACAACGCGATATTAGAAGGAAGCAATAAATCGGTACTATACTACCAAAGTAGACCTTCCAATGATTTTAAGATTCCAAGGAATGGATCGGAGCTTTTTAAAACTTACCTTCAGTCTTTTATTCTTCTTCTTCTTCTTCTTGAAGAAACACCGGTCGAAGAAACAAAGTGAAAATATCGTTGTCGATTTCGAGAATTCTTCATTGTTTTGGAAGGTGTTGAGTGATATGGTAATGAATGCTCCGACTAACAGCTTCCAAGAGAAGGAATCATGTTGATTCTTGAATAGATATGAGAAGTTGGTATCGTATCCATGTTGGCTTTCTTAGTTTTTGCAACCACTTATCCAAATTTGTATTTGGATTTGCACCCAAAATCTGCCAACCGAAAAACTCGAATCATGTGCAAAAAATACGATCAATACAACGGTCAATTGCCAATAATTTCAATCTCTGTAATGATCAACTTTTCATATGTCAATTCGAAAATTCATTCATGCGAGGAATACTGATCGGGGAAGGTCTGATTGCATCTTTAAGTACCTAAAGTATCTCCCTAACCAACGCAATAAACTCATGTTCTTTGAACATGATGTCATCTTTTGTAACTGTCAAACTAGTAATATGAAAGACACATGGGATGAGGAGTCAATCAAAAAATTATAACTACGAAATGAACGGAATAATAAATAAAAAAAGATCGAATTCCCGTAATTCCATTTCATTGCCATTGCTATTCCTTTTTTTCAAGGCGATAGATTATTTAGAAGAAAGGGGTAGCAAAAGAAATTGCGGGATGAAAAAAAGAACAATAGAAAAGGAGGCTATTAGCGAAGATTTTTGACTGATGGCTAACTAACTAAAAAATGACAAGCCAGTTTGATTTATGGGGAAGAATTGAATCCTTTTAGTGTATGATAAGAAAAAGAAATCATATGTTAAAAAAAGAAAGCCAGAAAAAATTTAGCCTGTTAGAAGGAGGGTTGCATGACGAATTCTGCCGCAGCCATTGGGCGGTTTAGTTTCTTGAGCAAGCAATGGAAGCAAAGTGTTCACCAAAAAGATGCTGAACCTTTGAGAATTCACACAAAATCTCTAAAAATAGATTCGAAATGTAACATTACTCAAAATCATGCTTTGTGTATACTTTGAAATAAACTAGGTTTTGCCGAGGGTAGAAATAGAAGAGTCCGCTAAAGTTAAATTGCAAAACGGAACCGACAACCTTAAAAGTTTATTTTTGCGAGGGGCCAAAAGAATGAAATACGAAATCAAAAGGGGTCGTGGTGATTTCGGGTGGGTCATTCAAAAAAATAGAAAGTTAGCGGTGAACAGGTGACATTATTGATGGCTGGTTGGCTATTTTGTGGGGGAAATGTGTTTCAACCGTGTATTTGTGTCAAAATTATTAATTAGTGAATCAAATTTGTTAGAGATTGTGTTATACAATATATGCGTGTATTCACCAATTAAGTTTCCTATTTAAGGAGAAAATAGGAATGGGTAAACTGTAAACAAATATGATTTATAAACCTGTAAAATAAAGTCATTCATTGACTGATTTCAGTTTTAATTTGCAATACAAAAAAATAATTTTCTTGTTCGAATCAGAATTTCTAATTTTAGAACATTAAGTTTTAGTATTCCCGAGTTTTGTGTTTTTAGTGTATGTGTGGGTATCCCTTTTAATTAAATAATTATTATTAAAATCAAACAAAGCGCTGCGGTTTGAAAAACTTTAAAACTTGGTTCGAGTAAACTCGCGCATATATAAATTCTGTAATCTCGTTACATTTTTGAATTAACAATTTTAGAAAACTACTACAGGGTAACATATTAATCTATTTATCATTATCATACATTAAACCTTACGTCATTTGCATATACATTCATATTAGTCTAATTATAATTATAAATTAACAAAACATATTATGACACAACAACAACAACCAGTTATTATTACATTACCCCAAGGTTATACATTAAGAAGACTTAATCTAAGTGATTTTGAAAATAATTATTGTGAAACATTACAAGTATTAACAACAGTTGGTGAAATATCTCAAAAACAATTTAATGAATTATTTCAATATTGGGAATCATTACCAGAAATTTATAATCCTCATGTTATAACTAATCAACAAGGTAAAATTGTAGCTACAGGAATGTTATTAGTTGAAAGAAAATTAATTCATTCTTGTGGTTTAGTTGGTCATATTGAAGATATATCAGTATTACAGACTGAACAAGGTAAAAGTTTAGGGTTATATATTGTTAGATATTTAGCTAATTTAGCTAAAGCAAGAGGTTGTTATAAAGTTATATTGGATTGTTCTCCTGAAAATATTAAATTTTATAATAAATGTGGGTTTAATCAATGTGGTATAGAAATGAGTCAAAGATTTGATTAACCGCCCCCAACAATATCTCGAGGATACTTTTTAATGACAATAATAAATATACATGTATACTATTAAATATAATTAATTAATACATAAAGAAACGGTAATAACACACTTACTTACTCTATATATTTTCTAATGCCTATAAATATTTGAATGTTAGTATGAAATTGTATGTGTCAAGATTAAGTTAATGATGATACATACTTCTAAAGATACAATTGAATTACCTCTAATTATTACAGTACCAATATTTAATTTATCATTATTTGATTGTTGTTCTAATGCATCTACTAATGTTATATTTAAGAATATCTAAATCATCTTGTTAGTATTGTCTATCTCTCTCTCTTTAAGTATAAATATATACATACATCATATCCTTTTAATGTTCCAATTACTTTTCTTGATCCATTTAATTGTACTGATAATTTCTTATCCATATACTACAAATATTATCTATGTTAGTATTCCTATATATATACATCTCTTGATCTACACTTTGTTACATACACTCTTTAATTCAGGTTCAGATACCATTGTTACTTTCTACTTTGACTCTATTCTATTTGTTCAGTGTGTCATTCACATCATCTCACTATTCATTAGTTCATCTCATTTTTTTGCTGCCCGCTGTCGCGCTGCCATGGCCAGAACAAACGCGACTGTACATGTAAATTCTTCAGTGTGAATCAAAACATGAAACAATTACTTTGGGTCAGTCAGATTTGCAGCAATAATGTCAGATGATCACGCATTCTCAGACTTACAAGATCTTTCATCGTCTACATCTGCCAGAGGTGAAGATGAACCACAATCTCAAAACCCAATATTCGATTACGCAAGAGCTCTAGTATTTCAACAACAACCACCACCTTCCACCCACAACCACCTACACACTGACTCCCATTCCGACTCAGACTCTTCCAATAATAACCCAGATACACACGATATATCCCAACTCATCCAAACCCAAAGCACAAAACTATCCCTCTCCCAAAAACGAGACGAATTAATAACCCAAAGAAGTCAACTAAGTAATGAAATTGATGAATTACGATCAAAACTACGAACATTACGACAACAACAAATTTATAAAACCCGTCAAGCCCAATTAAAAACCTTACTTGATCAAAATAATCAAGAAAATATCACGTCTTTAGGAATAATCAAACAACGTGGAGATAATGATGATAAAGTCTGGAAAAAATTCAATGTTTCCCCATCATTGGATTGGAATCAGAGATTGGAATATGTGAAGATGTTTATACCATATTTGGAACTTGAACAATTATATACGATGAATTATTATGATCGAGAAGATAGATTGATTAGAAGTATTGAATTTGTGGTGGTGCTGCCATTGTTGTTTAAGATTGGGATTAGGATATTGATTAAATGTGAAGATAATTCATTGATGAAGATTGAGATTAAAGAAGGTGAATTGGTCGGGGTTGCTTTGGTGGCTCCGGATTTTCATCGGGTGTTGATGAGGAATTATATACCGGGAAGGAAAATTGATTGTATTATGTTTGGATTTAATTCGGTTTCGAATTTATTACAGAGGAGGATATCGATAATGTATAAATTGATTAGAATGTTTAGGAGGTTTATTCAAGATGAAAGATTCGAGGAATTGTTACGAGATGAAGAAATGTCAGATCAGATAAGATTGTTTTCGATATTGAAATCGATTGAGAGATTAGAATTGGTGATACAAGGGTATAAATTTATTCTTGTTTGGAAGGTTATATTTCAAGATATTATAACTGCAATTAGTGAATCTCAAATACGATTATTTGTAACCGATATGAATAATAATCAATGTGATCAACTCAATTATATAAATGAAATGTTCAATAATCTAATTGTTCAATATGGAGTTATAAATTCCCTACAAACTATTCTTAAAAATGTGTTTCCTACAACTGTTATATAACAAATTTCTTATATACTTACTAATGTATTACTTGTTTATTTATCTATACTACATCATGTCCTATTCCAAATGAAACGTAATTCTATCATCCTTAACCATCCTATTCACAACCATCTTCTCATGCAACCTCCTAACAAACCAATCATTCACAAACGTAATCAACTGCAAAATAAAACAATTCTTTTCATTCACCTTATTAAAATCATACATCGGCAAATATTCAATCCCAAACTCCCCTCCACTTCCATCCCCTCCACCACTCCCACTTCCTCCATCCTCACCTCCAACTTCACTGATCCCCTCATCTTCATTCCCACCCCCAACCTCACTTTTTATCCCAAGTGATTTCCCATACATTGTATACAAATACCTCTCAACTCCATTCACCAATTCATACCGAATATCCTCCCATTCAACCCCCATCAATCGATTTCCCATCGATTTCTTATATTTGAAGTATCGATAGATCCAAGCTCCCAAAATATGGGTCTTTTTGTTGAAAGAGGCCGTACTGGCTTTCGAAGACGTTCTGACCTGTTTAATCATCGGGCGGGTGGTTTGCAAGACCTGAATATGGTGTTTTATGGATTGAGTTTCGTTGGGTTTGATCTTTGAGCTAGGGTGGGTGGCGGTGTAGGTTTGCACGAGGGCTGAGAGGTCTTGGATGGGGAATTGGAGGGGTGTGAGTGTGGATGTTAATTTTGTGGATTGATTACGAAGATAATCGCCTCCGATTGTGCTGGTGGTGGTTTCGTCCTTGGACGGGGAGGTGATGGTTGTGGATTGGGAGATGACGGTTTTGGTGAGGGGGGAGGAAACGTTGGGGATGTTTCTCTTGAGTCGTTTTTTGGATTTGGAAGCGGAAGGGGATGTTGATGGTTTCCGCTTAGTGAGGTCTTCCAGGTCGGATTCACTTGTTTCGATATCGTCTAGGTCTCGTTTTTTGGATTGTTTTGTGGGTCGTCTAGTGTGATGGTCTTCATCGTTTAGATAACTGGTTCTGGTTTCTTGCATTAAGGTTGCATATTTGATTTCATATTCTGTGTCTTTATCAAATTTATCAAGTAATTCTTCTGGTATGAGTTTAACTTCTGGGACTTTTCCATATTCACTAAATGGATTATTTTCTAACTCAGCAGCCGTGAAATTAGTTTCTAAATAAGTATACATCAACCATAAAAATCTCTTTGCTCTAATTTCTGGAAACACTTTCGTATTCATAAAAAAATCAATCAATTGATTAGATTCATTACCATCCTCACCCAAATACCCAATCCCATTTATGGAATTGCTCAACAAGAAAATCAATTGAACAACATTCGTATTCGGTTTATTAATCGGTGGATTCGTCAGCATATCAATCAAATAATTCAAATTATTCTCCTCCCCCTCACAAACCGCCTTCAACATCGATTTCAACCTAGGTGTATCCTGCAACTGTCTCCCCTCGATATCATCAGCATCATCAACTTGTAAACTTGGTATGGAATGATATGTTCTCAAGCTTGATTTCATCTCCGGCACGAAATTAATCGTAGTATTCATTCTACCAACATTCACTAATAAACATACTTGTGCCACTGATTTTCCTAATTCTTTATCTTTGATTAATCGTTCTTTGAGCACACGGGAACATTTATTCGATTCGACAAGGGTACGTAAATACAATTCTCCAAATGTAATCTTGGGATTATTATTGGCATTAGGAATCTCACAAATGGGGAATGGATTCGTGAAACATGGGGTTTGGTCATTGAATAAAGCCAGTAAGAAATCATATTGGATATCTTTTCGCCAGAATGGTTCTCCATCTGATTTCTTCAAATGACGGGCCGCTTTTGCAGTGGCAGAAATCCCACCACTGGATGAAGCTGATGAGGATTTCTTACGACGACGAGATGTTGATGAGGAGGAAGATGGTTTGGTGGTGATGGTGGTGGTGGAAGTTGCAGATTGGGATAGCTCTTCATCTTCTTCACCCATGATTGATGAATTGACATCTGTGTCATCGACATATTCATCATCGTCATTGTCATTGTAGGTGTCATCCAGTTCTGAATTGTTCATGAGACTGGAGATGGATGTTATTTTCTTAGGTTGATATGAGGAAGCTGAAGGAGGACTTTGATGGATGATAACTTGTGGAACTGGTGGGACATTTTCTACCAAACTTGAAATTGACAATGGTCCAGTGTGGTGTGTTATTTCTGGTAATGGATGTGGTTGTTGAATTTGTACTTGGGGTGGTGGTACGGATGCAGGAACTGGTGCTGGTTGAGGTGGTGATTGTTGTTGATGTTCTATGGTAGATTTAGAAGGTGTATAGGTGTCATGAATAGGATCATAACTCATTGTGTATAGTCTTAGCGTCTGTGGTATAGAGTATTACTTAAGTAAATTTGTTACGTCTTCAAGTTTTTCTATTCTTATTTTTCCAATTGCTTACCTTCCCTTTTTACTTTCTGACTGGGAAAAAAATCTTAAAATTTCTTTGGTGCTACCACTCAATGAACGGTGCTACCAATTGAATAATTAACAACTTGTAAGTTGTAATATTTGAACCACTGTAAGCAGTCGCCTATAGAAGTACTTTTGTGCTATTACTGGAGGAGGAGATCCGATTATAAACATATAAGAGAGTCACAACTTCTAGAATACAGGTTTTAGGCTTAGGAATGTCTTTAATTTTGTTACTGTAGAATCATAAATTTACACAGCATGCTGATCTATGTATTGATCTCTAATGATTTAATATGTCTATAGACTATGTACTTTATCAAGACATAAGTTTTTTATTAATGAAAGTAAACATTAAGAATAAAGAATATTCAATGAATTAAACTTTGAAGAGTAGCCTAGCAAGCCCTCTAATTCGACAAATATTGGGCACCACTTGGATCTTTGTCAAGACTACTCAAATAAGGACTGCACCCATGCAAAGAAGACAAATAAACAAAAAGCCGGTTTTCTAATGTCATATGTATAAGTATAATATCTATATCTAAAGACCTAATAAAATCAACAAAGCTCCAATAAATGGTGATAATTTCCCAACACCAGAATCACTAGTAGTAGTAGAAGAAGACTCAGTCGCATCTCTATTTTCACCACCACCAGTGGTAGTAGTAGAAGACGACAGATCATCACTGGAAGAACTTGCTCTGATAGTACTTGATGATCTAGTGCTGCTTGATGATCTAGTACTACTTGAAGTAGGTTTAGGAGTAAATGATTGTACTCTAGCATCAAAATCACCGCAAACACTCTTGAATTCTTTCGTTGCCAATTCAGCTTCATTATTTGGACAAATATCGATCAAACATTGTTGAAGATCACTTCCATATTGAGTACACATACATTCAATGGATTGTAACCCAGGGCATGAAGATTCTTTATGGACTTGGGCTGCGCATGCTAATAAACAAGCTGGAGGTGTAGCTATCGTAAACTTTAAACAGATAGTTAAAACGATTGAGATGACTTGAAAGATTGATTTCATATTGAAGGAGTGGATTTGTATATCTAGATCTGGTATAAAATAAATGGCTAGGATGGAAAGATTCTTTGATATAGTTTAAAAAGAATGAGTGTGAAAATCGTCAAAAGTTTAAAACATCAACTGAGTTTTTATTTTTCTTATTTATTTTTCAACTTTCGTGTATTTTTTATTTTTTAGTTTCTACTTGCATACATTGTGCATAAAAAATAAAATTATATTTTCTTTGTGGGGCGCGTTTCCAGATTTCGGTTATTATTGTTTTTAGCGAGTGGCTATTGTACATGTTAATCTGAGACACGCCACAACTAAGCAAAATAACTGATNATTTTTCAACTTTCGTGTATTTTTTATTTTTTAGTTTCTACTTGCATACATTGTGCATAAAAAATAAAATTATATTTTCTTTGTGGGGCGCGTTTCCAGATTTCGGTTATTATTGTTTTTAGCGAGTGGCTATTGTACATGTTAATCTGAGACACGCCACAACTAAGCAAAATAACTGATGTGATGTGAATCAAACGTTTACTTATACTGCAGTATTCATTAAATATGAGTATAAGGATGTGTATATTAAGAATATGACATAGAGCGGTCACTAAGAACAATCGTCTAAATCAACAATAAGATTTCGCAAAATTATTCTTTAAAGAAGAGTTTACATGAACAAATACAATTCCAAGATGAAACAACCAATTAGGGGAATAGTTTTAAATGACAAGTATTGTAAGATTCAATAACGTTCAATGCAGGCATGCTGAAGCACATTGTTTCATAGAGAAAGGAGAACAGACGGAACTCTTAATTATCATTTCTTTTGAGATTTCACTACAAAACAAGGAAAAATCGCGACCTAGTTGTGGAAAGGGTATAATCATAAATATGTATCATATCACATAGTCTAATAAATCATAAATAAATATCTTATACATCTCTAACCTTTCAAACCCTATACTCCCGGCCAAACCATCAAATTCTCAACCACTTGTCCGTTAATAACAACCCGAGAATCTTCTTGTATACTTATAAACGACTGCTCCGAAACTTCAAACGGTTTAGTCCATATCATTACCCCTGCCTTAACATACACTCCGTTAATCCTAAGTATCCTCAACAACCCCTTTGTAGCAGTATCGCAAACCCCATTATCCTTATTAGTTGGATTTTCAACCGAATCGATATATTCTTGTGAGATCAATCTGTTTCGAGTATCAATTTGTCCCGGCATGAGTTCTTCAAACAGGATTTTTAGAGATCTGAACTCCGGAGCCCAAAGATCTCCCGATATCATCAACACATCATCATCATCATCCACTGGCGTTTTATCGAAGTATATCTCCGATACTTCAATTTGATTACATTCTTTAATATCTAACCAAAATACATCATATTGTCGCGTAGTCGCTGGTCTTGGACATTGGAGATACAATTGTTTATGCTTATGATTAAACATGGTGAATTTGTCATAGAACGGTTTTGTGAGCTCGATATAACTGCCGTCTAAATTCAGTTTGGAGAGATATTTTGGTTTGATTAAGGATTTGTTGTAGAGATAATCGGCCGAGAATAGGTGGTCCCATTTATAATAATTTGATTCAAGGAAGGAGTCAGGGTAGGTGTGCCATGGGTTGAGTTCACAATGATCAAATCGGGTTTCGAGGGGGTCTCGTTTATGGATATAGGTGGGGACTCCGGGAATAGGTGAATTGCCACGTTTGACTAGGGTTAGGTTTCTTAAGAAGGTGGATACAGGGGCATTGATTAGATCTTTACTTGTTTGGCTGATTGTTGAATTGTTGATGATGAATTTTTCGTATAAATTTTTCTGCATTAGATTATCATCGTTTAGGATTGATGAGTTTTTGAAGATTCCAAGTAGGTCTAAATCCTTATTTAACCATAATGGATGAGCTTCAGTTGAAAATATCCAATTCTTATTATTCATAATCTTGGGATCATGTAAGAAAAGTTCATCTTTAGTATCAAATAATAAATATAAATATTTAATCAGTTCACCAATAACAAAAGTTTCCATTCTATCTTGTCTCAGTCCAGTTGTAACATCTTGCAACCCACTAAACCCACATTCTGTCATATATCTATCTCTAAACAAGTTCAAAACCCGCTCACCAATCTGTAAATACATAGGATCTCTAGTCGCCCTATATAAGTAATAAGTCGACTCAATAAATTCCGGTCTTAATGCATACCATTGCAACTCAATTGCATCTTCCAGTTTATTAAACTTCTTTCTCGGATTATAATACCGGAAAACCCACCTCTCAGGTATCAGATCAAAATAATCCCAAATCTTCAAATATACCGCATGAGTCTTTATAGCATCCTTAACCTGTCCAGTCAACACCTGCAACCCGGGCCAAAATGCCCCCAAAGAATCAATCCAATCTCCAAACAGAGCTCCTTCTTCAGTATTCACATTGGAGAAAATCATCGTTCCATCAAATTCCCCACCTCCTTCGGCAGAATGGGTCAATAAGGCCCGATATGAAACCTTGAAGACTTCCCACATATAATCATCATTAAACAATATAGCCCCCTTGGCAGCATATTCATAAAACGAATCAATGGAGGCTCCAACCCCAGTTATGGCATCCGCCCATTCATTTTTAATCGTATTGATTGACATTGGTAATAGATGTAGGACCAGTTTTGAAGACCATAGTTTCCAGAATGTTAATTGGGTATAGTATTCGAATTGATAGTCTCCTGTTAGACGGGATAATAATGTGAATTCTAATATTGGGGTGGTGGCACCGGCGGTGCATGCACCTATTTGTAAATGTGATGGGATTTTGCTGAGTCCCTTGGCGAGATTGATTCTAGGCATGGGGATGTTGGTGGTGGTTTTGTAGGAGGGGATAAGACGGAGTCCAAGATCGTGGGCCATGTGTAATAAGAAACCATCGTATGATTGACAGATTTCTTTGAATCGGTCATAGGCTGGTGATGGAAGTAGGGTGAGGTTGATGTCTGTTAATAACAAATGTGCTGATAAGAGTCCACCAAGGGATCGTATTGTCATTTCGAATACTTGTACGATTGTATCTTGTTCAAACCAGCCTTGTTGATTCAGTTTCATGTATTCTAATATGAATTCCAAAGAATCCCAATCTTGCATTATGATTAAAGTATCAAGATTATCTAATACTGTTAAAGACACATTGGCCATAGCATCATTTCTATGAGTGTTAAGGGCATTGGTATAATCTGGACCTAATGGTTGACATGTAATGGGTGTGACTTCATCAGCTGGGAATCCATATGTCATATAAGAACTCCAAGCATGATCATATAGTTCTTTGGTTTCTTGTTGGAGATATCGAATATGATCTGGAGTAAATGAAGAATTAAAAGGTGAATAAGCTGTGGTTGAATCACATAGCACTATCACCAGCAATACCACTATAAGTAACTTCTCCCATTCATATCTAAGTGACATTTGAGAGACGAGTGGTGTGTTCTTATAGAATCAATGAATCTGGTGATGATCTGATGATGATGATGACAGATATTGAAATATTTCAGTTTGACAGTTATGTCGCGTGAATTTTATAGTCGCGAAAAATTTCACAATCACGAGAATTTGCATTCTCTAATAAACGAAATAAATACTTTTGATACTTATAACCCGCCAAGTCAGATACGATTTACTCAGAGGTCTTGGCAATAGCTAAGAGAGGATAGACCAACTCCTAAGACTTACTATTATCTTGGGTTTACCCCTTTCGAGTCTCCGGTCAACACATTTAATATGTAAATTTTGTATAAACTGTATAATAAACTAATTAATTAACCAACCAACTAATACCAAGAAATACTAGTATTACTGTTTCTAAATATACTACAATCCCCCATCCTCTACACTTCTCTCTCCTCTCTCCTCTCTCCTCTCTCACTCTCACTCACTTCCCAAAGATTCTATTAACTTGAGTAAGAATTCTCCCCGTCCCAAACCACAAAGTCACCAAAATCATAAATACATTCATCACAATAATCAACAATCCACTCAACATAAACCTGGGGGCAAAGATTTTCCAAACCATTAAATGTCTTCTAAAATGAGCTGCAAAGATCAAACTACTCAATCCTGTCAATAAATAATATGTAATCAATGTGGTTGCATTCGTGATAATCTGGGAAAGTACCGTGATTGGTTTATTCGATGGGATTATTCTCCATAAAGTGATCAACGGGATTGATAGACATATTATCAAAAATGGTCCAAATGTATTCAATGCAATATTTAAATGTGTAAATGGGAAGAAAATAGTTTCAGTTGTCATGAATCCTAATTCCCATTGGATTGAAGGTAAGGTAGCTTGATGTCCTGTACTGAAGAAATGTTGATATCCTAATAATCCAAATATTATTGGTGAAATTAAATTTTTTCTAATATTTAAAATTTCATATAATTCTAATAATGATAAGATTTGAATGATTAACATACTGATTGATAATGATCCGATTGGTTTTGTCGTTAACATGATTGCCGCGGTGAAATTTAATACGAGTAAGAAATATGACGAGCCATAGACATTTCCATATCCTAATATCGTAGCTGTCTTGTTTGTAGTATGTCCATTACTCTCGTCACTATCCTCATCATCCTCGGATGAAGAAGATGTAGTACTGATCTCTTCTTTTAAGTCTAATTTCACACATAATGGACCTCTAGACCAACTGAAATTCGCCAATACTAAACTAATCAACAATACCAACCTTGCAATTGCCAACTTAAAAGATTTCAATAATGGAATCCCAATGATTAAATTCACATGATTATTAAAATATTCACTATTTTGAATATATTCAAATGTCCAATACACAGCATTCATAAATAATAAAAATTTAAACCCGGTACCGATCCATAACGGAGCTGCTGAATGATATGAATCAGATAATTTATAACAAGATGCAATAAACATCGGCAATAAATATGACATCACATGCAACAACACCACGGCCCACCAAGTAGTTTTGAATGATGTTTCACAATATGGTCTCTGTTCTTCACGACAAAGATTAATCATCGAAGTCAATCTCGTCATAATCGTAAACGTAATCGCATGCGATAATCCCAATATTTTATCCCTGGTCGAAATCGGTGAATATGGAATTGCACAAGCATAAATACAACAAATCCCAAACGTAATCAAAAAATAACTCACCATCTTATCTTCCCAAACAACATATGAATTCGAGGCAAATATCAAACAATGTCCAATCACAAATATGATCCCCATAAATGACCAACTATTGAAATTATACCTAAAGAAATCATATGTCTGATTCCACAAGAAATTCACACTAAACCTATCCATAATCGGGGCCCAAAATCCAATCACCATCCCTAATGCAATCCCAATCCCAAGGCATCGTTTCAAAGAGAATTCAAATGGTTTTAGGACAATAAAGATCGAAAAACTTAATACTAGACTCACCATGGTCATGGCAATCACCGACCCAATGAATTCGAAACTCATGGTCAGGACCCGGACCGCGGGGATGGATCTCAGATAGGTGATCATGAATGTGAGTGCGAGGAAGAGGATTCCGATCCCGATAAGGATTAGTTTTAGGTCGAAACGGGCCCATAATGATTTGCATTCTTCCAAGGAGAGGATTTGATATGCTTTTGCTTCTTCGATTAGTTTTTGATGGTTGTAGGAATCGGTATTGTTGTAATCGAGGGTGAAGGCGTCGTAATGGTGGATTAGTTTAGATAAGTTAGGAGTGGCATTTCTGAAAGATTTTAATTGTTGGATGGTTTTGTAGGATGCGATTGTTAATTCTTCTTCGGTGGAGAATGCTTCATCGATTGGAAATCCTAGGTTGTTGTAGGGGATTGGTAGGCCCATTAGTAAGGATATTGTCGGTACTAAATCGATTTGATTCACTGAACGATAATATCTACCTTGTGAGGTTAGATTATATAATGATGGATGTTTTTTGGTGAATTGTCCAGTTTTGGAATACATAAATAAAGTAGATTCTAATTCATCAGGGGCATCACCTCCATGATTCCCAGTAGAATCCATTCCATGATCACCAATGATTATTAACAATGTATCATCATCTAATTCATTAATTACTTGTTTTATAACTGTATTCATTTGATTCAATTTCTCCTTCATGGAATAATGTGATGGTCCATATCTGTGTCCAACATGATCTACTCCTAAAAAGTGTCCCACTAATAAATCCCATCTATGAGATTCTTGTAGTAATGGGAATAAATGTTCAGTAACTCCATTATCAACCGTATGTAAATCCCAAACATTTAAAGAATCATATGGAAAATTCAATTCCGGATGAATATATTCATTAAATAATGCTGTCCAAGTATCATCACCCATGAATGCGATTGTTTTATTTAAGCGATGTAATTGTAATAACCAATTATCCTCTTCAATTGCATCACCATTAAAATTTGAACTTGCGTCAATAAAAGTAGGTAATGAACCCGTGGTTAATCCTTTTAATCTTTGTAATGTTGTTGTCGGAGGATCAGCCATGAATTTTAATAAGATACCATTATCTTGTTGAGCTAATTCATATAAAATCGGGAAATTATTATGATAATATTCATTAGATGATTCCGGTGTCACTGGTATGACGAAATCAAATCTTAACGCGTCTATAACCAATAAGACAGTTTTGTTATACTTAGCTGGTCTCATGCATGTGTCATTGTTATTGTTACCACTACCACTGCCAGTAGAACATGAGTTAATATCTGGTAGCACATTTCTTCTTAATAAGAAACCTTGAGTAAAGAATCCAACACCAATGAATTGAATAATTGATAAAAAGATTAATACAATAATATAACCAATAAATGTATATCTTAACTTCTGATGTCTTATTTTAGTTCTTGTTTGTTGTTGTTGTAGTCTATTGGCTTTCTTAGCTTTGTTGTGGTTGTGATGGGTATTGATGGTACCCATGGCATCTATATCATCCTCCATATTGGTAAAAAAAAAGTATAAGAGGGTTTGTATAAGCTATTAGTTGTCGGTGTTTGTTATATTAATTGATATAAGATCATAAAGTATCTATCCCTCTTTTATTTGTCTGTGTGTATAATATACTCCAATTAGGTGTGTATGACTTAGTAGAGTATTACTTGGTTACTCTATCTGTCTATTTCTATTTCTATTTCTTTATAGCAAAATTCAACAATCTCTAAATTAAATAAATTTTTAAATCAAAAAGATATACAGAGACAACGCTGAGACTTACTGAAGAAAGAGAGTGACAGAGAGAGAGAGAATGAAAAAAAATTGTTTTTTTCTGTTGTGCTATTATACACGACCAATATAACCAGAAAGGTACACAATTACACTACCCTATATAGACTACAATATGGTTTAAACCCCATGGCTGCAACAAACAGATAGTCATGACTGGGCTAAAGAAGAGAAAGTAACCTTTTGATAGTCCAGTCTCATACTACCAAAGAATGTCTACAGCTTTATTCCCATTAAAAAGTCTCTTGTTATATTGTAATTAATAATAATAATACACTTACTCTACAACTCTACTCCATACTATGATCAATCTGACTCAAGAAATCCAGTTCAAACTCAGAACCACCCATTAATCCATCCACATCATTGTCATCCCCTTCATCATGATCCACCATATTATCATCATCATCCCCAGGATTAAAATTATATAATTCTCCAACTAAATCATCATCCACCCCTCCTCCCACTAAATCATCATCTGCGTCCTTAAACAAATCATTCATATCATCATCATTCACAATATCATTCGCTACCCTATCAACAACATCATCATTCACATCTCCAGATCCAGCAACAATTCCTTCATCATCACTGCCTAGTCCATTTATCGAACGTCCTCCGGTATCCATATTAGTATTAGTTAACCCAGTATTATTGTTATTACTATTATCTTGATTGGTTGAGTCATTCACTCCTCCTATTGTCATTGAAAATGTATCTTCGATATTTCCATTCGCGTCATTGTCAACATCATCGTCATAACTATTTCCCGTATTTTCGAAATTGAACATATCACTAACCCCATTGAATTTTGATGTGTCTACGATACTACTATTACTATGTTGATGATGATGTTCATATCTTATTGTATTCTCATTATATCCCATGGATCCATTATTATTGATTTGTGGTGGGATGTGTTGTTGTGTTTGTGGTAGTTGTAATTGTGGTTCTTGTTGTTGTAGCTGTGAACTTGTATTAGGGATGTTTATAAATGAATTAATCAGTCTTGGATTATAATTCGCAGGAGCTGATGAGACTTCTATACCCGTTGATATAGAATATTGTTTATAATTAGCCGTAGATTCATACTTCTGAGCAAATTTATATTGATATTCATTCAATACCAGTTCAAGCTCTTGTTCCAATTCCCGCAATGACTCTTTATCATATAATTTCGATCTCAACTCCGCAAGTCGATTAGTCTTTTCTTGTTGATACTTATACCGTTCAGTATTAGGCACATACTTCCCATCATCATCCCCACTCCCAATCCCTATCCCACTCTTTAATCTCTCCTCCACTTTCTTCATCACCGCCAAATCTCCAAAATAAATATCTTCAGCTTTTATATCCCCTTCCTCCAACATTCTTTTCGAATTCTGGCGCATAATCACAGGATATAACCCCGGAGGAATAATCTTAGAAGTATGTACCAATTTACTAGTCACATTCTCAATATATTCATGATTCGTAATATATCTCGACAACATATCATTCCTAAAACTTATTAAATCGGCTTCATCATGTAATTGAACCCCAGGGTCTTCTTTTATGTGACTATTTTGGGCATGTGCATGTGCGGCGGCTTGTGCTTGGGCCTGTGCTTGGGCTTGAGCTTGGACTTTGGCGGCATGGGCTTGGGCTTGGGCTTGTGCTTGTTGTGCTTGTTGGGTTTTTTTGTTTGTACGACCTCTTGGTCTACCTGGATGGGCCATGTGTTTCTAGTTTTCCAAAAGTCAACAACAAAAGTAATATATAAAAATAAATGTAATAAATCGTCTAGACAACTCTTCTATCAAAGCAAACAGTTGTTATCTCTTTAAGTTAGACTAGGTCCTTCTCTATCTGTTCACTCTCAGTTTGATGATTGATGTTGTATTTGGGTTTTTTCAAGTTGTTGTGGATTTTATTATTTTTTCTTCTGGCCCAGAGCTGGTTAACCATTTTTTGGTAAATGCACGTCTTCTATCTACACCACGGTCTATCAACTGTCAAGCTAATATGACAATTGATTTGTAAATAAGTAAAAGGGTATGTCATGATGAACAAGTCTATATAATAATATAAATAGAGATAACGCTATATATCTCAATAAAAAATTGCAAAAAAATAATAAAACTAATAATAAACTAAAACTAAACAATCTAAAAAAGAAAATAAAAAATCCACCAACTCAATAACCTCCTCTGTCACCTCCACCTAAAGATCAAATCTTCCATTCACGAATTCATAATCCATTTGATGATCTTCTTCTTCCGCCTCATCAATCTCCATCTCATCCTCTTCCGCAATCTCTTCATCAATCACATCTTCATCCGGTGGTAAATTTGGATTTCCAGGTATGAATGACCCAGGTCCTTTAAATGCATTCATTCTATATGATTTATTATTTCCAAAGAAATGATCATCCATAGCAGAATCATCAATATATGTAAACCCTTTGAAATTCGCTTGTACGCCAGGGGATAATGGAGTAGTGGAGGCCATTTCCAATTGTTGTTTCTTTAAGATTGAAGTAGTTGATTCAGAAGTGAATTCAGGATCGAAATTAGATGTATCTGTTTCCGAAGTAATATGAGGTTTGAATGGTGGTGGAATTGATTTCTTACGTAATAATTCCCAATCAATATCATTGAAAAATGCATGGGCTCTTAATTCACGGGCATCATTAGTGGCACCTAATCTATGTTTGGGGTTTCTATTTAATAAACCTTTGACAAATGCTCTTCCTTCTGGACTTAAGACTTCTTTAGGGAAACGGACTTTTCCAAATGCAATGTTTTTATACATTTGTTGAGTATTATCGGCATAAAATGGTGACCAACCACAACACATCTCAAATATTAATACACCTAATGACCAAAAATCAACCATTTTGGTATATCCTGATTCATCTAATAATACTTCTGGCGCCAAATATTCAGTTGTACCACAAAATGTATTGGTTGTACCATCATTATTTAAATTTGCTTTAGATAATCCAAAATCACATAATGCAATATGACCATTTGCATCCAATAAAATATTTTCTGGTTTTAAATCTCGATAAACAATATCATTATCATGTAAATGTTCTAATGCTAATATTAATTCTGCAATATAAAATTTGGCACGATCTTCAGCAAATCTACCTTCTTTTTGTAAATGCCAAAATAATTCTCCTCCTGACATATAATCAGTAACTAAATATAAATCTGTCGGAGTTTGGAATGAAAATTTTAATCCAACAATAAATGGTGATGCTGCTGCTGATGTCCGGACTAAAATATTTCGTTCTCCAATGGTATGGGCAATTTCCTTCTTCTTAACAATAACTTTCTTGGATAAAACTTTCATGGCATATATTCTTCCAGTATCTTTCTTTTTCACTTGGAAAACTTGTCCAAAGGTTCCCTTTCCTAATAATCTCAAGAATTCAAAATCATCAGGTCCATATGATTTCTTCTTATCTAAAGAAGTATATTCCCATCTAATTTGAATCGCACCCGAGATCACTCTCTCTCCAACAATTCTAGCTCCTAATTGTAACCATTCACTACTACTTTTTTTATTCACAGTAGTTGATGGAGAAATTCTTACATGTCCTAAAAATGCATCATCTTTAGCAGCATCATACACGGAAATATCAAGCTCAGATTTAGACCCCACTACATCAAATATAGCATCATGATTCCAAATAGGATTGGTTGATTCATTACTTAAATTCAAATGTGGAGTTGATAATTGCCGTTGATATAATGATGGTCTAGAAGAATTATTATTAGCTAGTAACATGGATGAACTTCTCATTGGTAATGCTTTTGGTATCCCACTATGATGATTGGCATTCACATGATTCTTGGGATGATGTGATGGTTGATGTGCAAGTAATGATGGGGATTTCCCAAATGATTCCGCAGCATTAGTAACAAATTCAGAACTTTCAAATGTACATACTACATATGGTTGTGTTGCATTAAGATCTCTACCTTCAATAATTGTGATTTTTAATTTTCCTTTTGGTTGGGAATTTTTAGAACTGGCATTTACTGTTTGCCCAGTTTCATCAGTGGTTATAATCATCGGTTGACCATTTGTGAATGCTTGAACTGCTTGAAGTTCTTCTTGTGTAGATGATTGTGAAAGTGGCTGATTGGTTTGTTGTTGGTGTGGCTGTGGTGATGGTTGTTGTTGTTGTTGTTGCGGGTGTACTTGAGTTTGTGCGTAGGATGAGGGTGTATATGCTTCTGGCTGCGGCAGTTGTTGATATTCATTCTTTGATTTGAATGTTTGGTTTAGGTAATTACCAGGACTATTAGATGCTTTAATTGATGTAGTTCCATATACCATAGAATTGCTAGATACCGCTGTGGTTGGTGTTCCACTCGCAAGCCCCTTTGGAAGAAATTTGATATTCCCTCCACCGGTAGAATATTCTTCATTTCCAAATGATGGATTAGTTGAAGATGGTGCATTTATTGTGCCTGTAGTTGTTGAAGTTGTTTGACTAGTTGCTGATGCCGTGGGAGGTGGAGTTGGTGATGCGGTATTATCTCTCTTGTTGAAGGTTCCGAATCCGAATATCATAATGATTTAGTAAAATATTGATATGTGTTATTATATGAATGATCCTGTCTTTATCAAATGACGACAATATAATATAATATATGAAATTAATGAATTAAAAATTAATTAAAATAGGCAATGGCAAATGCTTGTGTGTGGGTGCCAATGATCACCAATAAATAAAATACAAAAATAAAATTTGAAAATGAACAATAATTTAATTTGGGAATGTCTAAAAAGCAAGTAATGTATACAAAGTTCCTTCTTGATTCTTAATCCTAGTTAAGAATAATATGGAACTTTAAAATGAATAAATTAATAAATGGATTCTTACTTATTAAAGCAAGTTTATAAAAAAAAGGTGTGTTTCAAAAAGAATGTGATGATGACGATTAAAGTTGATGATGAGATTTTCCTTATAATTAATAAACTTTTTTTTTTTTGGTGGTGTTTCTTATTTCTTATTTAATTATTGTGACGAAAATGGGAGCGGTGAGTATTAAAAATTTATTATTTTCTAATGTATGATAATAAAAAATAATTAAAATGTAAAATAAATTTTAATACTGTATGGAAGGTCGTGTATAATTGTTCAAACGGTTTCCCTGTTAAAAAAATTAAATTTTCTCTTGTGTCTCAGATGAGGCGCTCTAATCTTTTTGATTTCTTTTGATTGATTGTTCTTAAACCAATATACAATGATATCAAGGATAGATAACAAAATTGGTCAAAATCCGGAGGTGTATCTTTGATTAACTTCGAAACAAACCTAGTCCTAGTTTATTTGACTAAAATATTTCTTAAGCCCAAAAATGATGAGAATGGAGTCAAATATTTCTTTTTTTTAAGGCATTTATGGTTTTGGAATTTTGGCACTTTACAATTGGAATTTTTATTTTAACGATGAGATTTATTTTTTAACTCTTTCAAATTGTACAAAGATAAGGATTTTTAATTTTTAGTTAGGACAATATTCTATGCACTATTACTTAAAACCTTGAACATTGATCCCGTTAGCGACCCGATCCAAGAATGTTTGGAATTGAATACAATGACAGTTTCCAATTGGCTTATACCTATTTGGGATGCAGAATTGATATTATGCCTCTTCTTGTTATCGTAGTTCAGCATACTGAAATAATTACATCATCTGTGATTTGCTTCGCATTTACCGTTCCATAATTTTTTTTTATTTTTTTTTTAGATTTTTGTTTATTTTTTGCATTCACTTGGAATTTTTAGAAATCGCCTTTCATGTCTTCCAGATTAAATGCCATTTCTTCGATTGAGCTAAGAGCAGTGTATTTAATCTGATAATCTAGAAACTGTATCAGGAAAATTAGTGCGTAATTGGTTGGAAAAATTGCCTCGGAAAACAGCTCTCTTTGGACTATAAATATGGATACCCTGCCATTCTGATTGGAGAATATCCATCACGTGGACCTTCGTTTGTAAGCAGTGCCAGGAACATTTCTCCATTTCTATAGCAGAAAAGCAACAATTGCTACAATTACATGTAGAATGGCATTCTGGAAAGATTGTTAACCTTAAATAATGGGTATTCAATCCAACAATAGAAAGAGCAACTAAATTTATTCTTTGTTGAACAAGATAATGCATTGGTTAACCCATGCTTGTTGAATCCTCTCGCTTCTAAATGTTACCTTTTTTGACTTAGCTGTGGATGTATGCAATGTTTATCTGATCTCACACTTTGTCTTTTGCAACAAATTTGCCGTGATTAACAACGAAATTCTGAGAAAAATGTACCAATATAACATACCACTTTTAATTAGTCAAACTGACTCCCTTAATCCAATTCGATTCATAACCGTAATAATACTAAGAACCAGCACATTGAGAACACACAATATTACCAACTAAAAGGGAATATCCGTAGCCCTTTGAAGTTGTTGCAGAAACGTCAAATGAAGGGTTACCCTCTGAAGAACTCACAAATCAATATCGAATCAGATCCAACAGCTGATTAACTCCCAATATGACATAAGACTAGTACCTATGTATCATTGAACTTACCGTCTCTTTTTAGCTTCAATTTGTAAACATGGTTGTTTTCAAAAGAGGATTTCTAAGTTTGGCAGCCACAGAGACAAAGTCGCTATACAAAATCACATCCTGCATATAAGTTCTTGATGTTCACGAAAAAATTTCCACCAACCAAAACCGCCAAAGACTCGCTTGGAAAACCTTCAAATCATAGAAACAAATCAGGTTTTGTAATCTCCCTGTGAACCATAATAGAATCTGGCAACCAAACAGCAAAATGAACTTTCTTCCTCCCTCAGAGTCTCCCTAGTCACATGGTTTGTCTGGTAACCATTTGTAGAAATCAAATTATAGACAATTTAGTTCATCAATTCCAAGTCTTGCTAGAAACACAAAGGATAAATTCTACAAGATCACAAGATATGTTAAAAAGATTCAGAAAGTTCCAGAATTAAAGCTTGGTGAACCATTACCAAAGGGTATAAGGATGCCACGTGAAATACCTAAAGTTCCTACCTATCATTTTGAACCCAGATTTTTCAAGAGACAAAACCGTGGGTTATATGGTGGTGTTCAACTTAAAAAAGCCCATAGATGTTCAGAATACTTCAATAAAACCAAATATTACCAAAAACCAAACATTCAAAGAGCAAAGTTATGGTCCGAGGCTTTAAATAAAGCAATTTCAACCAGAGTTTCTACTAAAGTTTTAAAAACAATTGATCAAGAAGGTGGATTGGATGCTTATTTGCTCAAAGACAAATCAGCCAGAGTTAAAACATTGGGTTTATATGGTTGGAGGTTGAGATATAAGGTTTTGAAGAGACTAGAACAAAAGGCATTACCTCATGTTCAAAAAGGTAAGAAACAAGTCAAGGTTACATATATACATCCTGATGGAAGAAGATTTATCGTGGATAAGAATAGATTACTTAAAGAATTATACGGGGTTGTCAGAAGAAACAGTTACTATGAGATATCTCATCAACAATTCCAAAAGCAGTATGGATTTTATTCTGTGAAGAATCTCGTTGAAGCATTAGACCAACAGAATTATGAAAACTTCAACGAAATTACTGCCTAAAATGGAGATGCATCTTTGTAAATAGGTTAAAAACCATTAATAAAATATTGTAAATATTTAATGTATTTGATTTAATTCAAACTTGAAATCTTAAAGTGGGTGACTACTAATATTGCAGACCTAGAGTGTGTGTATGTGTAAGATATTCGGTACTTTTTTTCGTCAGTGTTCACGTGCACTACTTTGGGATTTTTTAATAGTACGACGCACGTGATATTAATTTTCAGTTGTTTTTTTCTTTTGTCTCTCACTTTAAAACTTAGCAGTATTTCCTCCTCATAGTATGGGAAAACAAGTGAGCACTTATATACAGGAAGCATCATTTCTTGGAAGTAAATTTTAGTTACCCGCACTCTTTTGATGCCACTGAGAATCTCACTAACTGCTTTCCAATAAAAAAGAATTTTCAAAAAATTTTAATAAGCTATTTTCAAGATAGTTTAGTTACCCATACATTATATACATAGTAAAAATGGCTAAGTCAGGTATGTGATAATATCAACCCACCACTACCGTTTCACCTCCAAGTGGACAACTACATATCGCCATGACATAGATTTGAAGATATATCCCCAACGAATCATCAGTGAAAAGTTTGCCCAATAATCGAAGAACCACCATGAAAGATTTTCAACTACCAAGATGAGCATAAATTCAACTAGAGCTCGAAGACAAATAAGAAATATCGAATATATAGATCGCATATACATCAACTAGAGTTAGAGATAACGTCTCATCAAAGTTGAACCAATATACATATCTTTGAAAACACAATAAACTAGATGAGCATCACCACTACTACAAGAATTTCAAAATAAACTCAAGCAAACTAATAAACCCACAAATAATAGCAATCAAGGGATAATCGTCAACTCAAATATCAGGCACCTCTAATATCCAATGTACATTTATACTAACAATTTTTTATAGGTATTGCTGTTGGTTTAAACAAAGGTCACAAGACTGCCGCTAAGGAAGTCGCTCCAAAGGTCTCTTACAGAAAGGGTGCTTTATCCAAGAGAGCTGACTTTGTCAGATCTATCGTTAAGGAAGTCGCCGGTTTAGCTCCATATGAAAGAAGATTAATTGAATTGATCAGAAATGCTGGTGAAAAGAGAGCTAAGAAGTTGGCCAAGAAGAGATTAGGTACCCACAAGAGAGCTTTAAAGAAGGTTGAAGAAATGAACAAGATCATTGCTGAATCTAGAAGACACTAGGTTTATTCTGTCTCATAATGTCATATATTTAATATACAACCCTCCTGTTTAACGATTAAAACAAAAAGCACCAAACACCGCCCGTTTAATGGATTATTCATAGATTTGAATTCTATTTAATAAGTGTAAATGTATAATATATCTTGCGTTTTGCGATTATTCTATGAAAATTGTCAATGTAACTTAATTTCTCTGTTAATAAACCGTTTTTAAAGCCCAACAAATTTTCAGGCTCTTCTCCACTGGGAATTGATACCCGAAAAAACGTTGATCAATGAGGACTATCAAAGATATCATCGATCTGTTTGAATCAGTATACAAACACATCGCCATTATTTATTCTTAAATAAGCAGTCGTACAAGGTCTCTTCTCAAAGGGTTGATGCAGACTAGAGTTCTGATAATTCGACGAAATGGTATCAACCACCACCCCCATCTCATTTCTCAAACCCCAGTGAGTTGCCTTCAGCTTATCCTCCCCAGTCTTTCCAACAACCGTCAAATCCTCCCCCTCAAACAATACCGACACATGGTCAACCATCTACACAGGTACCACACTCGCCATCTCTTTCCCAGTCTTCGTTAAATCAAGCAAGTGGAACTTCTCGGGATGGTACTAGTGGCGGGGACACTTTTAATCATTTCCGTGAACTTTCATCATTGTTAGCAATGGCTGCATTAGCCTATTTTGCAGTTGACAACTATACAGAACGTCTTAAACTTGAGAAACTCCATGCCGAAACAACTGCTATTAATTTAAAAGCATTACAAATCCAACAAGCTAATTTTAGTGCCAATAGCAAAACTCGAGATTTACAAATTTTACAAGAAAGGAAAGAGAATGCAAAGAGGAGTTTTAAGATGAGTTTACATATTGCATTATTAAGAAAACAATTGATTGAATTGGGTTATGATCCTATTGAATTGGAAGCTGCCATAAAGGAATTTGAAAAGAATGTGAGGGCTGATAATTCAAGTAAGAATGTAATGGCTCAATTTTTATGGTTGGATGATTCTTCAGGTATGTATGCTCAACACATTAATGGGAAAGAGCCCGCTGTTTTACTAACATTTAACTTATAGAACTTAAGAGGTTTCTTCCAAATCCTAATGATTATGACAAAACTCGTAAGAATGAATAAATAGGTGTATTAAATTGTAAATAGTAATAAATTACATAGGTTAGAAAGTGAGAAGGTTACCCGGAAGTTCCATCCATCGCTGTATAAAATCATCAAATTGTTAACAAATTTTTTTCTAAAACTTTTTCCACTCTTATTTTCTTTCTTCATACAATGTCTTTATTATTGGCGCCCATTAGAGTCACGGATTATATGAATTTCCTCTACATATAGTCTTATTCACTATGTGATGTCTTCGTGCTCGGGTAAACCATAGATCAAACATGTTTTTACCAGCCTTAATTTGTCGAGTTTATCCTTTAAATTGGATTTACTACGCGGTTCTAAACTAACAGATTCCTTAATATTTACATATTGTAGATTATAATGAAAAAAGACATGTGTATATTGTAGATCTAATTATGAAATGGAAGTGATTCCGTTATATTTATTATCCTCGTCTTGTTTCGATTAGTTGTGCATCTATTTGACCCAATTCTCGTTGTTTTAACTTAAGTTGGAGTAGGTTGAATTTTGGACAACAAACACTCGAGGCCAGCTTGCCATCTTCTTGATAGAATTGCTTACAACATAAGTATAATTCATCAATTAATTTTGTACATTTTGCTTCGTTGTATCCATTTGCGAATAGACAATCTTGAATTGCACAGGCATGCGATTTGCATGTTTCATTGATTACTTCAGACATTATAAAGGAACTGAATTACAGCAAGTCGATGACAGTAGCTTGAAGATTCTCAGCTTGGTGAATGAAGTTTAACTAGGTAAATCAAAATCTGATTGAAGAAGAAAGCAAGAGCAGTTAGAACGAGTTTGGAAAATTCCGTAACCAAACAGCCCCAAGCAAAAAAAAAGAACCAATGAATAAATAAATTTATAATTCCACCCTAATTACATAGCTACAATAAATACACACCTAATCCCCAATTGCATTTCTATCTAAATCCGCCAGATAATCATCCTCATCATATTCACTTGGCTCGTATATAACCAAAGGTGCAAAATCCCTAGTGGCTTCCCTCTTTGCCTTTTTTGTCTTTGTAATATAAAATGTACTACATGCTGAAAACAATGATATCAAAATAGCAATAATCCCCCAACGAGAAAGATACCATCTCAAACTCTCAATTTCCGATCTCATTACTGAATTCAATTCTGTTGTAATTTTATGATTTGTTTCTTGTATTCGAAGCATGATTTGTTTTGAAAGAAGGGTATTTTCTGATTTTTGATCATTCATTGCCACTTGAGTATCGTTGCGCATTTGAATGAAATCACTATTTAATTCATCGGAAATGGTACTGAAATCTCGTTCAAGGATATGAATTAATGCAATTAGTTCATGGATATGTTGTTCTCGAGATCTAGTAATATCCACCCGTAGTTCTTGTTGAGCACTTTCAAATAAATATTGTTCATTTTCAAGTTCATACTTTTGTGAATATTTCGTTGATAATTTTGATAGTTTTGAATTAAGTTGGGATATTATTAAATCTATTATAGTATCACTTTGGGGACCTGTGAAACCAGATTGTCTTAATTTGACGTATACTTGATATGTATCAAGATATGGCTCCACGTCATCAAAAATAGTAGTTAGAAACTCATCGGCACTTTCCTCTACTGTACTTTGAATAGCTTCTGGGTATATTTCTCGATCCAATGCCTCCTCAATTTCTTTCTGCTCTTCTCCAGGTGAGGGTGAAGAAGAATCGCTTTTCTTTGACAGTGGTAATGTTGGGTTTATAACGGGCTCTAGCACATCATTTAATTGAATCCTTGCTGAAGAAATATATCGTGAAAAACAACTAGGCCCATTCCTTGGAGTATATCTCGGAACATTGCAACGCAATATAGGTCGATGTATAAGCCTTATATGTGGTAGTTCATTTAGACGAATACCCCTTATCATTTCCAGTTTGAACTCGATTTAAGTATAACAATTGTATGCGCAAAAGGGTGAAAAAAGACCTATTTAGAATACCAGTACGGATTATGAATTTTGAAAACTAGATTAAATCAAATATTTATTTCATGAAAGTAAACAGACTTAAATTGATTAATTAATATTAAAAAGACGTTTTGGTCCCACTCATCATTTTGTGTTGTCTCGGTGATTCATCTCCACTTTGTAAAAAAATGAATTGGGTAATATGTAGCGAGGAATCTTATTTTGCAGCAAACAAATTTATTTTACACTTGGCTTTTTTAGCAGCCAATACTCTTATATCGAAAAGAACACGTAAAGGTTCTTCGGTAATTGGAATTGATTAAAGAAAGCATCAGATTGCTGTACTAACAAACTGGTTATTCGTCTTGTTTTCCAAATCTATTGCTGTCACTTTCTTAAAGAAATGAACAATATTCTTACTTGGATGTTGTTTTATCACACCAGATACCTTATTTCTTGAAGGTTCAATACCTGAATGAAGAAGCGGCTTTTCCAAGGCATAATGATATAGCGATCTAGTAAAGAATTGGAATCCGAAATCTAAATGTGAAAAATAAACCACGGCCTTCTTCCTTTCTTCAACATTGTGATCGACACACGAATATCCTAATAATTTATTGGAAGCATTTCCGTTGATAGAAGGAGCAATAACTAAATCAGGAGTACCTGGGAACTCTTCATTAAAAATATCATCGTTTGATTCAATTGGGTTATGTAAGCCATTATGAACTAATTCTCTAAAGTTTGAAGTTCTCACTCGCAAATCACATAAATTAACAATCATCGTTCTTTCAGCATAGGTATCCAAAACCTGATCCACAACCTCATCAGCATCTTCATCATTGAGAGGAACTTGACTCAGGGCAAGAGTATTACTTAGTTCAATTTCTTCTTCGTTGACAACAAGCCTTGTTTTGCGATATCGATGAACTAATATAATCTTGGGTATTTGATTCTTAAATTCCTTTAAGTCTTTTTGATCACAAGTACTGGCGAAAGCAACAAGTTCAACCAAAATGGAATTCTTAATAGAATCTAATGCACTAAAATGATCACCATTCCATGCAGTACCTTTTTTCTCATAGATTGTCAAGTCAGTAATAGTGGGTATCAAACATGTCCAAGCGATAAATCTACTCATTTCTCGTAATAACCTCACTCTTTCAGCAGCTATACGAGATTTATATTGCGTGAAATATTCATTCCTGATAGCTATTATATACTGCACCTCTTTTGGATCAGGAACAGTGATTTTTCTATCTGCATCCAAATAAGGCTGTGGGATTTCTGGAGGAGGTGGAACTAGATTGGGTATGGTGTCTAAGATTAATGTAACACTATTTGGAGTATTCTCTTTAGGTAGATAATTCCTTACAGCTTTGAGTCCAACGGGTATACAATAAGACACCTGTTTGAGTGTTTTAATAGCTTCACCTGGGATGTAAAACATAGTTTCCCACCAGAATATTGTTGAATATTCGTAGTTAACCTTATTTAAGCTTCTTTGGAGACCAAAATAAAACATACTAAAAATCTTCAAATCAAAAAAGAAGATCTTAAAAAGTTCCCATGAATTAGTTATAATGGAATGCCAACAAAAGAGTTTCATATAAGCAAACAAGAAGAATGTCAAAATCATTCTTAAAGTATGAACAGTTAATAGTAGTTTCCACCATATAAGAAGAAACCACTATAGTTCACGTAAAACCTAAACTAAAGCTGAAGTGATACCTAAGCTTGTTGCTGGCAATCCACTGAATTCTTGTATCCCGGTAAGCTTCTCAAATACAGCTCTATCATTAAGTTGCCTTGAAAACATTCTTTAGATGAGTGAGTCTAACTCTAGCAATTACCAAATAGTGTATTTCTACTTGGCGTGTTGAAAACTTGGAAACCAAAAGGGAGAGAATTTGGCAACCAATTGTTGCAAAAAAAAACAAAGCGAGTGGCTCAGAGATTGGCTGAGGAAGTTTCTGGAAACCAGTTCCAGGGTACTGGCCACCAATTTAAAGGGTTCAACGTAAAGGCTACAACTACGGAGAGCAAAGTAAGGTATTCATCATACAACGTCGTTTTTATATTAAATAAGGGGTTTAAAAAAATTGTCTATCTCTAACAATTAACTAATATACAAAAGTCTCTAAAAATACAATCACAGATTAAAACAAAAAAACTCAACAAGAACTAAAAAGGGATTTATGTGTAAAAGGAAATCTAGTGTTCCATTGAAGCATCTTGGAATTCTTCATGTTGTTCAGTGGAAGCTGGTTCATTTTCTTCAATTTCATCAGTAGTACTTTCTTCTTCAAAAGGAGCAATGGCAATGGAATAAGTATTGGCTTGGTCTGCAGTTTTGTTTTCATTAGGGATGATTAATTCTAATTCATCGTCATTGATGAATCTTGCTTTGATTTGATTAAATTTGATCAATTTGTCGAATTGGACATGTTTTTCAAAACTAATTTCTTGATTCTTATATTCTTTGATTAAAGATTCTACATCTTCTTGTATTTCTTCATCGTCTTCGTCATCTTCTTCATCTTCATAATCTTCATCATCTTCTTCATCTTCGTCATCTTCCTGGCTGAGATCGTCATATTGCTTGATGTTTAAGTCATCATCTTGACCTTCAAATCCTGACCATTCGAATTCACGTGTTTCATCAGCATCACTTTCGAATTCATAGTCATCATCATCTTCTTCTTCTTCTTCATCTTCTTTGTCAACCTGTTCGCCAGAAGGAGCTTCTTCTTCTTTGTCACTGTCAACTTCTTCCAAGACAACTTCAGCTTCAATTTCGTCTTCGTCGTCATCTTCCTCCTCAAGAAGTAGAAGCTGTAGTCGAAGAAGTAGTCTAAGTTATAGCCGTTTTAAGTTGATTCCTCTAAGAACTAATTCATTTTCGTTTTTTAAGAAATCAATTTTCAATTCTTCTTTAACTAATGAAGGTAATCTCACAGTCAATTTATAAGTATGGTCATCTAATTCAACCAATTCACAGTCTTTACTATTAGCTAATTCTTCTTCTAAATTGATGATATCATAGTCGTCATCACTATCTTCAGCTTTTAATAATCCATCTTCATCGTATAATTCATAAGTTGCTTCTTCATCATCTTCATCTTCAGTGAATGCAACCAATTCGTCATCCGTTGAATCTTCATCTTCTTCATCTTGTGGTAAGTCGAATCTGTGTTTATAGATAGTAATACCTTCGTCATCAGAAGAGTCAGAGCTGTCATCATCGAAATCGTAATTATCTGGATTTCCAGCGTCATATTCATCATCATCACTTTCACCTTCAGAATAATCACTAGCAACTTCAAAATATTCTGGTTCTGAACCTAATTCAGAATCTTCATCTTCAGAGATTTCATCATCACTGACTAATTGTTCTTCGAATGCTTGTCTGACATTTTCGAGTAATAATTGTTGTTTTAATTCCTTTGGATCAGCTGAGTATTCAATATCGGAATATTCTTCTTCGGAGTCTGAAGAAGAAGTGTATGAGAAGTCTTCAGCAACCATTTGCTCTAAAGCTTGGGCTTGTAATTGGTCATTCAAATCGACAATATCTAAGATATCTTGAGGTTCAACATCTGATTCTTCTTCTTCTTCTTCAGAATAATCGTCGAAAATATCTTCGTCAGAACTTTCATCATCGTAATATCTGACTAATTGATCATTTAAGTCATATACTTCACCATGAGCATCTAAATCTTCAACAGCTTCATTTTCTAATTCATCATTCATATCAACAACTTCATCAGTGTCATATTCGTCTTCTTCTTCGTCTTCATCGGAATCAGCAGCATTGTGAAGATTGAATTCATATACTTCTTCTTCATCTTCTTCATCGGAACTGAAGTCTTCTTCTTCTTCACTTTCTGGTTCTTCCACATATACATATTTCCTGGTTGGTTCTCTGTGTTTATGGTGTCTGTGTTTATGTACGTAGGATGGTTTGGTTACAAAGTAGTTCTTTCTACCATATCTATTACTGTATCTTGGTTTAAAGGAAGTCATGATCTTATAATTATTGGGATTTTTATAAATTTATTAATTTGTTGATTTTTCTTATTTAGTCAAACACTTTTACTCAATTTCAATAAGTGTTTGGTTAGTTAATTTTATAATTAAAAGTATTTGAAACTAAAGAAGGGAGATAGGGTTCATTTTATAGACTTTGAAAAGTGAAAAATTATTTTTATCTCATCGAAACCGTGGTATGCGGCAACATGCATATTTCCTAATTAGGATTACGTGAATGTTACAAAAACTCATAGAGTGTTTTCCAAAGTGCACTAAGAATTTAAAAGAAATCAATAGAAGAATTTTTTAGGCAGAAAGAATTTACAGAAGAAAAAAGAAAAATATCTTTTTTTTCGATGAGTTAAGGGTTACCCGGATGAATTCTAAGAAGTATAAATACTAGACATTCCCCTTGTCTCCCTTATTCTGAAAACCAAATCTCTTTGCCTTTTGGCTTAGATCACGTGTAGTATCTGTTCTTTTCAGTGTAACAACTGAAATGTCATCTATTGGATGACGATTTAATATGTTACAAATATAACTATTTTTGGATTGAGGGTAAGAAGTTGCTATGTTGAGCTTGCTCACATCACTTTCCTTACACAGTGTCGTTGTCATTGCACTTTGTTTGACTTCTGACGCAAATCTTTTTCATTTATTTTTAAGTCTTCATTTGTGTTTTGATTTTCTATTAAATTTAACATAGTTGAGATTTAAAAGGATTTGAAAGAACTGTCATATACATAGATATATAGTATTGATAGTATATAGTATCATCATAATAAACATTTTATTACATTCGCTAATGATACCTATTTAAGATTCATCCGTAAAGTTATCTGTGATCTTTAAATTATTTTTTTTGTAGGTTTTCCCCTGGTGTGATTATTAATTCTGCTTTTAAATAAAGACAATTGCTGAGCCAACATCAAACAATACCGAAAGACAAGTCTTTATATACAAAAGCTTAACATAATAACGTAAATATACAATGTCAAACGACCTGCCAGGTGTCGAAAACGATCTGATATCTGTGGTCAACAACGGATTATTCCCAAGCTTATCTCCAAGTGCATTTAATCAAGCGAATACGGACCAAGCGTTAGATGATGGATATTCACAAATAGCAACTGAAGAATCTATAGAACAATTCAGAACTGTATTTAGAAGATCTGAACAAACAGGGGGCATCCCTCTAGAAGAAATCGATTTATCACTAGCTTCCTCAGGAGATGATGATGATTCTAGAGCGACTGGTGCAGATTTTGGTTCATCGTTTAATGGTAATGACGCTGAATCAGTGCGATCAGATTCATATTCGGTTGATTCATCAATCTTGAATCGAATAGCAGACGATATAGTTAAGGATAATCCCATACCTGATAGTGGAAGGTTTAAATTCCTTCGATATTATGAACGATTAAGTAAAGAAAGAAACAAGCAAGCTCATGTTACAACTATATTAGACAATATGAAGAATGAAGGAGATATCCCATTACAATCCGTCCCATCTAGTAGCAGTTCTATTTTCAATATATCAAAACTAGATGATTTTAACAAATATGTCAAAGAAACAGCCTTGAACGATTCAATCTATGCCAAAGTTAAAAAGAAACTTCCTCATACCCATGAACTGGATCATAATGTCCTCAATGTGATACCAGAATCAGATCTAGCTGATAATTTCTACGCTGGATTTGAATCCGAACAACAAAAAACTCGCAAGCAATCAAGATTAAAACATTACTGGCATAATAAAAAACATACCGCAAGTCATTCAGCCACTCGAAGTGATATAAGTGGACTTAATTTCGAAACCGACCTTAACAGTCCAAATTCCGACCAATCATCCACCCAAAATGAAAAACATAGACGATTTCTTAAACGTGGATTAAAAGTACGACACCTTCAAATGATCTCTTTAGGAGGGACATTGGGTGTTGGATTAGTATTAAATTCAGGAAAAGCATTCACTATAGCAGGAGGATTTGGGACAACATTGGCGTTTTTCTTAGTTGGTGCTATTATATTGGCCACGATGGTATCATTTTGTGAAATGGTCACGTTTGTATCTGTGGTAGATGGAGTTTCTGGATTAAGTTCCCGATTTGTTGATGATGCATTTGGATTTGCTGCTGGTTGGTTATATTTCTTTTCATTTGCATTTGGAGTTGCTGGAGAGATTGTGGCAGGGGTGATTATGTTATCATATTTCCCGAATTTGAAGACGACTAGCAATCCTGCGTCCACGGGTGGGTTTGTAACTGTTTTCTTAGTTTTGATGGTTCTGAGTAATTTATTGGATATTCGTATATTTGGTGAGATTGAATATATTTTGAGTTTTATCAAATTGTTATTCACATTTATCATGATGATAGTTATGGTGGTATTAAATCGAGGTGGGTTTGGTAATGATGTACTTGGGTTTAAATATTGGACATATCTGAAATCAGATTTTGCAAATAATATAATATTTGGACTTTTTAGACCATCATTTAATTTGCATGATGATACAGGTACAACTCCACCCGACGAAGGAATAGGTGGGGATTTAGGAAGATTTATGTCTTTGGTGGTTGCGATTTTAGTCGTGTGTTATTCGTATAGTGGAACTGAAATAGTTTGTATTGCCGCTTGTGAAGCCCAAAATCCAAGAAAGGCACTTCCATCAGCCACCAGAAGAGTCTTCTGGCGTATTATCATATTTTATTGTTTATCCTCATTTTTAGTCTCATTGAATATTTATGCTGGTGATCCAAGATTGTTAAGATATATCCGAGGTGCTGGATTAAGTCAACTGGACTTTGCCAACAATCCTGCTATTGCGCTAGCAGGTGGTATGCATTGTAATTATGATGATGGCTTATTTGCAGGATACGGAAGTGGTGCTCAAAGTCCCTGGATTGTTGCTCTTCAGAGTGTGGGACAATGTAATTTTAGTGCATTTGTTGATGCCATGTTGGTGTTTTTCGCGATTAGTTGTGGTAATGCACAATTATACGTTAGCTCAAGAACGGTTTATTCATTGGCACTTCAAGGAAAAGCACCCAAATTCTTAACTTATTGTAATAGATATGGAAATCCATATTATTCGGTGTTATTTGCTGGAAGTTTTGGCTTATTGGGATATTTATGTATATCTGAATCTGCCACATCTGTATTCCAAAATTTAACTAGTATAGTTGCCGCATCCGTTATTGTGGCATGGTTTGCTATGTGTTTAGCATTTGTGAGATTTTATTTCGGATTAAAGAGAAGACCAGATATTTTAAGTAGAGATGATAAGTCATATCCCTATAAATCACCATTTCAACCATATACAGCCATAGGTGGACTAATTGGCACAGGATGTATAATGTTTTCCATGGGATTTGTGGTATTTTTAGAAGGAGAATGGAATACAATGTTTTTCTTTTCTAGTTATGGTACCTTGATGGCATTTGCTATATTATATTTTAGTTATCGAATAGTTAAAGGCACGACTATACCTAGTTTAGATCGATTAGATTTTGATTCTGGAAGAACCGAAATGGATCGATATATTTGGGATGGAGGAAGAGATTATAATGTTAGAAGTTTTAAAGATGTTGCAAGTCGATGGATATCCTTCCTTGCATAACCAGCACTACATGTGATGGTACTAGTAACAATTATAGACATTTATAGATTTGTATGTGTGTATGTGTATGTGTATCGTTATAAGATTCGTGTGTGTATATAATCTGATGTCAGTTGACTTCCTAATTGGGAAAAGCTGGGCAAAATCAAACGACTTTTTTAGCCGAAGAATTTTTTCAGATCAGAAAAAAATAATTTTTAGTTTGTTGATTTTTTTTTGCTTCCTTCCCCTATGTGTTGAAAGTTGGTTGTAAAAAAAAACTACCACTTGATTTCAATTCTTCTTCTTCTTCTTCTTCTTCTCCATTAAGTAAAAATCACAAATATGACTTGGTTACCAACTGAGTCCTTCTTGAAAGGAAAGATCATTAAACCTTTCTTACCTTTTGATAAACATCCTGATTATACCAATCCTAACATTCGTAATTTGTATCCCGGTGATGAAGTTTATATTTTTGAAACTAAAGATGAAAAATGGGCTAGAGGTTATGTCTTATCTAAACCTTTCCCAAGAGATTTCACTACCACTTCAGTTAATTTAGATGATTTGCCTACTCCTCAAATCAAGATTCTTGTCTTCCCATTGAAATATGTTAAAATTGTTGAATCTGTTGCTTTCACAGACAAGAAGAATGAAATTGAACAAAATGAACTCTTTGAAGGAGAACATTTATTGTTGAATGGATTTTCGAAAGATTCGGTTAAGAAAATCATTCCTCAATTACCTGTTAGTGTCGAATCCAAAAGAACTTTAGAAGATGAAATTAAGAATGCCTTGGAAACTTTGAATTCTCATATCTTTGCCTTGTATTCCATTGGTGAATTTAGATTATTTAACAGTTTAGTTGATATCTTTTATAAATTACATGAAGTTAGAATTAAATTGATCCATGATTTGTTAACTGCAAATGAAGCTCGTAATGCTAGGGAAGTAGCCACTCAATTATTAGACAGAATCCCAAAGAAATTAGCTTCTAAAGCAGAAAGATTGAATGAATCTTCATATGATTTGGATAATGATAATACTGATATTTCTGGATATAAAGCGATTTTAGCAAGAGATGCGTTTACTGGGGAAATCTTAACATTGGATTCTTCCTATCCTTCAAGAATCGCTTTCAACAGTGAATTATGTTCTTTGGTCGGTACATTCCCAATCCATGCCCATAATCACAAGCAAAAATTCACATTGAAGACTGTTGGAAATAAGAAATTCAACATTGAACCACCTTCAAATATTCTTGTTGATTTTAAGTCAGTTTCGGGTTCATCTGCTTATTTACCACCTGGATTTGCCGGTATGACTGCATACATGTATCTTCGTAACAATAAGAAGAGATTAACCGAAGCTTTTGCTGTTCATGCTGATTCTGTTCAAGAATTGGCTAATGTTGAGAAATTAAGTGCAGCCTTATTTAGAAACATTCCTCATCATGAAATTGCCGACACTAGAATCTATTTAGTTGCTGTTTTAACCGAAGAACTTGATATGAAGATTATTCATGGTGGTCGTGAGTTCACAAAGAGAGTCAAAAGAGGAGTTGCTGCTGGTGCTACTGATATTACCCGTGTCTTTTCGTTAAGTCAAGGTGGTCTTACAACTGGTGAATCCTATCATTTCCAAATTAAGTTGTTCGGTTCATTTATGCCATATAACAAGACATTTACAAGCCGAGAAGAAGGTATTGATCGTGTAGTCAATAATGGTTGGGGAGAACTTCCTGATCGTATTATTGGTGGAACTAGTAACGGTGTTGCTGTTAATCCAAGAGCAGAAAAGTTGATTATTACTGTTAAAGAATTTAGACATCAATTTGAAACTGGTCTTAATAGTTCTCAAGCTGTCAGCCAAACACCAATTTCTAGAATTAAGGCAATTTTCTTTGATCCATTGGCTGATAATTATGAAAGGATTTATTTGAAAATGGGGAAAATTAGTTTAGCTAATGGTGGTACAAAAGATGATTTGTTAACTGTTGAAGTTAGTGTTCCAAACAATGAATTAATTACATTTGCGAAGGCCTCTAATCAACAAGGAAAACGTCAATGGCAATTTATTAGTGTTAATCCTGGTGAATCTATTGGTGACATTATTAGAATTAATGGTATTGCTTTGAAATCACCAACCACCAGTAACGTTCCAAAAGATGATTATATCCTATTATCTTTATATATCAATGGTGTTTACTCAGGTGAAGGTAAAGTCGTTTACAAATCTGGAAACAGATTAGTCGAATTCAATAAAAAGAAGGGACATCGTGTTGAGATCCTTTCTTGTAATACTGGTTCACCTATAGCTTTCTGTGAGCTTTCAACTGAATACGTTGGAAAGTTTTATAATTCTCATCAGTCGATTGATAATATTTTCCAATATGAGAAACTTTTTAAATCTGGTACAAAGGGTACTGAAGAGCTTGCTAGTTCATTGAAAGAATTCTGCAATTTGGATGTTTCTCAATTAATTAAATTCTTCCCTGAATTGATGTTGTCCTTATATGGAATTATTGAAGCTAGTCAACCAAATGAAAGTCAATTGATTAATACCGTTCGCGACCGTTCTTTCCTTGCCATTATTCATTTATTAGATGTTTTATTCGGAAAATCAGATGAGTATTTACTTCTAGTTGATAATTTCTGTTCATTGTACAAGAGTCAGTCAAAAGCTAGTGTATTTTTATTGAACAAGATGGCCGAAATCTTCAAACAAGCAGAAACTACATGGGATATGACTTCACGTGCAGTCTGTAGAGTTATTTCAATCTTTATGAGATTAAGTATTAACTCAATGCTGAATGCTACTAACTTTCAGGAGTATTTTATGGCTTTGAATAACTTGTTTTCAAATGTTGCGAAATTCTTGAGTATTGATTCACATGTATTAGGTCATGATCAAGCACTTATTATGAATATTACTGATTATGTCTTGGCTTTTAGAACAAATCTTGATGAATATAAGGTTCTTCAATTGATTGTTAACTTTATTAATTCTATTGGTGTTAAAGGATTGGGTGCAAAAGAACAAAACCTCGAAGACACAGCTCCTGGCCAATCCGTTAAAGATCATGAAATTATTATCAGTAAGTTATTATTGATTCTTAGATTGATTAATTCCAATTTAGTTGAGAAACCTGAAACAAGATACTTATTGTTATCAAGCTCAATTATATGGGCCATGCAAATCTTGACTGGATCTACCGATGTTGAAGCTTCGAGATTAGCATGTAGTATCCTTAATGCCGTATGTACCGTTATTTCAGAACAGATCTTACCTATCCCTCAAAGTGAGAAAGACCTTGCCATTTGTTATTCCCTCGTTAAATTTCTTCCCGCACTTGGTAGTTCCTTCGTGAAGTATAATAAGTTTACGAGAACTAATGACTTCTTTAAACACAATCGTACATTTACCTTCCTTTTCCCCACTGATTATCCATTCTATGAATTCTCCATTGATTCGATTGTGAATGATGAAGTTATGGTTGAAGTTTTAGTTGAAATGGCTACAGTTTTCACATTCATTGCTAGAATTGGTAAACAAGTGACTGGTGATGAAGGTTATGTCAGAATTTTGGATAACGAATATGAAGGTGAGTTCTTTGACTCAGATCTTTACTTGCTTGATAATTTTGAATCAGAAGATATTCTTTCGATCCTTTCTGGTATTAGATGGATGAGAACTGGTGGTTATTTCCCACAAGAGAAATGGTTATCGCTTTATGCCGTACTCATTGAAGGGTGTACTTGTGCTTTAGAATTAGTTAGACCATTGCTCATGAAGCATATTCCTCCAGCTGACAATGTTGATGATTTCGATTTAGTTCTTTGGGGTAATTATTTGAGAAACTTATTGAAGTTACCAGTATTAGCTCCAGTTGCCGTTGAATATTTATCTGATATTCCCAGATATGCTTGTTTTAGTATTACTGGTAACGCTCGTGACAGAATTGCTGTAATTCTTAAAGAAGCTTGGGCCGCCTTGGGTTGGGAATCATCAAATGCTGAATATTCAAAGTTTGGATTAAGAAATTTTGCTGGCTACCAAGTTGAATTTATTGATAGTGTTTATGGAATTATTCCTGATTTAATGTTGTTTGCTTTACAAAAGAATGAAGCTTGTCAGAAGGTCGCTGTTGATATTCTTTATTCACTCATTGCTGCGGAATATGTCTTGAGTGATAACATCGATGAAATTCAAAAACAATGTCTTGTTGGGTTGAATGAAATCTATCATCGTCATTCATACAAACCAAGTACCGTTGAGCAAAAGGAATTTATCCAATTAATGAAATCCACCGTCAGTTTAGATCCGCTAGATCCAGCTTGTGACGTTATTTATAGGTTTATTGACGACATTGCTGACTTCTTCGTTGCATTGAATTATCTTATTAGTGTCCCAGTTGGTCCTGAATTTGGTGACGATAGGGCCCTTCATGAAATTAACATCCTTTCATATTTGAAACCATTTAAGTCTGAATATTTTACCGCATTTGTCAATAATTTGTATGAAGTTAATTCCGCTAATCGTGATTATGTTCAATCAGCATTCTGTTTAGAATTATTGGCTTCGGTATATGAATGGAATCATCATCAAATTCTTCCAGCTAGTTTCAAACCCAAATTCCCAGAACAGACTGCTTTCCAAAGGAAGGAGGCATTATTTAACTCGATTGCTACCAATTTCATTAAGGGAAAGAGTCTTGCAAGAGCAATTGATACGTTCAATGAATTATTGGACATGTACCGTAAACATACTTATGATTTAAAGAGTTTTGCTTTTGTGCATAGTAAGCTTGCTAAGTTGTATTTGGATTTAGAATCTTCTGATAATTTGACTCCATCCTATTTCAGGGTTGAAGCTATTGGTGTTGGGTTCCCATTGTATATGAGAGGTAGTGAACAGATTTATCAAGGGTTACCATTTGAACATATTACTAGTATTCATAAGCGTTTGTTGAACATTTTCCCTGGTGCTAAAATCATTTCAAGTGAAGCTGAAGCTAAACAAATTAAATCGAAATTCCAAAATGGTAGATTCTTGTATGTGACTGTTGTTGAACCAGTTGAAGAAATTACTGATAAGTTATTCAATACTTCCATTGGGGTTAGACAATATGCCAGAAATAAAGATTTAAGATGGTTTACTATCACAAAGAGACTTCCAGGATCTACTTCAATTTCCGATTTGTGGACTGAAGAAACTACTTATGAAACCGAACTTTCATTCCCAACATTAATGAATAGAAGTAAGATTAAATCATCTACTGTTGTGAAATTATCTCCATTAGATAATGCCTTGAAGACAATTGTTAACAAGAACAATGACTTGGTTCATTTAGAAAGTAGTATAAATATGGCTATGAAAGACAAGTTGGATCATTCTTCGTTGATGCAAGATTTATCTAGAACATTAGCAGGTACAGTTGATTCTCCAGTGAACGGAGGTGTTGGTCAATATAGAGTATTCTTTACCGATTCTACTTATGAACAAAATGCTGACGATTTGGAAAAGATTCAATTACTAAGAAGTGCATTTACTGATCTAGTTATGATTTTGAACCGTTGTTTGAATTTACATGGTAAATTAATCTTACCTTCAATGCTTATGACCCATAATGCTTTAGTTGAATTATTTAAAAAGAATTTCTGTGATGAGATTGAATCATTGTCACTTATTCAAGATCCACAACTTTCTCAAAATTATGCCAAGAGCTCAAGATACTCAGTGTTTGGAGATAGGAAATCATCATCAATGCTTGATGTTGCCAGTGAATTAGCTCAATCGAGTAGTACCTCAACCCTTAACCATAAAGCCCTGGTTAGGAGTAATAAAGGATCAACATCTGCATCATCTATTTACGGGGTAGGAGGAGACAGTATCCAATCAAGTCCAACTATTAAACTGAAAACTGCGGAAACTATTGAAAGGAGTAGAAGCTCAAGTATTTCATTGAGTGGAAATGATAAAGATACAGCTAGAAAACCTAGAATTCTGAGTGGTGCCATTCTTACTGAAGTAGCATCTAATTTTAGTGGTGGTTCACGTAAGAAGTCTGTTGGAAACCATGCGAGAACTGCCAAACGTTGGAGACATGGAGATCAGGAATTTTAAGACGTTTTTTTTTCTACAGTTGTTTAGGATTGTTTTGTGTATATCATTATGTTTTAGTTTATAATCTTTTGTTTGTTAATTGTACTTCTATGTAGCGTGTAATCTTTTTGGTATTCTAAAAGGATAACTTAGTCCCGGAAAAAATCGGCTGCAAATTAATTAAGATCGATTTTTGCCACATACGCAGAGACAATGATGCTTGGGATGGTATCCCTATTAGATCTAGAATAAACATAGACCACGTTGTCTCTCAAAATTCAGAGAAAAAAATGTAATGGGGTCATTATTCCATTTGGATATTGCCGACAAAGGAAGAAAAGTTTTAAAAATTTCGCAACCAAACCACAAAATTGGTTGCAGGTTAGAAAAATAAGGGAGACATTAATTTCAAGTGCTACAGGATTAAGTCATCTATCTTTAAGCGAAATACCCCTTAGTGACACCAATGGCCACACAAGTGCCAGCCTTTTATTAAGGTGAATCAGTTCTAAATCTGTAAGACTCTTCAAATCTCTTCCGATGCAAGATTCCTCATATCTTGCCATGGTACCTCAATAAATGTTTTCAGCCTTGTTTCCTCTTTGGTCTAATATTTCAAAGGCTTGGTCATATTCTTATCTTCTTGAATCTTATCGGACACATCATAGCATCACCGTATATATTGGGCACGGCGTTCAAGACGAGTGCTAAATTTAGGCTCTAGCGTGGGGAAGTATTAATCCGGAACAATAGGGATAATTTGCGTTTCATTTACTTTTTATTCTGGCTTAGATCTTCCAACCTGAGTTATGACTTGATCTGTTCCCCCCATTTGATTCATTCGAGGGGATGGAATGCTTGTATATAACGGCGAAGTAATTAGATTGTAATTACGGGTCGGAATTATCCTAAATTGAAAGAAAACCTGTAAAGTCCGGCAAAAAATGTAAAAATAATTCTTAAATCCCCTCCTAACCTGTAAAAAGGGGCTCTAGTTTATGTCAAAAAAATTTTCAGAGAGTTTTTACACTTTTGAGTAAAAAAAGTCATTGAGAAAAAATCATACTGAGTGAGTGAGAGTGAGTGAGTGAGCGAGTCCCCATCTTTATAAATACAAAACTACTTTTCAGTCTACCAATTCAATTGATTGGTTTGATTTACATATAATATTTTCACACGTTACAAAAAAAGATGTTCAGATTAGCCGCCCGTTCTATTCGTGCTCCAATTGTTAGAGCTTCATTGATCAAGCCAGTCATCCGTACTTATGCTCTTGCTCCAATCTCCAAAGAAGAAGTTATTTCTCGTTCATTTGAAGCATTGAAGACTGTTGCTGCTTTACAAGAATCCAAACTTTCTTTAGAAGCTTCTTTCCAAAAGGATTTAGGATTAGATTCATTAGATACTGTTGAAGCTTTGGTTGCTTTAGAAGAAGAATTCGATTTAGAAATTCCTGATAAGATTTCTGATGAAATTAAGACTGTTGGTGAAGCTGTTGAATACATCTTCCAAGAAGAACAAAAATTATAAACAGCAAAGAAGAGATGAAGAGATTGGGACTGCTAGCGTGTTTTGTTTCAGGGTGGTGGTAGTTGTTGTCTCTAGAGAAAGTGTATAAATAATTTGAAATATTGGTTTCTGGATACTTTTCATGTATAATTCATTCTTTTGTTGGAAGTCAAAAAGATGTCCATAGTTATGTTTGCTTTTTTTACATTGGATATTACTTGATGGTGTTTTTTAAAGTATTAAAAATCGCATAAAAATTCTTGTATATCTTCTAATCAATTGTAGAGTCTTCTCTCTCTAAGCATGATAATACAAGTTCTTATTGGTTGGCCTTCGAAACTAGATCAAGTCACGTGATTGATTTGAATTCCGGTCGGATTTCAATGTGAGATTATTTCCGCCCCCTTCTTTAGCAGACCTGTTTATTAATTAAGGAAAACCCTTTGTGATCCAGTTTCATCAAAAATATTATTGAATTAAACATGTCAGTTGAAGGAAAGTCCCAAGACGCTGAACAAATACCCGAGTCTTCTCAATTGACTCTTCCGGAAGAACCAATCCTTTCGCATACCGAAGACGAAGGGGATGACGATGAAGAAGACGAACATGAGAATGATGCAGTTCAATATCCAGGTACAGTTTTACCTGATTTAAGGAAAGATGAAATTGAAGCTGATCAGGAGTTGACTGTTGGCTATGATGATGATTCTGAATATATAGATTTAATTCATTTGAAGATCGGTTCAATTGAAGATTTAAATCTTGGAAGATTTAAACAATTGATATCTTTATGCTTGAGACAGAATTTGATTACTTCAATTGTTGGCGTTAAAGAATTGCCCGATACTTTGGAAGAATTAGATCTTTATGATAATAGAATTAATCATATTTCAAGTGCAATTAAACATTTAACAAAATTGAAAAATTTGGATTTTTCATTTAATAGAATTAAGAATATTAAAAATCTTGAAACATTGGTTGAAGTAGAGAATTTATATTTTGTTCAGAATAAGATTCATGAAATTAGGAATCTTGAAACCTTAGTAAATTTAAAGAATTTAGAATTGGGTGGTAATAAGATTAGAGTGATTGAAAATCTTGATTATAATACAAAGATTGAACAACTATGGTTAGGTAAGAATAAAATTCATAAATTTGAAAATTTAGATCATTTAGTTAATTTAAGAGTACTTTCAATTCAATCTAATAGAATAACTAAGATTGAGAATTTAGATAAATTGGTTAATCTTGAAGAATTATATCTTTCACATAATGGAATTGAAAAAATTGAAAATCTTGATAATAATCTTAAACTTCAAGTCTTGGATATAACATCAAATAAAATATCTAAATTAGAAAATCTTAGTCATTTACGAGAATTAACTGATTTTTGGTGTTCTTATAATCAAGTGGCAAGTTTTGAAGAAATTGGTCAAGAATTGGGTAAATTAGAACAGTTAGATACAGTTTATTTTGAAGGTAATCCAGTACAAACTCAAAATCCAAGTGCTTATAGGAGAAAGTTAAAGTTATATTTGGGTGATTCATTATCTAAAATTGATGCAACTTATATTCATTCATAGAGATTCTTATTAAGTTTTAATGTATGCGTTTAATGAGATAAATCGCTTCTTTGTAAAATGTTGTACTAATCTTTCCGAGTTCATATAAAGGCTTAGAACTTTCAAATGGGTTATCAGACAATTCTCAGTTTCAATTAATAGTTCGGAAAAGTCTTTTGGCCAATTCTCAGTTTCAGTTAATAGTTCGGAAAAGTCTCGGCTAAACTTGACCCTTATCTTTCGTTGTACAAAATTGTAATTTTTGCAACAATTGTTTATTTACTTGAGGCGAGTAAGATCTTACAATGCAGTAACCTATTAAATTCTTCGCCTAATAAGTTAGTATCTCAGAGTCTGCCATTGACTCCAGATCAATTCGACTCTTCCCAACGAAGAATACATCAATTGGTTTTATCACATGTTTCTTTGGTGCTGGAACATTATTTCTTTTGTCTGGCACCAGGTTCACTTACATTGTCAATCGATCTGAATTATTTTACTGGAACCCCCCCTGACCAATGTGGAATAATCGTATGATCGCGATCTCCTCTTCTAGAAAATACTGCCACGTTCAATAAGATTCCCCCCTTCCATTTCTAAAATAGCAAACTTTATAAGGTGATTTACCCCCTTTCTAGATTTTTCTAAGGTGTTCCAAAATTTTCTACCGCGTGACTTTTCCCCGCCAAATTATCCGCGGACATTTTTGCAGCAACTTAAAGTCAATATAACCTTGATTATTATATAAGTAGATGGATATTCCCTAAATTCACAACTTTCCCAATTGTATTTACATCATCAATAACAACACAGTTTTTACTACAGATCAATCAATTTTTACAAAAATGTTCCCATTTGGATTTTACGACGATTTCGACCCATTCTTCACCAGACCAAGAAAGTACACCAGCAGAATTCCTGAAGGATACAACCCAAGAAGAATCACTGGAAGTGGTGATTCTTCGGCCTTGACACAAACTGACAGAAGCGCATTAGCTGGTCGTGATTTCTTTGATGATTTCTGGAAGAATTATAATGTCGGGAAATACTTCATTGGATTTGATGAAGATATGAAGACTGAAGAAAAACCAGATAAATATGTGGTTAGTTATGCTCAAAAGAATATTAATCCTGAAGATGTCAAGGTTGATTTCCATAAGAAGGAAAATGAATTGGTTATTTCCATGAAACATGAAGAGAAGGATGAGCATGGATCTAGTTCAAAGACTTTTACAAGTACTATGAAGTTTGATAAGCCAATTAAGTTTGACGCTATTGTTGCCGACATTACTGATGAAGGTATTACTTTGGAATTACCAAAAGTTGAACCTGATAAGGAAGAAAAGAATGAGAATGTTGTTAGTGTTGATGTGAAGAGAAAGGAAAAATTATAAGTAAGATTTTAAATTTCTACGAGAGAGAAAGATAATAGTTTTAGTTACTGGTTAGCTTATAGTATTATTTTAGTAATAGTTACTTGATTGTCTTTATGTATATAGTATTTGAATATGACTTGAATATAATATTTATTGTGTTTGTTGATTGCAAATTAATAATTTTTTTTTTTTTGATATTTTGCACCCATTCTCTTTGCTGTCATTGTTATTTACAAATAGAATTGTTTGTGTTCTATAATGCAATAACATCTCTCAAAAGGTATGGAGAATTATAAATATATCCGAATCTTGGTTTAACCTACTCAGACGTCTCTGCTATTAATACTACCATACTTAAAACTAGCTCTATCGAAAATAATCCAAATGTCAGCCATCGAGATACCTAACAGAATAACTCATTTACCTACTCCAGGAACCATCCCTAATACTTACTCTTCGCCAGATGAACCAATGGTATCACTGCCAGCCACAGACAGAAATCTAGAGGTTGATGAACAATTTTCTTTGTCACGATTGTGTACACTAATAGATAAAGAAATTGCAAGCATATCTAATAGTAAGTCAGGTACAACCACCCTAGAAGGTGAAGAGAATATCCATTTAGACGAAAATGATGATACTTTATTTCTGAATGTTGGGTCGGAGAATGCTTATTGTCCAATAGCTCCATTAAAGTATACTCCCGTCCCTAGTACTTGTCATTCCAGTGTTTCACAACCTTCTACTGCCTCAACTGCAGCCGCAAAACTGTCTTACAATAAATTTTCTCTTGAGTATCGAAGAAGCGTGGGTATTGTTACCTCCAAGCTACGACTATGTACTACATCTTACATTGGTTCCACAAGACCAAGAAGAGGTTCTAGACTAATAAAAGTCATTAAGAATCCTGAACATTAAATAATATATTCTCTCTATATATATATTAGACTATATGTAACTAAAAAATCCTTATTCAAGTTTATTGTCTTCGACTCTATAATTATCCAATACGATTCTATAGATAAATGAAGGTGCAAACCCACCAACATTAGTAATAAAAATATCAATTTGTTCAGGTGGGATATAATCTTCCAAAGGATTAGTAACCACTTCTACATTATCGACTAAATCAAATTCATCGTAATTCAATACTTTCCCAGTATTCCCAACCTCAATCAAATCATTTCTATTAAATGGATATAATGGCGATAACTTAAATAATCCAGCTACGGCAAATACAGGAGTCTTATGTTCTTTTGCACATTCAACCACATTTGCAACTCCTGAATTTGACAAACAACCCCCATTGGCAAATACGGCATTGGTTCCTATTATAACTTTTCCAACACGGGACATGACGGCATATGTTGTAGAATCTGGAATCAAAACAGTATCAATTTTATGTTCAGCTAATGTTTTGGCGAATTGATGAGCTTGTTTAGTATCATTGGGGTAGTTTTCCAGAACTAAGACGGTGAATTTTCTTTTTGATCTTGCTTTGATTAAGAAATGTAATACTGTGTCGGAAGTTGGGGTTGGTGTTAAGAGGACTTCATTGTCGTGGATTAAATCAATACATAATGTTTCAATCCCATCGTTGACATTGGTTATTTCATCGACTAAGTCTCTTATACCTTGTATAATAATAGATCTCATATCACTAGTTTGTTTCTTCAGTTGCTGTTTGGAAGCGCCAGTATTGTTATTATTAGCGTTAGTGTTGTTATTAGATGTGGATAATAAACTAAACATTGAATTCATCATAGCAGATGAATTTTCATGTTGTTGTTCAGTTTCAATCTCATCACGAATTAAAGCAAGGACTCTTCTGACAATGTTTCCAGGTATACATTTTCTAGGATATGCTTTATGAATAACCACTCCAACTTGTCTTATAATCTCAATCAATTCATATGTGTTAGTCCATCTGGCAGCAGAAATGACTTTCATTAATAGATGAGCAATTGTAACGGCGATTTCTTGATCTCCTTCAATTTGATGACGTTTTAAACTGGATACTACTGGGTCTAAGAGATTCAATATCTCCGGAGTTATGACATTAGACATGATTGATTTGGATTTTCTCTATTGTGTGTCACTTTGACCTCTTGTAATTCGATGGACCTAAAATTTTTTTTCTTTCCTTACTGGCCCTACAGCTGGTTGGTATGAGACTCACTAGTGGTTTGAAAAATTACACAGAGGAAGAACCAGCAGAAGAACATAAACAGACCATTAGCCCGTACCAAAAGATGTCCAGTAGTTTCAATCAAGCATTGGATAAGTCGCTTCAATTGCTTTATGATTATTCCCCAAATTTCGAAACTTCAATTGAATTAATTCAACAATTAGCTCAACAATTAAAATTAGAAACATTTATTGATACATTTTCAATTACTGAAACAACAACTAAAAAACTTTCAATTGCTGCTTCTTCAATCTTATTAGACATTGACTTTGAAGATGATACCAAGATAGTTAATGTCTCATTATCCGTTGGTAACAGTCATGTTAATAACAATAGTAGTATTGGTAATAATGGAGAATCAGGTAAACCTGGCGATTTACATAAATTACCATATATTGAATCTACTCATAGAGATAATCATGGGATTATACATATAGTTAAAATCAACCCCAATAAGAATCCAATTTCTTTTTTAAAGGGACAAGAATCGCATGGACAGAAATCAATTGTTGAACAAATCTTATTAAAGAATCTTCAAGGATATAAATTAGATAAATTCCCCGGGAATTTACAATATTTGGCCATATTTGATAAATATTCCAACAGCAGTCAGGATTTATTCCAATATATTGAACGTGTGGCTTTGTTGTTTTATGCTATAAATGATATTGAAAGGGAAAAGAATGGACCTGATAATTGGTTAAGATATTTTTGCAATCGGATTGGAGAATTGAAAATCAATGATATTGATCTGGCTAGAATTGGAATCTTTCTTGACTTCTGGCAAGATTTTAGATATATAAATCATCAATATTCAATCGAAAATAATAATACAACTACATTATTAGTTGGGAATAGATATAATTTCCAAATTAATATTGTTCCAACTGCAAGTCAACATGAATATTTATATGAGAATAGAACCAAAGAATGGGAAATCTACAACAATGGAAGCTTTGATAGATATAAGTTTGAATTCGAGGATGGATTAATTGCAACTAGTGGAAATTCTACCAGTGATGGAGGACTCAATGACAATACGAACCCCTCCCCTTGGAGCTTTAACATAACCCTTAACAACCGAATCTATGTCCCCATCTATGTCCTAGAATACCTTGGGATTAACTCTTACCAAACAAAACCAAAAGATGAACAAGACACGATAATAGACTCTCTCTTTGAAACTATCAATAATGGAGACGAAATAAATCATGATATACAAATAGCAAACACTCAGGTCGTATTTTCAATCATCCATGATTTGAGTTCATACAACTTCATTCCACTTTCAGCAATAACAATCTCACATCTAGTAGATATCGCCCACATTATTCCAATATTGCGAAACTATATCGTGCTTTCAAACCTTTACAGAACCTTATTCAAGCATGATCTGACGATATCAAGTATACCTCAACGTCGAAATAGTCGGTTGAGTCATAGCAGCGGTAGTGCAGGTGCTTTTAGAAGAAGAAGAAGAAGTTCACGTCTTTCCGGCCCACTACTCAAGAATACCGCTGAAACGGAATTAACTGAAGAAGCAAAGAAGAAATTGAAAGAAAGTTTGAAATTGCCTGATGATGTTACTGATGAGGAATTGTTGGGGTTGAATTGTATAAGTGAAACGGCGGCCTATTCTACCATTCAACCGATCAATAGAGAGGGAAATTATGATTTGGATTCATTTATGAAGGGTGGTATGACAGGAAGTAGTGGGGATGATGAAGAAAAAGATAATTTGAATGATTTTAGGGAGAATTATATTCGATTAAGTGTTGATGATATTGATGTGACTTCGAATGATGGGGATATTCATTTGACATTTGAAGCAATCCTGAATTCAATGGAGATGTTTGTGAGATTTAAAATCGCCAATGGAGAAATCAAAATCCTTGAAGAAAAAGATGATAATATGGAAGTTGATAATGATAAGAGTAGGAGGTTTATTAAGGCTCTTGATTTAACGGAAGATTTTGTTGTTGCATTAAAGGCGATATTTTAAGTAGATCTATATACAGAAATTCAGATTAGTTTTAAAGTTTAATACCAATATGAATAGCAGCAACACCAAAAGTTAAATTTTCATACCCTGGTTCAGGAACATAAAATCCTGCTTTTTCAATCATAGATTTGAAATCTTCTTGTTTTGGGAATTTTCTAATACTTTCAACCAAATATTGATAAGAATCTCTATCATTAGCAATCAATTGACCCATTAACGGCAATAAACTAAAACTATACGCTTGATATCCAAAATCAAGTACTTTATTCTCCACTTGTGAAAATTCCAAACAAGCAAAAATCCCACCTGGTCTTAAAACACGATATGCAGTATTTAAACCTGCTTGAACATTTGTAAAATTTCTAATTCCAAATGCAATAGTATATACATCCTTAGAACAATCTTCAATCTTATCCATAGTTTCTCCATTCTGAACTAAAAATTTCACTCGATCACTACCATCATTCCATTTCGTATTTTGAAATCTAAGTTCTCCTTCATGTAACATATCAGGATTTATATCGGCAATAGTCATAGTTGATTTAATATCACCAAATTTCTTTTCCGCATTCTCTAATAATCCAAATGCAATATCTCCAGTTCCACCAGCCACATCCAAGAAATCTAATGGACGATCAGCTCCTGGTCTCATACCGGCATCAAGACGCGAGATGAAATGTTGTTTCCAAAGACGATGGACCCCAAGTGACATAGCATCGTTCATTACGTCATAATTGGATGCTACTGATGAAAATACACCTTTGACTAATTTTTCTTTGTCTTCTTTATTGACGGTTTTGAATCCGAAATGAGTTGTTTCGTCAGTTGTTGGTGGTGGTGGTGGGTTAGTGGAATTGGGTTTGGTATTATTAAGTAATGATGAGGTGGTGGTGAGTGTACGTGTGGAACGAAGGATATTCCTACGAAGGGAACCCTTGAATGATTGCAGAAGCATTGTGATGTTTCTGTAGTTAAGGATCAACAAGGGGTGTAGTGATGTTTGCAAATCAATTGATTGAAAAAAAAATCTTCAATTCTGGAACGAGCGAAGGAATTTTTGGTACGATAATTCTATTTCCTGTATATAGAAGAATTGCAACTTGGAATTATAAATAAACTGAGATTTATGACAATTTCACCAAATGTCGTTGAAGTGTCGTGGACAATCGAGTTATGTCTTGGCTGGTCTGGATCTGTCTGAGATTTCGGAAATTCAGTTGTAAATTCCAAGAATAATTTGTATGTGTTGATGTGTGATTATGTTGGTTGAGTTAGATAAATTTCTTGTTGCAAGTATTTGCCATGAAAAATAGATATTTCCGTTGGATTTAAGTAGAGTTATGAAGTTTCCTTCACTGATTGCAATTGAGGAGAGATTTGGAGTTTGGAGATTCGGAAGAATTCATTTCCGTGTTTTCTCAGCTATAAATATTCTTCAATATGTCCATAGTTCTGGTTGTTTGAATTAACCAAACAAAGTTGACAAGAAGTAATTCCGATGTCCTTTCACAAAATCTCCCATAGAATCTTCAAACACTGTGCTTTCCACTTATCCACACGGTCTATTATACATTGAAGATGGCTTCTACCAAATGCTGGTCACCCGTCCAAAAGCCAAAAAGTTGCTTGAATTCCATTTCACGAAGTGTAGAAGAGATAATACCTTCGAGTTCTTTATGCTGGTTATGTTGCTGGTGCTATTCGGTGTTTTGCTATTGCTGGAAAGACTAACAACATGAAACCAAATAGTGGGAATTCAGCAATCTCTGGTTATTCTACCTCGACCTATATTTAATCATGCACCGTAGTTCTGGTGACCTTAATCTTTTCACACAGTGCTCATTCTGGTGTTCTTGCTGGGCCCACAAAATGGACTTTCCATTTTTAACAACAGTTAATGGATAGCTCATTGATTTATACCCCAAATTGACGATGCTTAAACTTCCCTCATTCCTAATAACCAAGTAACTTTGCAGTTAAAAGCTCATCAATAAACTTTGAGAATTGGCAGTTAACTTGCAAGTTCAAGATCCTTTTGATGGTTACCTTGACGGTTGTTACTACCAGAAGCAATCTGATTAAGTTCTTCTCTGATGTTGTCAGCACGGAACATTATACCAAGATAAATTATGCTTCAAAAAGATATGAAGTTCTGGAGTCAATATTTGCCTTCTGTTCTTGAGACGTTCCTATCAGCAGAAAGTAATCTAGCAACCAGAGTGGGAGTAAGAAACACATAATTGCCTGGATCTGAGACCCAATTAGCATATTCTTTTCCAAGGATACTACAGAGTGCAACTCCGCTGTTTCCCTCTTTAAGATAATCATACGTAACAATGATTCGGAAATTCTGCTTCATAATAAATTCATCCATTGGTTTGGTAATGGTCCATTCAGCATTGTCTGCTTCACATAGTCCAAAACTGGTTTCTTTCATCGCTTTACTTAAGAAACCAATATACTCCTCGATCCTTTCTTTAACAATTGCCTCACAGGACAGCTCGGTCGTTCTATCAATGTAGTTGAGAATGTCTTTCATTCTAACACGTCCAATCCTGGTGGTCACCTTAGTAGAAAGAATTCCATAGGCAAGTAACCTTGCAGTTAAAAGCTCATCAACAATCTAATTGGCTGTTAACTTGAAAGTCCAAGATAGACGCACCTTCGTTAATTATATCCATGTTGTGGATCTGAGTATTTTCAGTGAAAACAAAGTTCCCCGGATCCAATAAGTACTCCTTTATACCAACATAAGTTTTGAGGCCCACCTCAACATCTTCGGATTAACAATTTAGGTTGTCTTTCTTGAATTGCAAAGTCTGGAAAGCCAGGACAAGTGTTTGTCTAATCACCTTTTTCCATGCCGCTCTCGCTTGGAAGCTGGTCACATCAATCGTCGGTTACGCATTTTCTATAGTCTTCAATTCAGCCTTACTTGGGTCAATCGGAGGAGGTGCAGAAGGATCGGTCCTTTTTTCTGTTGGAATAAGGAGCAGTGTTCCATTCCAAACCTTGGGTAACGGAGATACCAACACCAACACCTTTGCTTCCGTTAGCCGCTTCAGCATTGATATCAACAAAACCATCGGAATGCAACCATCATCGTCATCATTATCGCTGTCATCATAGATGACAATAGGGGAAGTGGCATCGACTTCCATGTCATCAATTGACAACTGACCTAAACCAACGCTAGTATCAGTTGATTGTTCTTTAGCTTTTTCTAACGACATTTGCAAATTCTAATCTTGTTATTTGGTAAAATAAAATTGTGAAATTTATTATAATAATACTATACATATTGAAACTAGAAAATTCCTTACCCTCCTACCTTACATTCCTGATGGCAGAGAATTTTTTCATGGTTAGAACAATTATCCGAGACGGTGTTACCAGAACCCCGAACAACTTGGGATAATTCTGCAACATAGTCTCTAGTTTGGTTTGTTTTAGGTTAGACAAATACATTGATTTTGCTGATTGGTTGTCGCTTCAGTTTTAGGATACTAATGGAACTACCTTTTTAAGCTTTCTAGAAATCAACTACAGTAATAAAATAATATCTTTCATTACAGTATCCTGTTGTGGCAATTGGTCCATGGAGAATGTTGAAGTCAAGAAACCTTTGGACGCTACCAAATGGTTTTTGAAAAATGGCCTCAGAGTATTATTCGTTGTATGCTTATCGAACTTAATAAATCCTCCTTATGATTCCAAATTAAACATCATTCGCTAGCTTGTTGATTTCGATGGTTTCAATCCAAAGTACAACATAGTCTAGGTCTTAGACTTGTTAATTATAGAACATAATTGACAAGCTTCTGATTTAGAGCCGTTAAACGTGTAGAGTAATAATCTGAATGTCTTCTATGTTAAGTCGTATACGTTGGAAATCAATCTACAGTCTTCACATTTCGTATTCGCATGGTAGTTTCGCAAATCAAGTGAATGCTTGTAAGATCAAGTAGATCATTCGGAAATGATATTCTGTCAGATCCCATACCAGTGGCGTTAACTTACCTCGTGTGGGAGTGTTTTTTTGTCTTCAACGTGTATCATACATCTTGGCAGTTGAAACAAAACGTTTTTCATACCTTCATGTGTGTAGAATACGCGTCGTGTCACCCTTAAAACGTTGTGGGGTACACCGACTAACAAATGTTTCTTACTAAAATAGGTTAAAAAATTTCTATTAATATTAACGTTATACAAAACACTAAATTGTCAAAATAAGAACTACAAAGAACTACAAACCTTTTTCTCTAAGCCATAACAATTCTAACAGTGTTAGAATGACCAGCACCTCTAGTCCAACCTTGGACAGTAACAATAGCATCACCCTTATTAATAATACCCAATTCAACAGCTTCATTTACAGCCCATCTTAATCTATTTTCAACACTTTCTTGCCAGTTTTCAATAGTTGGTTGATCATATACGAATGGATAAACACCCCTATATAAATGGGAGAATTTAGCAGCTCTTTCATTTCTAGTAACCATTAAAATTGGAACATCTGGTTTATATTTAGATACTAATCTAGCACTTAAACCAGTAGTAGATAAGACAACAATAGCCTTAGCATCTTGTTCATAAGAAGCACTGACAGCAGCAACGGCACAGGTTTCAGTGGTTGGGGTTGGTTTCTTGGCAAGGGAACGTAATTCATTAAAGAGTTGTGGATAAGCAATTGCCTTTTCAGCAATTAAAGCAGTGTTGTGCATCATTGAGACAGCTTCGAAAGGATAATCACCCTTGGCGGTTTCACCAGATAACATGACACAATCAGCACCATCTAAGATGGCATTACCGACATCTGAAACTTCAGCACGGGTTGGTCTTGGGTTATAAGTCATAGATTCTAACATTTGAGTGGCACAAATGACTGGTTTGGCAGCTAAGTTACATTTAGCAATAAGTTGTTTTTGAACAACAAAGACTTGTGGAGCTGGGATTTCAATACCTAAATCACCACGAGCGACCATAACACCATCAGTAACTTCTAAGATTTCATCGAAGTTGTTAACACCTTGTTGATTTTCAATCTTGGCAATGATTTGAATATCTTTACCTTCTTCACCTAAAACTTTTCTAATTTCAAGAATATCATTAGCGGTTCTAATAAAAGAAGCAAAAATCATATGAACACCGTTCTTGACCCCGAATTTAATATCAGCTTTATCTTTCTCAGAAAGAGCTGGTAAATCGACGTCAGTACCAGGCAAATTGACACCTTTATGGGAACAAACCTTACCAGCATTAATAGATTTGACTTTTAAAGTTTGTTCATCGACAATTTCTAAAACCTCGAAAGATAAGACACCATCATCAACATATATGATTCTACCAACTTCAATAACTTTGGTAATGTTTTTATAATCCATGTACATGATCTTATCATCACATTTGGTCTTGTAAGCGTCATCAGTAGTGAAAATCATTTCATGGTTTGGAGGAATTGGGTAATCCTTTTCATCAACAGTAGTACCAGTTCTAATTTCTGGACCTTTAGTATCTAAAGCAATTGCCAATGGTCTACCCTTGTATACTTGTTCAGATTTCTTAGCATTGTCAACAACAGATTGATGATATTCATAAGAACCATGGGAGAAGTTCATTCTAACAATGTTTAAACCAGCCTTACGTAATTTGACCAAAGTGTCGACATTGTTGGTTTTTGGACCAATGGTACCAATAATTGAAGTTCTACGTAAATGTTTATGAGGAGTTTCTTCAACGTTTAATTTAGATAACCAATGTAAAGATGAGGATGACATAGTGAGTGTTTATAATAATTGAAAGTCAATTGAATTGAATTGTAAAGAAGAAAGAGAAGAAGAGAAGAGGAGAAGAAGAAGAAGAAGAAGAAGGGAGAAAGCAATTGAAATTTAAATTAAAAGTGAAAAATTCAATTATATTTATATTAATTAAGGAAAATTAAAATTCCATTTGGTGATGACATTTTTCAATTTAATGAATTAAAAAATAATAATTCTTCCATAATAAAAATAAAAAACACATTTTACATATTTAATTTTTTTAATGTCTGACTGAATCACACTAAAACCAACACAACAAAAAAAAACGGTAAACTGTCTGCCGGATTTACATACACCCTTTTTTCTAATTTTAAAACTTAGTTGTAACTACAATGAATTTCTCTCTATCACGAGGTGTATTATACATGAAAGAGGGTTTCTTGCAATGGGTTTTTCTTTGTAAAGTCGATGTCGTACAAAGGATAGGATGTGATATTACAACATGGAAATTTGGCTACAACATCAAATATGTACAGAATGTAAAATTTCTGGAGCATCACCATATGGCCAAACGGAAATCAGTTGGCTATACAATTTTTTTCTAATCAGAATACACAAAATTGAGCAAGTCCGAAAATTTTCCTTTCTCATTTTTGTGTAATCGTCTCGATTTCGGAGTTGTTTGACGTTTGTTTCCTCAACTGATTCTCTTACAAACCGTGTTGTCTTCAGCACAGGTGACAATGGAAACCTACACTTTTACCTATAAGCAACCATACTGCATGTTTGAATGTAAACTGCAAAAGAAATTTATCAAGACAAAAACACGACATTTCCTGTCGATCGTATCGAACAAACAAAAATGTCGTTCTTCCGTATCTCCAAACATATATTTTACACAGGTCAATCCCGATTAGTAGAAAAGAGGGGTGCCCATTCAATTGAACATGCAAAAAATTATTTTTTATTGCTGTCTCTTTGTTTACATGTTACGGACGTGTCTCTCAATCCAACCGATGGGTGTCATCATCATCAACATCAACGAATTGATCCTTTCAATTGACTATGCTTTCTTTTTCTGTTATTCGGATAATTGTGCCACAACACCCTCTCGCCAATTAAAAACAACCTTATACCTTAAATTATAATTAAACTTTTAACTCTGAAAAATCTGAAAAAGAAATCACCATCACGTGAATGAGGCTACATTTGACAACAGATGTCTTAGAACAATCTGACATTAATCTTAGTATGGAGGCCATTGATTAGAGTATTGGACTTCTCCAAAAAGTCGCATCATGATATACATATAAGAACAAGAAGGTTGGATTGATCTATTGGTTTTTTTGTCGTGGTGTTGTATATATTACTTTCCAAGGTCTGATCCAAATGTTGATAGCGGATAAATCAGTATCAGTGCACCCTTCGAGGGATTCAATTGATGATGAGAATCGAATGAGTTATGTTTCTTTGAAAGGATTGAATATAATATAAATTGAAAATTGATTAAATCTCGGCATTGCATTAAACAAATCCGATGTTAGATTATGCGGTTATTGGAGGGGAATATTGTTTGACGAAAATTCGATTTAATAATCTCATTTCAATAAACAGTATGAATTAAACGAACGATGGGTGTATACTGACAAAGACAGGACATCCATGAGATTGTAACTTAATAGAACAACATCTGATTCCCCTGCCGTAATTAGTAGTGGATCAGAGTATCATCCTACACGTTCCGGAAAACCAATTTTTCGATTGTGCGATTCCATCGTCACATGAAGTTCACAAACGATCCCTTTCAATTGCTTGACTAGTTTGATATCAAATAATCAAGTCTATGTGCTTCAAACCAAACTCGGTAGTTAAGCATGATATGGCGTACCTTAATGCTGATTTCTCCCAAGAAGATTTCAATATGCTTAGCCAAATCAAAGGCTTAACTACTTCCACAAACACGCATTTTTCTCTGATACTTCTTGTGTGCGTCTGCGGCCTTCTCTGTTACATAGAGCTACACTTGCGAAGGACCATACTGCACTCAATAAGTACAAGAGAATAATGCGTGTTAGTTGAAGAGATGTGTTTGTTAACGTGGATCAAATTCTTTCTCACCAATTATCAGTCAAAGAAAAAAATAAAAAATCTTACCAGTCATCTCAGACTATTTTTCACCAAGTACACCAAAGCTCTTCCATCCCACAGTCAATTACTATATTATATTCCACAATGGTACTACCACTAGTCGCGGGTATCGGAATCACCATCGTCGCCCTCGTCACAAAAACTTCATTATCAGCCTATAGACAATACATCCACCTCACACCCGTCATGATCGCCACCCTCAACAACATCCGTCTAACCACCCCATCTTCCAAACCCCTCGATAGATCCGATCCTCGATATGCAATCTATGAAAGAATACGAAACACATATCCCAATCGAGGATTTAATGAACCTATGAGTGAACAAGAAGCATTATTGATCTTGGGAATTGAAGGAGATGATATTTTGAGAGTGAATAGAGATATGGTGAGACAGAGATATCGAGAATTAATGAAGGTTAATCATCCGGATCGGGAGGGGGGTAGTGTGTTTTTGAGTATGAAGATTAATCAGGCTAAAGATGTTTTGGATAAGAGTTATATGATGAATAAATAAATTCTTTTGTATGCAGGGTGGGATCGATAGAGAATCAATTGACTGTCTTTTGTTTGTATTTATACAAATAGAGGTGAAAGACAGATATGTTGCATTGGTGAGATATCTCATAGGAGGACTTTATTCGTCTAGCATTTCGTTCTTTGCGCTGACTATTTTCAGACTCGATAATTTCAACCAGAAATCTTGAGATGATTTTGATGAATGTATAAAAGTGCCAATGCGATTGTTAGTCCTCTGGGTCTGAGATTCTCAATAATGATAGAATGTGGTACATCAAATAGTTCAAATGAACATTCTTGTGGGTGATAGGCATTGAAAATATTCCGAACACAGATTTTGGTAAATCGAATCACTTTGAATGTAAACTCGGAAAGGACGAGATCTTAAGAGATTGTAATTTAAGGGTTAGTTTTATATATCCTTGTCTCTTTAGAGTTATGGATATACAGAACTAATTGGTTGTGAATTTTGGTGTCGCGTTTATTCTCACAGCGGTACAAAAATGTCTATTTGGCTAGTCCTGTAAGACAATAGCTCCAACAAGTCTATTCTACACTTGTCGAAAGCGATTATTACCTGAATCTCAAAGGGATGAAAAAAGAATAGCATTCTTGTATGATTAACAAGCCAAAGGAGACTGTTTGTAGACGTTTAAAAAAGGTATGTGTATTCAGATTAATGTACAAAGCTCTGTAGTAATAAATTAATTTAAGGATCTTAGATGGTTATATATCTGACGATTTAGCAACTTTGTCTAAAATCTCTAACCGGATGGCTCTATTTGCTGGGTTGTATTTGTAGTTTTGGATTGAGCCATCTATTCTATATAAATATCAAGTACAATATGCAATGCAAATTATTAAACCCCTACCTGTCGGTTTTCCGCTTGTGAGTCTTTTTAGTTGGAGTGCGTACGTAATATTGCAAATTTACGGTATGAGTCAAAGAACTCACTTCTGAAGTTGAATCAAATGTGTCTTTGGTGTTTGATTCTTTTGATTCTTGTGAGCTTTTATTCTCATGACCGTTCTGATCTCTCTTCGAAAGATTGGCTTTAGATTTTTGTCTAAATAATCCATGAAATATCCCTCCTTTCTTAGGTTTCTTCTCGGGTTTTGAAGACGTGATCTCTTCCAGAGCAAAGATATTCATATATTGCATCGAAAGATCAGTATCCTCAGTATCTATATCGGGAATGCTAGATTCATCAACTGAGTCTTTTGTTTCATGTTTTTCTGTAGTAGTCTTGTCAAGGGACTCGAATGAATTTCCTAGATCTATAGTTGGTGACGGAAGATTCTCTTCACTTCTAAACCGTAATTGTTCATCATATGACAAGTAATAAAATCCCACTGGGTGGCTATTTCCAGGTTGCATTTTTTAGTTTGGTAAACAGAACAAAGCCCTATTGTTCAAATGATAGAATAAAGTTTCCGAAAATAACTACGTTTCTTTAATGATAAAAGGTTGTTCTTAACAAGGTTTCGGCTAACTTTAAACTTATTACTGTGTCTTTGGTTTCAAAGTGGAATGGCTGCAACTAAGAGAAGAAATTGCGAAAAAAAAAGATCTTATTTCATACTATGATTTTTCAACTTTAAGCGAAGAGCGGCATTCAAGAGAGGTTCTATATATGAATGAATAGTGGTTTTCTGTTGCATATTGAAGGTGCTACAAATGAAGATAACCCTTGCTGAAATTCGTCTTCTGCGGGAATTTGCAAGCATTAAGCTTACCCTTGTTGTAATTTATTCTAATAAATAAGGGAACTATATAATGTCAAAAATGGTCTAGTATGCTTTTTTCTTGAAGGTTGGCTTGAAAACCACTAGACCGGAGTTCCCAAAATTCTAACTATAGATTTATACTAGGAATTTTATTTTATTTAAAATATGAACCTTTTGGACTTCTAATGTAAGACAACATTTGATTATGAGATCGCCCTTTCTACATAAACAACAAGCATTTCTTTTCTCAGTGCCTACAAAGGAAACAATTCTACCTGAAACTTTTTAACTTGGAAGGCTTTCTCTTTATTGAAAATATGGAATTGTTACTCTTGACACTATCAACAAACGAAGTCCCATCCAAAGTCGATCTAAATGTTTTCTCAGAACTTTTCTTTTCTAGTGTGAAACTCTCGTAGCTTTTCGTTTCCATCGTATTATGATTTGACTTATTTTGATCATTCTTTGTTGAATCTGATTTATTTGTTGTTTTCGCTTTGAAAAGACGGCTGAATACACCTTTCTTCTCATTTTTCAGTTGTTGCTTTTCCCTCTTTTCTTCTTTCTTTGGTTTTGTTGCCGGTTTTTCTTCCGGCATAAAGCTGTTCAAGTAATGCATGGCAGAATCCCCATCACTGTCTTCACCAAATATACTATATTTATCGATTGAATCCATATCAAAAGACCCCAATCCAGTTTTAGTCTTGTCTAATGATTCAAATGACATTCCAATATCTATGGTTGGGGATGGAAGGTCATCTTCACTATTATAATCTAGTCGACGATCGAATGTCAAGTCATAAAACCTAATCAGTTGTTGATCGCTATCATATTGATTTGGTAGTTGCGAGTTTGGTAACACGGAAAATGGAGAATAATGCATGTACATTTGTAAAGATAATGTTTTAATGAAAGTATTACAAATAGGCTATAGTTGGTTTAATAAAAATTGATTGGAAATTTCAAATTGTTATATTTATACCTGTTTCTTGAATTTTTGGGTATAAAGAAGATTATATAGAGAATGGCTATGAAAGAAAAACTTCAGTGTATCCAATCTTTATTGGGAATGATAAGCGGAGAAATTATCCAGATACAATTTTGTAACCTGGAAACGGAGAAATAAGCTAAAACACAAACTCCAGGAAACACTCCGATAGGTTGAAAGTTTTGCCATTGAGGGGGGTTTGCTCGCAATACTTACGCGTGTTTGTAAATTAGTGTAAATTGAACGTTGACAAGAAAAATATGAAGTAACCAATAAATTAGCCTGATAAATATTTCCCCTTAATTTTCCAGAACTTTGTAAGAACCACACATAGTTGACAGTTCAATATTTGAAAATATGCTTTCAAGAGGGGATGGATGGAAATACGGGGATGCATTTCTGTACTCCACCGAGCACGAAAATCACAAGCGATATTCAAACCCCCCCTTAAAGGTGCTGCTCTTATTCGTATTGGTTCTATCAATTTCCACCATAATTCCTATCGGAATCTCTTCAGCCCGTAAAACGGATTTATTCCGAATCTATAAATTAGAAGATACGAAAGATTTGATTGTTTTAAATTTTGATTATACATTAAAGGACGTATATTTCAAAGCTCAACAAAACTTTATTCGCAGGTTGCTTTAGAAGGCATTTTGTTGCATAATTGCACAGGATGTACAGCACATGCAGTTCACGCCAGTGAGGCTCTAAAAAAACCCTGTTTTCGGAGATGACATCAATTATCATGGCTTGATTCTGGGGACCTCATCTCATTCCTTCTATTCTCTTGCTCGCCCTGGTAAATGAAGAAAGCAATGTATGTAAAGTCTTAGAAATAGGTTCAATGCACGTTGCAAGAATATGAGAATATTTAACGAGATTGTCTGGAAATCCCGAGGCTGTGTTATTAAGAAAGACCCTTTCGACTGGTTGTCACTTTTAAACTTTTTGGAATTCACACTTAATAAAATTTACTTGTCATCTTTTGCAGCCAAGAAAAATGGCCCAAATTAAACTGATTAACGGTTGCAAAAAAAAAAAGTAGGGCCTCGAAACACCCAAGAAATTTTCTGGTCTGTTAGACGAAGTTGAAGTATTCCGTCTAAAGTAATTACTAGAATTGTTTCCCCTCCACTTTTCTAACCAGATTGTGTCAATTCTTATTTCACAGTTCCTAGTCCGATGCTCATAATCTACATTTGAAACACGTGCAAGGTGAATCAGCTCACGTATATTCATGGAGATTATTAGTTCCATGTTTCACAAAAGCCAGCAACAGATATGGCTTTATACTTGGCTAACTGTGCTTTCACACATCGTACGATACCCTTTTTGTGCACAATTACGACCACTAATACAAAAATAAGTATCTAGAGTCTATTAAAAAATATATATAATTGTCTTGTTATTATCTAATTACCATTTCCGTTGATAGTTATAGAGCCGTCTAATAAATCTTGTTCATTAATAACTTGTCCATTTGTCACAGAATCTTGCTGTGCCTTTTCTTTCCCACCTTCAAAGTTTTCTCTCACTCTCAAGTAATGTTGTAATTCTTCCGCACTAACAGAAGGGATTAATGCATTTTGGGCCTTGATAAAATCTTCCATCTTGACGAGAACAGTAGTATCGTCTTCAGTAGCAACATTATCAAACCACCATCTTGTATTAACTTCATTCTTCCCCTGTGATTTCATTTCATCATTATATTGCTTAATCTTTGCATCCACTTCATTAGCGACTCTAGTCATGGCATTCAACATAGAATCAGAACATAAGGCATAAAAATCAGCACCCGTGAATGTGAATGAACATTTCTCAGCCACAGTTTCCAAACTAACATCATCATGCAATTTGAATTTTCTAGTCAAAGCTTCAAGAATCTTAGTTTGTTTTTCGTCAGTATCGGAAATACCTAAATATAACATCTTATCAAATCTACCTGGTCTTAACAATGCTTCATCCAATAAATCTGGTCTATTCGTGGCACCAACCACGAAAACCCCATCACCTCCATCACTACTCATCCCATCCAATTCTGCTAATAATTGAGAAACGATTCTATCCATAACACCACCAGAATCACCTTGATTACCTCTCTTAGGCGCCACTGAATCCAATTCATCAAAAAAGATAACACATGGTTTTGCATCACGAGCCCTTTGGAACACACGACGAACATTAGCTTCCGATTCACCGATATACATATTTAACAATTCCGGACCTTTGACCGAAAAGAAATTAAGTGAGAAATTGGTGGCGATTGCTTTTGCCAATAAGGTTTTCCCTGTCCCTGGTGGACCATAAAATAAGATCCCACTTCTCTTTTTAAGTCCATTATTAAATAATTCGGGATGTTTTAATGGCATATCGATGGTATCCAAGATTTCATCCTTCACGAGATCTAAACCTCCGATATCTTCCCATTTTACATTTGGGATTCTTGGAGCACCAATGGAATCACTGAATTGATTACGTGCTTCATTGATGGCGGCGTTGAAATCATCTGGGATCCAATTTATGACACCTCCATTACCGACATGGATTAATTTATTAATGGAGGAGATGTGCAATTCTTTGGCGAGTTTGGAGAGTCTTTTGATGGCTAATTTTTTGGATTTTTTGATGATTGAGATTAAATCACGAGGAGTTAAACCGGCTGATTGAAGTGCAAGACTTTTGAAATTTATGTCTTTTCTAATTATGAATGGGAAGGAATTTATATCGGTTAATTTCAGACTGTTGGTATTCATTAGGATATCATTATCTTCGATATTATCTTTTTGTTGATGTAATTTCTTCTTTTCATTAGTGATTAAAAACTTAAAGATTTCTAATCTTTCATTCTCGGTAGGAACGGTGAATTCAATTGTAAATTTAATCAATGATTTCAAATTATCATTTAATTTATCATAGTCATTACAACTCATTATAATCACCATGTTGGGGTATTTATTTAAATAATCATTCAAAGTTTGGATAACTTTCAAAGACAACGAAGTGAAAATACTTGAATTTTGATCATTATCATCAGTTTTAGGACATAAATTCTCAATATGTTTTAAATAAATAACATGAAACCCTGTGTCTCCATTTGGCAAGTTCCCAATTATTTTATCAATTTTCCCAGTCAATAATCCAATAGTTTTCAATTCTTGTCCTGGATTTAATAATTCAAAACAATCAAATTCAATCAAATTAAGACCCATTTCAATACATATATTTCTTACCAATGTAGTCTTTCCAATCCCTCTACTCAGTGAATTCAACAATATCGAAGTCTTAAGACTCATCTTGGATGAAATACAAGTACTCATGCAGAAAAAGTTAAGAACTCGTATTAATTTAAGGCTAAATAACTATATTAATTTTAATGGAGGTAAATGCAAGTAATCAAACCAGTTGTTGAATTCATTAGGTGGTAAACGAACACTTTCAACCCCAGAAGAAACTAATAATGTCTTGGATGGATCAACAAGGAATTGATTTGTCCCGATTTCATTCTTTCCCTTAACTTCAACAATCTTGAACCATGCTACTGCATCAGGATCTCCTATTGGGATAACATCTATCCCATCTCCACCTTCACCACCCATTGATTCTTCGTCATTTTCGTTGTTTTCGTCATTCATATTGTCAAACATGGTTTTAGATAACACTGAGTCAATGACAACCGGGAAGAAATCACCTTCTTGGACACATTTGAATTGAGTACTTAAGATGGTTTTCAAACTGGAAAAGAAATTACGTTGATAAGTTTTATCCATGGTAATTTGGGAACATACTCGAGATATAGTAACTGATTCAGCAATGGGGATTGATTTTGATAATGTGGTATTTTCATGGAATTGTTCAAATTCAATAGCAGAATCTTTAGTCAATCCAAGATTGATTAATAAAATTGGGGATAAATAAACATATCCGAATTTGAAAGTATTTTGAGGTTCAGTAAATGTAAATACTCTAACAACTGCACTCTTTTCAGGGGTAATAATCAATTTTACCAAATCACCACTGAATATAGGGAATCCTAATTTGATAAAATCGGAAGAATTTATAAACACAAACAATTCAGAATCATCCTTTTGCCATCCAACAGGTAAATTATCAATTGAAATTCTATCAGGTAATGGTTTAACGCCAAACTTGGTGCTGGAGTGAATAATCTCGGATTTATCGAATTGTAATGTTGAAGATAAATAACCAGATAAATCAGCATCAAGATCTGATTCATCGTAATCTTCTTCTTCGAGTTCTTCCTCTTCCTCTTGATCTTCAAGGTGGTACTGCTGAGACTCTTCATGTTGGTTGATCAATATAATATTAGTGTTGTGATCCAATTTCCCTTGAGTTATAGGTTCACAGAGATTGACCTTCCCATTGATTAACCTGATGGTGTCACCTTCATTGAGAACGCTACCACTATTGGCCAATATTTGAGTTAATAATTGTTCTCTTATAGCCAGCTGCGGCTTATTATGCAAAATGTGATAAATTTCATGAGGTACAGATATGAATACTTGTGATAAAATTGGAATTGAATCAATATTGATAGATTGAACAATAGCAGTATTTAAAGTTAATTGAGAACTATCAAATTTAGATAAATTTGAATTATTAATGAAAGTAATTAAATTTGCAGTTGAATAAGAAATCTTATGAATTTTCATAATTTTAAATTTATTGAAATAATCAGGTGCACCTAATAATTTAACCAAAATGAATTTATCAATAGAACCAACAGCATGAGGATCGTTGGTATCTTCTGGGAAATCTGGGAATAGTTTACCAAATACATTCCAAGATAATTCTACTGAATCATATTGTAAATTAGATGGATCATTAATAAATGAAATATTAACTAAAGTTGATTTGGCTGGTTGTTGGTGTTGTTGTAAAGTATCAGTTGAAGACATCACAGCAGATGGTGGCATAATAAATAAGGGATCTTTGGTAATGAAGTGTTTTCTATAGAAGTGTCCTTTTCAGATACTTCTTCTATCAACTGAATCTGGGGAATAATTTTGGATATATTTATAAAAGGAAAGTGGTTGTAAAAAAATATTGGACAACAATTTTCTCTTTTGTTCCTCGGATCTTTTTTCTGGTTGTTGATTTCTGTTTCTGTGGGGGATTAGAAAAATAATTAATTAAATAGAATGAATCACAAAACCTACCAAAAGTGCCATTCAATCGATATGAATTAAGTAATACTTGTCTAAAATATATCATCTAATAATTTGAATGCTTATGAATTAGATTATAAACTATCTCCAGAATCTAGAAAAAGGTATTCAGTATATTACTATGTGACTTCTCTTGTCTAAGTTGAATCTTCGAAATTCTTATCATTTTTTTGCAGCAATTTATACCAAAAATCAAGACAAGTAAGAAATTAATTCAGAAAGGAAAGAAATTTAATCAGAAATATTCAAGAGTACTGTCAAATCCCCTTTGCAAGCAAAACGAATCAACTCTAAAGTCACTCTACTAAGAATCACCTTTTGTGTCGTGCTCACGGCATACATAGTTCTTACACTACCTAAGTTATAGTTCCGTGGGAATTTTTTCCCTAACTAACTTAGACGGGTACTCATTACCCGGATTTTAAAATGAGAGCCTCAAAAATTTTTCAGTCTTCTCAGTCAGGCTTAAATTTTTTTTAACAAACTCATCTTCACCACTTCATTCCTCTTAATCAGCAACAGCAATATAATAACCGAGAATATTCAAACACAACAGTATGTAATCCCACAATATACATCCCCCTTCCAATATTCACAGAAATCAAAGAGAAAATACTTAATGATGATAACTTTCTTTTTTTCATACCAATAAAGAGCATTTTTTGAAGTTCTTTACCGTTTTGGTAATATATGGCTTTATTGCAATGATCTGGTATATTTTGTCATAGTTACACTGATTTTATAACAACAACCCCTTTTCTTTTGATGTGTGAATTTGAGAGGAAATCATGAGAGATGCAATTGTACTAACTTTTGTTTTAGATTTTGTATCATACATAAATAGTTCAGTCATTTACGTTGTCTGAAATGGTTTGTTAGATTGTAAAAATTAGTACTCTGAGTGCTTAACTTATTACCGTAAGCTCGTTACATAAAAGTTAGATAGGACTTTGTCTATACTTTTTTCCTCTAAGCGGACCACAGATAATCCGTACCAGTTGAGTCCCAAAATTATACATGAGAATTATTCTTGGAATATTTTGGTCGCAACTGCTAAGTTTATCTGTCGTTTATAAAGAGGAAAGATTCTAGAAAAGGGAAGATTTATGGGATTGTAAATACGCTATTCCAATGCCAACGAAGTTGTAGTTTTAGAAATAACTTCAAATCAATCTGCGTAATGAATGATTTGAAATTATTTCTAAATTTTTCCAGCTTAAAGTTCGATAGCAAGATCATTGATGGACGAATTAGCGTAGTAATTATTATATAGAGATCACATGCCACATCATGAATGTTACTATGGCTATGTAATCTCAACTACCTCTATTACTTCACATCCCCTCTTCAATTCTACAATGTCAAATCTCAAAAAATCCAATCTCTTTCGTTATACCGGAAAGTTTTTTTGCTTATTATTATACAAACTATGTAAAGTGAATCATCATGACTATTATTATTGTAAAAATATTTATTAAATAAATCAACAAGCTATTTAAGCTTCATCTTCAACAACAACAGTTTGTAAACCTTTAGCGGTTGGAACAAAAACTGGTTCAACAAAAGCAAATAATTTTTCCTTAGCATCTTCTTCATCATTTCTCTTTCTAGAAATTCTTAATCTTAATCTATGTTCAACACCTTGGACACCTCTTTTCCATAATTGAACATTCAACTTTGGGTCTAATCTGACATCAGTGGTACCCATGTGTAAAGTAGCAAACTTCTTGATTTCCTTGACAGCCTTTGGAGCTCTCTTCTTGAAGCTGACACCGTGTAACTAGAAATAAGTTGTTAGTAAAATGAAACATATTGGATACATTTTGTCGAAATTGGGTATATATGGGAGAAATTGATAGGGGCAGGGAATGAGTGTTATGAAGAGACATCTCGAACTTGTATTGAACTGAATGTTCATAGTTTATTCATAGTTGATACCTCATCAATAAGTTGTTTTGACATATGTTTAGCTGCATAAGGTTTTGCATATTACTGGTAGTGATTCATAGTAGGTCTCAAACTGAGATCTTCCTTGCATAGTTGTAGTTGAAAATCAACGATAGTTGGTAAATAATAACGTAGTAGACACATTACTGATCTTTCATAATAGTAGTTGTTGTGTGTATGTTTATTCAACATTTCGATCGCTTCCCATCCCACTAATTTTTCATCGCATTCCACGATTCCTCATTTCGACAACCATTTCTCCCAGTTTTCAATCTGGTTATTTCATTCATTACATACTCTCTTGTGTAAGTTGATGGTGTATTCACGGGTAATAACGTCTTGTAAAGCCATTGTGGATATTTGGTGTTAAACTATACAAAGCACTAAACTGTTTCAAAGGTCAGAAATTTCTTTAAAATTTTTTTTCACCTCAAATTTTTGGTACTATCTCTGGTAGACAAGCGTAAGAGTGTGACAGTCCACTGTAGTGTTAGTGTGAATGAAAGAGATTACTGCGAGAAGCGAAAAAAATGATAGTCGTGTAAATAGTTCAAAATGAAATACTGCAGATAAGTGAACATTTTTTTCCCATACTACTATATTAGTTTGAATGGAGAAATTGTTACTACAGAAAAATGAATAATTCGAGTCACGTGGAAAATGAAGCATCTTAGGGCTAGAAACCTAATTGTTTTGTATACATTCTATTATCTATAAAATTAAGTCTTATTCTAAACCATACACTTTATGTATATACTTATACCAATTCCCATTCAATTCCTGATATGCCAAATCTAACCAACCGCCATCATCATTAGCCTCTTCTTGACTTGGTTTATCTCTCTCATTCGTCAATTGAATCTCATCTTCAATTTGAACTAATTTAAACTGGGGGAAATTATTTAATAAATCCCAAATCCCCAACATTGAACAAATGATTCTTCCAGATATTCTCCCATCTTGAACCAATTTAATAATCTCACCCAAATCTGGATTATTCCCAATCACGAAATCAGAATCTAATGATTCGTTTCGAATCGGCGCAATTGATCTAACTGTATACACTAATGATAATTTAGATTCTTGATTCACTTGATTCATAAACACCTCCCCATATTTCTCCTGAATCACTTTGTTCACAATATTCGTCTCTTTAAGATTCACAAATATCACCGTCTCCACAATAATCAACACCAAAGTAATATTCGAAAGATATTGCAGATACACCAACGACGACACTTCCCCATTCAATTTCAATTCTTGATAAAGATTCAACAAAAAACTTCTTAATGTCTGCAAATTATTCGTAATGAACAAAATCACAATGGTGTCATAACTCAAATTAATCAATCTTGATCTTAGATCTTCTTGTTTGACTTGTTGAGGTCTTAATCGTAATTGATAATTCAATTTATATAATTCATTAATTAGATTCAAATTGGGGATTGATTTTAATCGAAGTAATAATATAACCAAATTATGATCTAATAAATTTTGATTATTTCTAGGTAAGGGATAGACGGGAGCTAATCCAGGTTGTCCCGTTCCTCTATTTGGAGGTGGTGGTGGGGTGTTTGATGGAGAGATGTTGGAATTTTCATTCAAATATAGAGCATTATTCAAATTTATCGATTCCTTTTTGGCATAATTCAATTGATCATTGAATAAGTGTAATGTTAATCTAATTGACCATAATTTGAGTAATTGAGAATGAGTTAAATTGGTTGATGATTTGAGTATGTAGTAGGTTTTGTTGATTACTGATGTATATTGATAATTGTCAGTTTTAAGTTCATTATATAAATCTTGTAAGGTAATTTCTTGTTTTGGTGGTTCTGATGTTGGTAGTTTTAAGAATAATGATTCTTTAGATAGATATTGTGTCATTGTCAATAACTAATTAACACACTGTAGATGATCTCTATAGATCAGATTGACGGGCTTGATTATCTGGGCATTTTGAATCCAGGGGAAAAATCAAAAATCACTAAACCTTATCTTTGAACCACAGGGTTAAACCATTTTTTAGTACGCTACCAGTGAAAGGTAAAAGTAAAGAGAAAACAGTTCAAGAGATGTCGCTGCATACAGAACTACTACAACAAGCAAAACTCAATCAAATAAATGATTTAAAACAATCATCAATCTATCTGAAACAATTAATGAATTCAATCTATGCCGTAATCAAATCAAATTCCGATAATTCCAGCAATAATACTTCATCATTATTAGATAAAATTACTACTATTCATCAATTAAATAAAGAAATAGATCGACAATTAAATGAAGATATTGCCATGAATTATTATGAACTTATGAAATATAAAAAACAATTAAATCGAATGATTCAAGAATGTCATCAAATATTAAATGGGAATGGCCCTGGTTCGAATATAATTAATGAATTACAAACAAGATCAGAATATATTGATCAAGATTTACGAATATTAGAACATACATTAAAATTAATTAAGAAATAAAAGTTATTAAAATTATTAAAAAATGACCTTATTAAAAAAGTGTGTTTTGGTTATGGCAATCCACGAGCGGCTCTTTCCCATTTTTCTTCAGCAATCCAACCAGCATTTATAATCTTGACAACATCAGAAAGATTGATTCTTTTGTTATGTTTCAATTCTTTATTCTTTTCAATTAAACAAGAATATAATTTAACATAACAATCTTTAGGAACATGTTGAATTGAAGTTTCAATCAATCTTTGTTCTAGTTTATTAGGAGGACTATTTGGATTTGGTGATAACCATTTCTTACGACGATATTCCCATAAAGTAGATCCAATATTTGATTCATTAAATAAAGTTGATTTAGAATCAGTATCACTACTAGCACTGTTATTATTGGTATTATAATTTTCAAATTCTTTACGAAGTTGACAAACATCCAAATCACGGAATGAAATTTCATTATATTCAACTGCTGAATCTATTTCATCTTCTTCTTCATCATCTTCATAACCTTCTTCTCGAGTTGGTTCTTCTGTCCTGGTATCTATTGAATCAAATTTTGGTTCATGTTGCATAAGGTGATGTTGTTGTTGTTGTCGTATTATATCTTGTAATGTATATTGTAATCTATCTGAAACCATAGTAGCTGAAGATCTAACATCATTACTACTAGTATATGCCGCAGCCATATTATCTAAATTTTTAAATTTTTTATAATCTTTTAAAAACCGTTCTTCAGTTGAATTATATCCCTTATGAGATCTAACAAGATTATCAAAATCGGTATCAGGATCTGAATCTATAAAGAATTCTTCTATAATATCATCAGATGATAAAACGTCTTCAGATATTGATTTTAATTTTAATAATAATAAATTCCACTCAATCGAGATTTTTTTAAAGAAACCAATTTTTTTCTTCTTCTTCAGCGGCAGTGATACTAGTTGCTGCTTTGATTTAGATGGTGGAACAGGAACTGATGAGTTTGTTTGTTGCTGTGTAGGAGTCCTTCTATTTAACTGGGGAGGTTGTTGTTGTTGAAGTGTATTAGGTGTTCTCGGAAGTGGTTTATGATTGTTATTACTATTTAATTTTGGAGTTGAAGTTGATTTTCGTAAAAAAGCCGGCGTCGGTCTCTTGGGTAGGTTTGAAAGGTCTGTTGAACTATGAGTCTCTCTAATCATTTAAGAATGCGAGATGGTGATGATGTATATATAAATATCAAACGACTTTTTAACGTTAAAAGCTTTTTAAAAAATGCAAAAAGTCAAAAATAGATGTGTGTGGGGGGATATGCAATATGATTTTATTACTAGTTGGCACTTCTTTTTTTCCTGTTAATAGAATAAGCCCGGAGTTTAATGGTATCTGGTAGTGTGACAAATGTATAGTATCAACCTTTTGTCTCTGTCTATGAATGTCCGTGTATAGTTGTTGTTTATTTAGTTTGAGATGAGAAATGTCTTTGTGTGAATGCGTGTTACTGATATACTTGTAGATTTAGAACATTCTATTTATTAATTTCTAAAAAATCGTTATTCTCTTTGTCTCTCTCTCTCTTCTAGTTGCTGTCTTCAGTGAATATCGCCAAGCAAGCCGTTATTTATAAATAACTTATTGGTGTCTTGAAATGGTAATTAAAGAGATAACCCAAGGGTTCTTCTATTCATTCAAGTGAAAGAGATAAAAAGAATCAAATAAAACTTTAAATTAAAAAAATCTCTGTGGAAGTTATTTATCACATTAATTTCTTTTTTAATTCTCTATGAACAATCACTCACTCACTCACTCACTCACACCAAAAATTAAATAATAAAATAAAATATTTAAAAAAATCTCGTCATGCAACACAAATTTAATTAAAATAATAAAATTATCATCCAACCCAACATATGACATTTTATTTATTATTTTAACAGTAGGAACTAAATTAGAATTCCTTCCATTGAGAACGTAAAGGATTAATTCTATTATTGAGTATTTATATGAAATACTCAATGAGATTTGTAGCTCATTACCTTTAAGGAGCTTCCGGGATTGGCTTATTTAGTTGCAAAAGCCCTTTTTCCGCCAGTTATTACATTGACAGCAATTATTATTATTATTACAGAGTAAAACTGTCATTGATACGTTAGTATACATTGTAGAAATAGTCATTGAGAGTTAAGTTCTATTTCTATCATATATCTACATCCATATCTAGTTTGAAGTTTAAAAGATCAAAGTTTGTAAGTGTTCTTTCCCTTGGCATTCCCCGTGGTTTCTCTGTACAATGGTGAAGTTAACCAAAGATAGATAAGATTATCATATGGCATCTGTAATATTTACCCCCAAAAATATAGAAACATATGAGATTGAACATCTACGCCCATTGGTGTTATAATACCACAGGCCAGTATCTGATATGCACAGCCTTTCAGAACACCGCCTTTAATGAAGTTAAAAACTGTATTTTCTTTTAAATTATACTGCTACTTCAAACTTCTGACCTGATTTTTTTTTTTTGCAGCCTTGTTTTTGTAAAGGTTTATTATGATCGGTCATTTGCATTCTTGTTCACTTTTGCAGCACATCTTCATATTCAAACACTCTTGATCTTCTCCGGTATCTTGCTTCAGCTTACACACATTCCCCCGAAGAGTGTCGTCAAGTCATCTTCCGAAATCCCCTTTCTAGTTCTTGGCGTAGCTGGAATTAGAAACATTTCTGGGCAGTGTATTAAAAATAATTACTGTAACAAAAGAAACTTATGAGATCAGAAACTAGAAATATGAAAAATTATTAATACATTTATTACAAAAATTGAATATATACCAATGTACGATCCGAATCCGATCAAACTTCAACTTCTTTAACCTGTTTATCATCATCGAGAGGGAAGAAGAAGAGAAGGAAAACTATGAAGAGAAATTAGAAGAATATATTAACATAATTAAATTGCCAACCTTGTTTCTCCTTATTTAATTCTTCATTATCAATTATATCTTGTTGTAATTCAAATTCATACCTTTTATAAATCGATTTCTCACCTAAATAACTATCCCTTTTTTCCCATTTAAGATTATATACACAATATGATAATCCTGAATGTTGATTCTTTCGACTATCCCAACTTCTTGAATTGATTCCATGATTATAATATCCAATATATTGTGGCAACGTGGGCAATAACAAGATCTCTACTGACAAATCTCCATATATCCCCCTATCAACTCTTCCACCCTCCTCCCTATCCTCCTCCCCTTTCCCCTCCCTATCCTCCTCCCCTGCTTCCAATGGCCTAATAAAATACTCAGGTTTCCAATTCACATTCCACCTCGACAAATCCACCCCATTGTCCTCGTCAAACAACCCTAAATGACACAACACCTCAACAATATCAGAATCATCAGTATATATCCCCCCAGCACCACCCCATACCTCCCTCCTCACAATTCCATTATTCATATCCTGCATAAATCCAACAAGATACCGAAATGGGATCTTAATCTCCATGATCGAATTCACATATTCGGCAGGCAACGCCGGAATACAGGGGATATATCTCGTTCCAATCCCCGGTTGTGATGTTTTTCGGGATTGATAGGCGAGTTTAATTTCTTGAAATCGAAGTTGGTGTTCTGGTTTTAGGCCATATAATTGTGGGGTTTGGATGGTGTCCCAGGTGGTGGTGGGATTGTAGATTATCGTGCCGAGATATTGTCTTTTAGGGAAATATTGTTTGATTATTTCTACAATGGGTTCGATGTTTAGATTGGGATGTGGTTTGCGTATTCTGGATATTCTTTTCGTGTGTGGTTGTTGTGTGATTTGATTTGGTGTTTCTTGTTTGACAACTTCATCTTGTTCGGTCAATTTCGGACCGGTATCATTTGTCAGCACTTCTTTGTCATCCCCTCCATCTGACTTCTTATGATGATGATGGTGGTGGTGGTGATGATGACGATGTGCAGCAACAGGATGATGATGATGATGGTGATGGTGATGATGATGTGGGTGATTATGGACATGTGCGGACTTATCTTCATGCTTTTGTATTTCTTCAGTTTGAGTAGATGCCGAAAATGATGCTCGTTTCTGGGGTGCGAAAATAGGAGATTGTTGTTGCTGTTGTTGTTGCAGGAGTAATTGTGGAGGCTGCTGTTGTTGTTGTTCCAGTATACGTTGGAATTGTGGCGGATGAGATTGACTCTGGAGCTCAGTAGTGCTTGTAACCGGTTGTTGTTGTTGTTGATGGGGTAATTGATGAATTCGGGGAAGTTGAGGCGACATTTGTGAACCATATTGTGATTGTGATTGATACATAGGAAGCTGCGGTCTCGCTAGTTGATGTTGCTGCTGCTGCTGCTGCTGCTGCTGCTGTGGTGGACCAACAACTTTCACAACAACACCTCCTCTACATTCTGATCGTTAACTATTGCTGGCTGTTGAAGATTCAGATTTCGGAAATTCATATTTTAATCTCTTAGTTGCTTGTTCATCACTCATTGATCGGGGTAATTGTTGTGTAGAAGGTGGTGAAATGGAAGGAAGTGATGTGGTTGTTGTAATTGGTGATGATGAGGATGGTGCGGCGGAAGATGGATTATTTAAAAAACTGGAAATTCCTAAATTAGATGCCGAAGGTAATTTATTACCTGTAGATCCAGGTGGTGGTGGTCCACATACAGGACTATTTTTCCTATATCCACCATTAGAATATGCTTGATTAGCATTATCATGTGATGACATTTAACTGTTGATTCTTATATGATGATGAGTTTGTTGTCCAGTATTTTCCAGATTAATAAACAAATGGAAATGTGGTGTGGGAAAAAACAAAACCTTGAATTCTTGGGATAAGAAAGTGTCAATCTAATTAGTGCAATTGGTAGAAAGAATAATGGTATTTGTATATTTTCTACAATGGTATCAGTTAACGATATTCAACTAAGGTAGTCGTGTGTGTAATTATATAATGATTGATAAAATATCTAACCTGTAAGTAATCCTTTATTTACAAGTTAATCTCTTTAAAGGGTAAAAACAAAAATAAAAAAGGATTCAAAGAAAACTGGAAAAATTGTGAAGATTTTTTTTCTTATTAAAAAGAAGTGGGGCAAAAACTGCATATTATTATTACGTAACATGTAATATTACTATTATTGGTAAGTACACGCTTAACTATTCTACCATATCAATAGAGAGCGCAATATGGGTAGCATAACATTCAACAATAGTTTACTACTTGAGAGATAAGTTACAAAAAAACCGTTATAAATTAACTCAGTCTACAAACATTATAGCTATAAAAGTAATATTTAATTAGTCACTCTCTGTATATGTCAAACGACAATTGTAATTCTAGAATTGCTGCAAAAATCAACCCACTTTATCAACGCACCTGATATCCCTAAATCCTTCTCTGATGCTCTCCATATATTGATCTAACGCTGGGCACATCCATAATGAACAATCTGATTGTCTTTTGTAACACATTCTTATGATATAGGGTTAGAGAAGAATGTTTAACGTGTATTAACAAATGAACAAGATACCTTATATGAATCATTCTGTAATGTAACAACTTTAGATTCAAGATTAATTGCTCCCACTTTATATAATTGAGCCGAAATCCTACTGTCATGTAAACTCTCTTGAATAGTACCGATTTGATTAGTGGCGAATTTGGATAATTTATGCAAGGGGAATGAATCAGGTAAACATGCTAATGTCTTTAATGTAGACATTTTAGATCCTTGAAGGGATAATAACCTGGCAATGAGATCAACATTATCCTGATAGTGAATCAAAAGATCTTCTAATAATTTATGAAATAAACCTTCTCCAGCTTTTATCCCATTTGGTAAACAATATATCTCCGAGCAATAATCCATGGCTCCATCTAAATCATTCAATTGATTAAATAATACATCTATGGATTTTTCATGTTCTCCTAATCTTTTATATATAAATATTGTAAATCTTAAGAATTTATCTTCAGTGGTGGGTATATTCTTTAAGACTGCCCATGGATCATATTCCTTCCCGGATTTTAATAATTCAAATAATTTGATATAATTATCACTTTGATAAAACTCATAATCATCCACTTCTAATTCTTTCAATTGTTTAAGATATAAATTACATAATCTAGTTTCAAATTTCAGTACTTGTTTCGTCTTGATCAATTTTGAAATTAAATCACTTTCAAACAATAACCATTCCAAATATCCAATAGCCAATCCTGAATCTTTTCTCGTATTAACAAAATAATTCAAAATTCGAGAATTGTCATAACTTTCGCATTCATAAGTATCATTCATAAATATCAATTTACAATTCCCAAATTTGTCATTCTGGTTACTTTCATCCAATATCCAATTTGAATATTTAAAAATCAATGACAAATCATCATTTTTCAATTTTTGTAAATATTGAATACTCAATGCCGGACCTCTCAAATAATCATCCAATAAATTATCTTCATCATTTGAATGTTGAGCAATTGATGATTCCCCATTATTATCATCATCATGAGCTAATTTATACAACATAACCAACGCGTCTTCATGTAATGACCTCCCAAAATAAAAATCAAGTAATTCTTTAATAAAATTAGGTTGTTTGAAATTCCGTTGTTGAGTATGATTATGGATATTACTCAACAAACATTGATTCACGGTTTTAGAATCACAATTATTCGAAGGTAATCGCAACAACGGACCTAACAACATTGGTTTACAATAGAAATAACATAGGAATAAGGAAGTATCGATTATAGTGGCAACTTTATCAAGTTGTTGTATTGGATCATTGCTTAATTCAGGATATACATCCCTGGGGAATAAATCAATTCCCTTCCATTTAATACTATGTTTATTCCTAAATGTTGACAAAATTCTTCTTTGATCAGTGAGATAAACTATTAGATTATTCACCGCTTTCTTAAATCTTCGAACATTCATCTGGGCCTTCACATAAGACACAGACTTGATTTGGGAAGTTGAACTAGCGGGTGGTTGTGCAAGTCTTCGTGATGCATTATCGGCCGTATCATATTCTGATTCAGATATACCTAAATGCAATTCAAGATCTTCTATTGTAATACGTTTGATGGGGCTATTGGGGAATCCAACATCTTTCAGATCTTGTACTTGAGCAATTAGTCTCTTTTGAGCATTCAAAAAATCAGGAAATAATTCAAGAATATCTTGGAACGAAACTAACCATTCTAAAGAAATTTCCACTAATGATTCATGAAATTTTGAATATGATTCGAATAACATAAGTGCTTTGGAAGTATATAATTCTCGTAATTTCATTTGTTTTGCCTTAATTGGATCTTTGGATGGGTCTTGATGGAAAACTGAATTTGAAGTATCTAATTTCGATACCAATGAAATACATTTTTCAAGTCCAATATATTTTAAATCATTATGGGGATCCTTTATATTACCACTAGATGAACCCTTTCCTGATATACTCAAGAATTGTTCAATTTGTCGTTGAAATGATGTAATGTTAAATTGAAGGATGTCAGAACCGGCAGCAAGATTGATAGTTGGCCCTTCCATGCTGGTATGTATTTGGTTGGAATTTATTTGATGATGAAATTTTTGAATCAAATCTCCATTTTGAATATCTAGAACTTCTAATTTCTTATTATAGATAACAACTAAATACAAGGGATGAATTGAAAATATGGCAATTGGAACAACTAGGAGTTTAATTGGAGAAGACGTAATTGTTGAATCTCCCTGTGATTGTTTCTCCAATTTAACAATTTGAGTATCCCTTACTAATAATAATTTATCTTCATGTTCAATTGGAACCGTCCATGTCATTGGACCTGAGGATGTGAATCCGAAATAACTAAATGATGTATTATGAGTAAACATGTTCACATTGGTTTCGTCTACTGGCAAAGACGATATCTTAAAGTCTTGTCTGACATCAATTAGAAGGTAATCATTCTGAAGTCCAATAATTACTTTGTTTTCTTCAATATAGTTATCAATTGTTCGTACTTTATCCTTTAATGATTCTTCATGGATTTTTGTAAATGTGAATAGATTCCTTGATTTATTAATGATTTGAAATACAACAAATCTCTTTTTTATACCTAATAATAACAATCTCCGTTCATCAGACTCTAGATACAATACATCAGAACAATTCTTTGAATCTTCAAATTTATGAATTTGATTTATATGAGAACCGACAATTTCATATATTCGTACTGCTTCCGGGGTATTTGTTAATATGATAGTCTTGTGACTATCTTGTTGAACCATCGGTAAAACTTTAATCAAATCTATACTAGCACCATCTTGACTAATATTCTTGAAACGTTTAACTAGGGTGAAATCACCTGATTTCTCATTATCCTTAAACAATCCCTTAATATCATTGAATGTCTTTAGTGAACGAATTGACCTTGCTTTGGATGATGATGATGGAGCTTGTTGCTGTTGTTGTTGTTGGTCGTCAATTTCTTTGTCATCAGTTTTGGAAGCATAGATTGATAAATCACCATTACTAAATCCTACATAAAGTTTCCCATTCTGTTGATGGATTGATGATATCTTCTCATTGCTGCTACTGCTACTACTGCTACTACTACCACTACTACCATTGGATATTCGTATTCGATTATGTGGTTCTATTATATCTATATTCATTTTTACTTAAAGAAAAGAGTTAAACTAAAGATTATGAAACAAATGTAACAAATCGCATTTTTTTCTGGTGGTATTTAAACTCGACTAACAAAATTGATTACCCCAGAACAATATTTCACCAATTCATCCATTGATTCTTCTTGTTGTAAGATTTGATAATCATTCAAGGCTGAATGTAATCTAACATCATTAGGGAAGTTATGGATGACATCACCATGATTCTTTAAGAAGATTGCGAAAATGGCTTCGTATAATTCGTAGTTTTGATTGGATTTAAACCCAGCATTCAAAGCTTCCACGAAATTAGCCATTTCATCCAATGGTGGGAATGAATTCAAAGATCGTATCTCTAAATCAGTGGTTGAAGGTGCTAATTTAATCAAAAATGTTAAAAAGTCAGTATAATCACCTTTTTCGGAACCTTCTCTTAACAATCTAGTAAATTCTGATTCAAATGAATAACCATCATCAGTCTTAAGTTTACGCAATCTACTTTCTTCTTCTTGGTTGGTGTCATTGCCATCATTTTGAACCTTACCTTCAGCAACAGAAGCCCTATCACCAACAGCTTCACCAGATAATTGTAAGAAGAATGGAGCCTTTTCGGGTTTCTTAGGTGCTTCCTTTGGTTTGTTTCTTTGCTTGATAATATCCAAGTGAAGTAAGGTATTGTATTTAGATCTTGGACCAACAGATAATGTAACTAAGCTCTCGTCGATTTGATCAACGGTATCATATCTTTCAGTAATAGGGATTTCTTCATCTTGTTCAGTTTCTAATGCTCCATCTAAGAGAGTTGATCCGGCGTCACCAGAAACATTTGGTAATAAAATCGTGGAAAAATCTTCTTCTTCAACATGTCTGGTGGATATTGGTTTGAATTGGGCTCGGTTAGTCCAGAGAGAAATACCATTACCTGAAACATGTGTAGTTGCTAATAAATCACCAAGTGGTGAGAATCTTACAGAAGTTGCGACTGTAGGTAAGACGACACCATCAATACATCCTCCAGTAGGTAAATCCCAGGTTCTTAAAGTCGAATCCAAGGCAACAGAAACAATCCATCTTCCATCTGGAGAGAAATCCATTCCGGAAATTCTATTGGTATGACCATATAAGACTCTAACAATCTTTTGAGTAGTAACATCGACAACAACGATAGATAAATCATCTAAAGCGCATGCAACAAGATCTGACGATTTATGATAAACCATAGAAGTAATAGGCGAGTCTAGTTGCAATTTCCCCAAATATTTAGATTTACCAAAATCATAAAATCCAATAATACCATCTAAACCACAACTAACCATCTTTCTATTCATTCCATCAATAGCTAAACCAGTAACTGAATTCTTATGTAATACATATTTCTTACGTAAGATACCAGATTGTAAATTAAAAACCCCGATCCCACCTGATGCAGAACCAACTAACCCGAAATTCCCACATTGTGAAATACAAACAGATTTAACCTTCCCATTATCAATAGTATTCAAAACATGACGGCCAACTCTCTTATTTCTAGAATCCCAAGTTCTGGCAAATGTCTCATCTTTATGAGCAGTCAAGACATTTTCCCATTCGCCTTCTCTAGCTTGAGAAGAAGTAATAGCGAATATTTCCGGGAATTTTTCACGAAGTGAAGAAACTTGTCCCGCTTGTCTCTTTCCATCTTTGGATTTATGCATTCTTTGGGACATTTCTTGTGCTTGAGCATCTTTTCTTAAAGAAAAACTCCAGAATGATCTATCTCTACTAGCACTAAACACGAAATGTGATTTTTCTTCTTGAGGGAATTCAATTGCAATTGGAGGAGCAGAATGACCACCTCTTGATCTAAGATGACGTGGAGGGGAAACGATGGAAGAATTGGAAGTGGTTAAATTTGGATCAAATACAAATTCTTTCAAATGATTATCACCACCGTTGGTTAAAACAATTGGTTGTCCGTTTAAGAATTTAACATTAGAAACACCTCCATGAGTGTCCTTATGGGCATTTCTTAAAATATGAACTCTGGCCTTTTTGTTTAAATCATAAAAGAAAAGATCACCATTATTTAAACCTGCAACCAAATGAGGAGATCCATCGGTTCTGAATGAGATGGATGTAACTTTACTCGATGATTCTGTTCCTGAGGTGACAATTTTAGATCCTAAAATCTTGGCCTTCTTTAAGTTATACAAAAACACACTTCCAATGCTTCTGGGTTAACGTTGGTGTAGATTTTGACCTCGTCTAAGTTATCTACTATTTGCTTCACCAAAGAAATTCTCTGGAGATCTGTATAATAACTTTCCTGAGCGGACATTGATAATAAAAATACCTCCAGTGCAGGCAACAACAATTTTGTTTAAATACGTAGGAGGATGGATCAAGCCAACAACTTCTCCATCAATAGAAGAGTTGATGACCTTAATAGTAGTATATAATTCAGTTTGATACTTTGAACCTTGAGTTTTCTTGAATACATTGATATCCCCTTCATTAGTAGCTGCGACGAGATATTCACCAAAAATAGTCATATGTGATACATATCCAGAACTGGAACCACTACATTCCAAAGTATGTTCCAATCTTCCTCTCTTATAAATCCCAATCTTATTCCCATATGCCGCATAGACGTAATGATAATGAGCAGCAAGACAAGCGATCTTGGTTGGAGTTTGTGATTGGGAAACAAATAATAAGTGTAAAGTAGCTAAATCATAGATTTGAAAGGATCTTCCAACCGATGTAACAGCATAAAAGGTGGATCCTAAAGTACCTAAAGCAAATGGTGTTGAATCGGTTACATTACCTAAAACTCTGAACGGACTGAATATCTTGGAAGGTCTTACGACTTTGGTAGAAGTAGACCCTTCGATCTTTCTTCTCTTATCTACTTGTTCAACCATTTATTCGTTGTAGATTGTTGAAGTGATGATTGATTGAAGTTTTCAATTGAAAAATTATTTTTTTTGTAGAACCTCATCGCATTGCCTTCGCACATTTTGAACAGAATAAGAAGTACACGAGATAGCTGTAATTGTAATTCGATAACAGTGCATGGAAATATAGTGTATCAGCTACATTAATTAATATCATTCTTTTCCAAACCAAGAATATTTTGTACTTTTTAATTGCTTTCAGTACCGGCTGTTAAGTATATTTGATGTACTGCTCAGGTAAAGTGAATCCATGGTCAAATTTGGTAGCGCTTGATTTTTTTTGTAAATCCGTGTATTTCGTAAATACATCCCTTTTCGGAGATCTTAATGAAGCGCAGTTCCATCTTGAACGACACGGCCTTTATTCGTAGCCCAAAAAGTAGATACATAATTTATACCAATATCGCAACAATATTACCTACCTCATAACATTGTTATAAACTGGCTTATTCTCAATCCATTTCTTTCGATACCCCAGGAAAATTGTTTTCTCCATGTTTTGAACCCAAAGGGTCAGTTTAATACCTTTTGCAGTCATGATTTTTTGAAATTACATGCAGCATGAACTTTATATAAGCAAATAAACTATTTATTCGGAGAATTGGAGATTCCCCTCTCATATTGTTTCTGCATCTTCCTTTTACTTTGTGGGTGGATTCTCGTCATATAAAAAGACCCTTTCTCTCCCCTTTTATTCTAGTTCGATTACAACTGTCCCTACCCACTACTAAAAAATGCTGGAAAAAGGTTACAAACCATTCGGTCATAATTACACTAGATCAGATATTAGAGAGTATATTAGAGGTTGCTATGCTTGGTTCTTTAGGGAAATTGAATATATAAGACCAGTTCAACAAGAAATGGATTACAAATATACCCTTCTTGAGAGACTCCACCCCGGATTTACTGATGCACTAAAAGCTGCCCTATTTCCTCTTAACCTAAATCTGTTTAACGGTGTAGATGGTTTCCAATTTAAGGAAGGGGAGGCATTGGTTTATTTCTTGGAAGAATTTGTCACAGAAATCTACAAGACATTCTTATCCCATAACAGACAACTGGATTACAAATTAAGTGAACATTTAATCGGCGATTATATGGGATCAATTGAACCACATGATAGCGCGCTACACAAAGCTAACTCCAAACATTCCCATGAACATGGCAAAGGTCATTTCAAGCATGTCCATGATCATAACAGTCACACCAAGCATCCACGGCCACACACTCCCCATCCCCATGAATTCTCGACTCCTGCGCATGGTCAGACCCCTCATACCCATGAACCTTCACCCCTTGCCCATGAAAACAATGATGAGCATTCTCTGCATACCAATGACGACGATAAAAAGTAAATACTGTCTATATAGCAATAAATGAGCTTCTGAGTAAGTAATCTCCTGTGATTCGATCCTAATAAAGGATGTTTCCAACGTTAAATTTGAGAGTTGCTGTCGCTGGACTGTTAACACCTAGAATAAACGCTATCTTCTCATGTGGCTGCTACCAAGTGTCATTCAACTGGAAGCTCGTTGTTGCTACCAAGTGTCTTACTCTTGAAGATTCCTATTCTTGTGATCGTGGTTTAGTGTCTCTCTCTTAACCTTCTTTAGTTCAATAGAGTACCGCTATTGTAAGCCTTAGATTTCGTTACCGTATAATTTCAGGCATGTCAGGGAATTAATCATAACCCAAGGTGATCGCAACTGTTATTTTCTGGAGTGCCATCTCATTGCGAAATTATTTTTTTTTCTTTTTTTTATTTTCACTTATCTTGATTCTATCCATATCAACACAAATCAAGTATAATGACCAGCTCCCAAGAAAAGAGACCACTCGAGTCATCAGAACAAGTAACTTCTGTTGAATCAACCCCAGAAGTGAAAAAACAACACACAGATAACTACCACAAGGGAGTAGCTGCCATCAAGTCGGAATATTTAATCACCTCATCCAATGATATAATTGAAGATTTCTATAATGATGATGAAGCAGAAGGTGGAGATCGTGAACAAGAACAACCACAACAGAAAGGAAGACGTAAGAGAGGACAAAACAAAAAGCGTGATCTTAAGCAAAAGCCAGAAACTTTGAGATTGTGTTCTACTTTATTAGATCCTGAAAATGTTAGAGAATGTTCCTTTGGAGCCGATCAATGTAGAAATACTCATAACGTTGAAGAATATTTGGCTTCTAAGCCTGAGGATATCGATGGTGTCTGTCCTGTTTTCAAGACTATTGGATATTGTCCTACTGGGTTAAAATGTAGATGGTTAAAATCTCATTATGTTAAAGAAACTGGGTTCTTAATCAGAGATGACGAAAGGTTAGAACAAAGCAAGCAAGAGAAGAATTATGAAGTTAATAAGATTGATCCAGAAGCTAAGAATCAATTACGTAAAAAGATTTACAAATTTGAAATCTCAGATCCAGTTATCAAATATTTGGATTCAGTTGTTAAGAATGATGAAAACTTAGCCAGAATGGAAGAAAATAAAAACTCACAAGCGTCATATGTTGAAGCACCTTTCAAAATTGCTGAAAAGAAGAAGATCAACTTACGTAATGCCAAGATTGTATCACCATTAACTACAGTTGGTAATTTGCCATATCGTCGTCTTATGAAAACATTGGGTGCAGATATCACTTATTCTGAAATGGCACTTTCAATTCCTTTAATTCAAGGTAATAATTCAGAATGGGCCTTGCCTAAAGCTCATGCAACTGAATATCCCGGTTTTGGTGTGCAAATTGCTACAGCTAAACATTATTCAGCAGCTAAAGCCGCTGAAACTATATATAAGCATACCAGTCATGTTTCCGAACTTAACTTAAACTGTGGTTGTCCAATTGATTTGTTATATAGACAAGGACAAGGATCTGCGTTATTAGATCAACCAGCAAAATTATTAAGAATCATCAAAGGTATGAATGCAAGTTCTGGTGATATTCCAGTCACTGTTAAAATTAGAACTGGTACTAAGGATGGAAAGAATACTGCCATTAATTTGGTTGAAAGAATTTTAGCGGAAAATGATGTGGCTGCAATTACATTACATGGACGTTCAAGACAACAACGTTATACTAGAGAGGCTGATTGGAATTATATTGGCGAAGTTGGACAAGTTGTTAAGAAATGGAACGAAAAGAAAGAAGATGATAAGGAAGGTACCGATACTCAACCAACATATTTCGTTGGGAATGGGGATGTTTTCACTCATTTAGATTGGTATAATGGCGTTAATACTGACGGAATTGACTCGGTTATGGTTGCAAGAGGGGCACTTATTAAGCCATGGATTTTTGAAGAAGTTGAAGCCCAACAATATTTGGATAAATCAGCTACTGAAAGATTGGAAATTTTAAGGAAATTTGCTGATTTTGCAATTGAACATTGGGGATCTGATGAATATGGTGTTGGTTTAGCTAGAAGATTCATGTGTGAATTCTTGGGTTTTACTCATAGATACATTCCTGTTGGTATCTTGGAAAGATTGCCTCCAAAGATTAATGAAAGACCACCTAAATGGAAAGGTAGAAATGAATTGGAAACCTTATTGGCATCCACTGATTATAAAGATTGGATCAAAATTACTGAAATGTTTTTAGGTAGAGCTGGTGATGATTTCCAATTTACTCCAAAGCATAAGAGTAATTCCTATGAAAGTTAAGGTTTGTATTGTAAAATTTTATAGAAAATATAAATAGACATAAACGTGATTTATATATAAATACTTTATTTAATCTCTTGATTTTAATTTCCCTTTAGAGGCAATCTCTTCATAATCATTCGATAATCCCTTTGCTTGACCTTTTAAGATTTCCAAATCTTCTTCCTTTTCGGCCAATTCCTTCCTTAATCTAGCAACTTCAACATTTTCAGTTTTTGTTTCCTTTAAGTCATCCAATTTATCTTTGGTAACAATCAATTCCGCTACCAATGAGTAAGTTCTAATTAAAATCAAATGAAGGAACAAAGTGAACCCACAAAGATACATATTACGTTGAGCATAGAATCTTCTAGCTTGTACTTCAGACCTTTCATTCATAATTGATGCGCCACCAGCAGTATGAGACACGGTGTTTAATTCAGCAGTGACAGAATAGACACGATTAACAGAGTCAATGAATAAGATAGCAACGAATCCTAGAACACATTTCAATGCAATTTGGAATTGATCATTTCGGAATGGAGCAGATACTGTTGTTAAGACAGCTCTTCTAACTTTTCTTGGATATGGAAGTGAAAGAATGGCAAAAAATGCCATTTCAACGACAAGTAATAAAAACACTAAATTGTAATACAATGCCATGTTGTTGAGTTAATGATAAGTAGATTTGTATATATAAAGAATTAAGTATCAATTGAGGAAGTAGAATAAGAAGAATAAGTGAACAAATAAGTAAAAATGGAAAGTTTTGAAAATTCCAATGGCTGAGACTTAAAATTGTTTGATTTTCGCATCTGAAATTTCTAGGGTGTTACATATTGTTTGTTAACTATTGGAAATATCGCAAAGGTTGCTAAATTGCTAATAAATAAATTAACTAAGTAAGATTCTCTATATAAAACCAAATGAACTGAATAAATATATAAATAAGTAAACAAGTAAAAAAAATTGTATGAAGGAAAAGGGAAGATAACCAAAATCTCTAAAAACCCAAAGATACTTTTAAGGTAAATGTTACCAAAAAGGGTAATGTAATGTACAATATAGCATATTGCCAAATCAAACAAATAGCCAAACAATCCATTTGTAAATGATCATCTGAAGTTGGATCTGTATAAAAAGCAGTAAAATAAACTAATGCTGTAGCATTTGGTAATCCAAACTCTAATACACTTACAAATCTTAATAATTTATCATCACCATACCAACCTGCTTTATAAAATCCAGTAGTTATTCCTACTCCAATGATTGGAATTATAATTAACCTTGATGCAGTCATCATTGCTGCTGTTTTCCAGAATCCTGGTGGCATCTTCTTAACTTGTAATCTAGATATAGTTGCCCCTAATAATGTTAATCCTAATGGAACACATGCTGCACCTATATAACTTGCCAAGTCCATAATGAATGACAATGGAGGTTGTCCATCAGGGGCAGGAGGGATATGAACTCTTGCAGGCACAAATAATGCTTTCAAAGGAGGGGACATGGCAATCGCAATTGATACAACCAATGATACTGACCCGGGGGTCAACAAATTCTTACCCATTTGTTTAAGATACTTCCATGCCTTTTCTTTGAAAGTAGATGGTGCTATATCTGGGGATGTGACGGGTTCAATTCCAACTTCACTAGTCCCGGTTATACAACGTTGCATCTCATGATTCTTTAATGCTTCAAATTCGGAATATTCATTGATGACATCTGTGATATCTTGTGATTTTAACTTTCTTAATTCGGCAGTTCTTGATGGAGTTAACCTTAGACTGTTTGTATCACTGGAGATTGAGAATGCAGACATTGAACCTGCTCTTCTATGAGATGCAGAAGCTGGGGGGGATTGTATTGAACTTCCATTGGATGTTATTTTATCTAATCCTCTTGCTTGAAGGAAAGCACGATGTTGTGCAGTTTCATCATTGGTTGTGGTGGTTGATTCCTGTCTTTTCATTGGCATAGCTGAATCGCTTGCTATCGATTCATCATCATTGGCAACAGCTTCTTCTGGGTAATGAATTTTTGGCACAGTTAAAGTGTTACCCATATGATCATGGTCACTTGTATTACCTGATGACACAGGTGATGCTTTTTCGAATTCATCCGAAGTGTTATTCTCAAGATCACGTTTCTGCAATTCTTCTTTAAAATCCCATTCTATCAAACGATATAAACCTAATGAAAATTGATAAAGAACTTGTGTCATCAAGAAAATACACACATATGCCACCCCTTTACTACCCTCAGCGGCAGGAAAGATCCCTCCTTGTTCGAATGTTTGTAAGTAAGCAATAGGTAAATCCGAAATATTGGGGAAAAGACCCACACTAAGTAATCCACCTAACCATCTTCTAGGAGATTTGGTTACAAAGTAAGTTACTAATGCTGTCATGGCACCAATGGTAAATAATATAGTTCCAGTAAAGAAGATAATTCCAATATTCTTTATATCTGAACTTTTCAAATTCCCCACAATATTTTCAAAAATTAAACAAGGTAACATGGCAGTTACCACTGTATCTGATATATCTCGACATGTTGTTACTGTTAAGATGTTTTTCTTTGCAAGAAAGAATCCTAATGCAATAATGAAATAGATTTTAAAATAACCAAAATGTCTACACATTTAGTGACTAGGATTTGAATCTAGTCTGTACCAACGGGTAAAAAAATAAAATCTAGATGTTTCTGTGATAAGTTATTTAGTAGGACATGTAGTTGAAGACAAGTCTCTGGTTCTCTCTCTATATATATATATCTATTGCGTCTTCGTCTCCTGTTGCTGGAAAAGATCACTTGAAAAAGGAGTCATCAGTAAGTTGTGAGAATTTGTTGGAATCTCGATGTAGACCTGCAAAAGCCTCCTTTTTTTTCAATTGTCTGGTGACTGATATTTTTTTTTTTCTAGAGGTGACCTTTTTCTTTTTGCTTGAAAAATATTAAACAAACGAGCAAAGGCGGATTTATTATTCAATTAGTCCCCCCACGCTTTTGTTCTATATAAATTTAAACATTATTCGGCACAAAAAGGGGGGGAAAGTGGGGGATAACTTTTCCGTTATTTGAGCCTGTTTGTCTAGGCAAATCTTGAGACCAATCCTTGATAGCATTCTTGATCAACGATCATATCTAAGGCTGATTCAAAACACTTCTAGTCGCCTGCGATCTTGAGCAAATGTGTCTTACAGAACGAAATCACTACAGAAAACGCCCAAGCTCGCGCGTTGCAATAAATTGATATTCCATATGTGATAGTTTGATGAAGACATTGGAAAGGGGAATACGCAATAGGAGGTGGTTGTATAATCTTCAGTTCCCCGTATTTGGCATCCAAGAAACGAGATTTTTTTCTAGTACCGAGTAGAGTCCCAAGAATTTCAAAAAGAGATATCACGGTTTACTGCGGATTACTAATTGAAAAGCAAGATCTGATATTCTTGGTATGAATCTCACCCTTTCTTTTGCCATTTCCATTTAAATATTATATTATTAGTCTAGATGCTTTCTACACTTTTACATATTTCACGCAAAGAGAGTTACTTCGACCAAGTTTCGGATCGGCTAAATCCCCGCTATTGACATACTTGATAGTTAACACTTCATCGACATGCTCAATTGAAGCAATTCCAATATCTTCCCATAAATCATCTTCTGGTGGATCATCATTTGTATTATTACTCTCAACTGGTTTTGCGTATGAAAATATTGAATCCACATCTTCCTCTACATCCATTGATGTCTGATAACTATTATATGACTTTGGTGATGGCTCATATTCTTTATTATTTGTATCACGTGATGACAACGACCGACACATTAACAGGGACGTTCCATTTGACGATTGACTGAAGCTTAGTAACCGTTTTGATGACCTTGTTGGTATTAGTGAGCCTACCAGCGATTGTATACTTAATCGGCACGAACGTCTTCCCATCTGCTGGGATAACTCTTCCAATGATTGTATACTTAATCGGGACAAACGTCTTTCCATCTGCTGGGATAACTCTTCCAATGGTTGTATACTTATTCGGGACAAACGTCTTTCCATCTGCTGGGATAACTCTTCCAATGGTTGTATACTTATTCGGGACAAACGTCTTTCCATCTGCTGGGATAACTCTTCCAATGGTTGTATACTTATTCGGGACAAACGTCTTTCCATCTGCTGGGATAACTCTTCCAATGGTTGTATACTTATTCGGGACAAACGTCTTTCCATCTGCTGGGATAACTCTTCCAATGGTTGTATACTTATTCGTGACAAACCAATTTCCATCTGCTGAGATTGGAGAACGTTTAGAATCCTTAACGATTCTTCTGAATGATTCTCGATTGCTTCCAACAAGCGATCTAATTCTTCGATGTAGATCTTGTAATTTTCAAAAATACTCATTTTGCTCTCACTGGGGGCTAACTGGGTCGCTGCTTCTGGTAAATCTGTGTTCATGATTGTTTGTAGTTAATAGGTGTAGGTTAATTGGATCTGATTCTGTATTTGCAAACAAACGAGGTTGTATATATATGTAGCGAAGATATATCTTGTTATTGATGATAGAAATCCATGATAATAAGAGAAAAATAGGGTTTATGGCTGCGATTTTACTAAATTCAAAGAAAGTTTAATAATATTTCGATACAAATATGAATCTTATTTGAAATTACAAACAGCAATGATAACCTAAATGTGTTTTGATTTATATTCTTAATGAATAAAATTGGAAACTCAAATATATAATTACTGTGAAACATTCAATTACAATTTGGAAACAATCTTGCAACCAAATCAAAACGGAAACAATGACAAGAAAAATATTCGAAGTAAAAAAATAAATTCTTCGTTTAAGAAAGTGCTTGACACTGCCAAATTAGGAAATCATATCTCTCTTATTACTGTACATAGAAATATTCCAATACCTTGCTTTACACAAAGTACTACTCATTCATAAGTGGTATAGAATAAATATTCACAAGCGGTTTTCTTGCAATTCTAAAGGGAATGATATGTTGGTTAAGTAAATTGAGTTGCGTATCATTGAATTCTGTGCTTCTGCCACTTGCCTATTTGTAAACAGGTTTTACATGTATGTAGAAAAAAGCAGGTACACCAGGTAATTAATTGCTACTCAACCACTTTATACATTCCAGATAGAGATCGTAAAATATTGCCAAATCGGTAATGATAGTGAAGGTGGCAAATTGAAACCTTTATTTCAATGAAGTTGTATCTGCCAAATCTCTAAGTTTCCCCCCCTGGATCTTCATGGTTCTTAAAATTCGGTAATTAAGTTAAGCTATTTTGTCGCTAAGAGGATTCAAACGGTTTTGGCTCAATCAAAAAAATGGGTAACGGTTTACGTTTGCTCTAACAAGTCTCTTTATTCTATTTCAACGAAGATTTCTTTAAGGTTAAATGTAATTTCATTGATAAATTTTAAGATATGACTCTGGTTAAATATGTCCTGTTGTTCTATTGTGGGTCATGTTTTGAATTTGCTCATTATTTGCCATGGAGTTCCTTAAAGAAAAATAATTTTTGCAGCCATTATAGTAAACCAGAAACTATAAGCGATAAGATTAAATATGAGTAGTAAAGAAGACTAGTTCTGGTGATCAACAAAAATTAAGCTTTGCAAATTGGTTATAAACCCACTAATCATCTCTTTCAAGAAGTAAAATAGGTCTTTTCAAGCTGAGAAAGTTTGTGATGTCATTTCGAACGTTGTAGATCTAGTCAGCAATTGTTCGAAAAAGTTTTGGGATCATATGGTAGCTCTGTCTTCTTGAAACTGTGGCAATACAGCTACTGATTAAAGTACAATGTATCAATTGCACTTTACTACTTGTTTTTAATTTTGAACAAGGAATGGTACAAGATTCTCTCTTATTATTGCTAGCTTTCAATCGATTACTTATAGTGAAGTATCGCCTGAATGATTCGACTGTAACTCTACTTCTGCAAGGAAAAATTTCCATTCTAACTAAGTTTACCCAGTTGAGAACCTGTTCTCAAACCATCATAGATTTTTGCTTTATTGTCAAGGAAATAGGTAGTATCTTAAAAGAAAGGATAATTTACAAGTTTAGAGACTAATTGCTCGAACAAATTTTTATTATTTAATATACTTTAAAACATACAATTAATATAACAAATGTAAATATGATAAATACATCGAAAAATATGGAAGTATCCAGTCCTATCAGTTTTTAATGAATTAAATTAAAGCACACAAAATTAGAAAACTGATACTAATAAGACCTTCTTGTGATGGAGCAGAATTTTGCAAGTCCACTGTATAATCTTGGTAAAAAACACTAGACAGGGTTGAAGAGACGACAGTCTGTAATGTGGTGGGTTTAGCAGTATTCGATATTCCGTTGAGCTTATGGATTGTTGTACTTTCATTTGAGTCGTCAACTTCTTTAAAATAGGTTTCAGTAACACCATCCAAGTTGTCATCACCGTTGTCGACATCGACATGAGAGTTTGAATCACCACTGGAATGTTGTTCCCCATTGGCCCCATGATGATTGGCAATAGTTTCCCCGGATCTATTCAGACTATCTGAGGACTTTGACTCTTGAATAGCCGTCGTGGTTGATCTATTCAGAATATCTGACGACTTTGACTCTTGAATAGCCATCGTGGTTGATTTATTATCAATACTGCTGGGTGTATCAGTAGTTACTGCCATTGTCTTGGTGATTTTGACGGTTTCTTCACCCTCAATACTGACAGGATTCTCATTTTTTGTGGATGCTGAAGATTCAATACTAACTGGTGTTGGTTCCTCAACGTGTAGACAGTACTAAGGTCGAAATCATCGTGGTCTACTCCATAATAGAACGGAATTGCGTTCATTGTCAGACTGAGCTTGTTTATCTTTATTGTCAGAACTCTCCAGTTTGGAATCAACACCATTGGCCATATTCACATCCGAAGCTATGTTGCTTCCATCTATTTTAGCTAGAGCTTCCAATGAGTATAGCTGATTCAAATAGCCTTCATCATATTCCTGAATAGGTGGGACAAGGTTTGATGATTCGCCCTTGGGTACATCAGATGAAAAACCATTACTAACATTTCCGCTTTCTACCGTATCTTCAGTTGAATCGCCAGAAGATTTTGGGCCAGTTTGATAACCAGAAATTTTAGATGAAGCTTGATTTGAAGGGTTGCTATCAGATTCATCTGCTTTGGGAAGTTCAATTTGGGACACATGTTCATTGGAAGAATTGGTTTCCGATAAATCACTAGCTTTCGATTTTGTAACTTGTTCCGATGATACAGCATTTAAAGAATCAGCTTCCTGTTTCAGTACATTGTGCTTTTCATCTTCCATCTCACTCTCCCCTATATTTATATCTAAAGAAGTCTCAGAATGACCACTCTCGTTAGATGCATCTCCCAAACTCTCTTGGAATTCCATTTCAAACTTCTCAGTAACTTCACTAGGTTGAGGTTGGCTGAGATCTTCACCAGCAGGAGCAAGTTCATCGATACCATCACCACTATCAAGAGAATCATCATCACCGACACCATCACTAGAAGATTCACCACCACTGGAAGATGCTCCACCATTAGAAGATTCACCACCATTAGAAGATGCACCATCACTAGACGATTGACCAGGAGCTTCACCACCATTAGGAGCTTCATCACCATTAGAAGATTCACCACCATTAGCAGCTTCACCACCATTAGAAGATTCACCACCATTAGCAGCTTTACCGCCATTAGGAGATTCGCCACTATTTGAAGATTCACCACCATTAGGAGCTTCACCACCATTAGAAGATTCACCACCATTATGAGCTTCACCACCATTAGGAGATTCACCACCATTAGGAGAGCCGCCATTAGAAGATTCACCACTATTAGAAGATTCACCACCATTAGGAGATTCACCACCATTAGAAGATTCACCATCACTAGGAGATTCACCACTATTAGGAGATTCACCACCATTAGGAGCTTCACCACTATTAGAAGATTCACCACCATTAGGAGATTCACCACTATTAGGAGATTCACCACTATTAGGAGATTCACCACCATTAGAAGATTCACCACCATTAGAAGATTCACCACTATTAGAAGATTCACCACTATTGGAAGATTCACCACCATTAGGAGATTCACCGCCATTAGAAGATTCACCACTATTAGGAGATTCACCACTATTAGGAGATTCACCACCATTAGGAGATTCACCGCCATTAGGAGATTCACCACTATTAGGAGCTTCACCACCTTTAGGAGCTTCACCATCACTAGGAGATTCACCACTATTAGGAGATTCACCATCATTAGGAGATTCACCACCATTAGGAGATTCACCACTATTAGGAGCTTCACCATCATTAGCAGCTTCACCACTATTAGGAGATTCACCACCATTAGGAGATTCACCACCATTAGAAGATTCACCACTATTAGAAGATTCACCACCATTAGAAGATTTACCACTATTAGGAGATTCACCGCCATTAAAAGATTCACCACTATTAGGAGATTCACCACCATTAGGAGATTCACCGCCATTAGAAGATTCACCACCATTAAAAGATTCACCACCATTAGAAGATTCACCGCCATTAGAAGATTCACCACTATTAGGAGATTCACCACCATTAGAAGATTCACCACCATTAGGAGCTTCACCACCATTAAAAGATTTACCACTATTAGGAGATTCACCGCCATTAAAAGATTCACCACTATTAGGAGATTCACCACCATTAGGAGATTCACCGCCATTAGAAGATTCACCACTATTAGGAGCTTCACCACCATCAGAAGATTCAACACCATTAGGAGCTTCACCACCATTAGGAGCTTCACCACTATTAGGAGATTCACCACCATTAGAAGATTCACCATCATTAAAAGATTCACCACTATTAGGAGATTCACCACCATTAGGAGCTTCACCACCATTAGAAGATTCACCACCATTAGGAGATTCACCACCATTAGGAGATTCACCACCATTAGGAGATTCACCACTATTAGGAGCTTCACCACTATTAGAAGATTCACCGCCATTAGAAGATTCACCACCATTAGAAGATTCACCACCATTAGGAGATTCACCACCATTAGGAGATTCACCGCCATTAGAAGATTCACTACCATTAGGAGCTTCACCACTATTAGGAGATTCACCACCATCAGAAGATTCACCACCATTAGGAGCTTCACCGCCATTAGAAGATTCACCACCATTAGGAGATTCACCGCCATTAGAAGATTCACCATCACTAGGAGAGTCAATTGGACTTCCAATTCCAGGTACATTGACTCCATTCGAAATAGCAAAATGATCACTTATAAGCCCGAGGTCATTATTGATCTCCTGATTTTCATTTTCGGTTTCTTCCGTCCCCCCCTGTGGAAGTTCGTCGGGAATTTCTTCAATGAGTGGAAATGCATTAAAATCAAAAGTGGGGTTGGGCAGGGAAGATGTGCCCCCTACACCAGGCAAATTTACACCCCCCCAAACAGGTGTACTACCACCTAATAAATCAAAAGAAGAACCAGAATTAATGGTGGGACCTTGGGAAATGACTAAACCATTATCTGCTGGTAAAAAAGCACGTTTGTCAAGAATATCATCTTTATCTTGGATATTAGCAAAATCAATTATCACCGGTAAGCAAAAAATGAAATGAATTAAAGCAAAAAGTAATAAGAATATTGGACGCATTTTATTTTTGGAAATTGTTTATAGTATTGGAGTAATAATAATAAATAGAAGTAGAATTTTTGAAACTTCCAAATTCAACGAGGAATACCCTCTTTATATATATTATATATTTCACCCATATAAATTGATATTGGTCAAAGTTTGATTGCAAAAAATTAAAAACCTCAAGAAAAAAAAAAACCAGGAAAATTATTTTTTTAAGGGAAGTTCCGGGAAATTGGATTTACAATTAAAATATTTTTTTCAATGTAATGGAAATGTGTCATCATGTTTTCTAGAAATATTGTAACCAACTGATATATTTCTCTTTGTAATTGATGATGATTTGGAAACGTTACCACCAAAAAAAATACCTAATTACTTTAAAAATGTAATTGTCAAATTCAACTGTGTTGTAGAAATGAATGCGATCAAAATTAAATTAGCCATGTTAGGAACCTCCCCCCACCACCCCAAAGAAAATTGTGGTAAATAATCTTACCTTATTAACTGATTAAAAGTCTATTCATTAGAAACAGAACAAAACTTAATCATGTGTGATAATAAATTTGTATTAATTGTTTTTTAGGAACTACTACCTGGTTTTCCGGGTGTGTTAAAAAAGTTTTGCCAAAGTCCAAGGTGCAAGAAATTCAACACTTTACGTAAATAGAAACTAATTGGGTGGGTGGGGCAACGTCTCCAACTGCCAAGCAATCGTGTTACTTCAAACAAAATCAAAAATCCTCCAATAGTTAAGTGGAAAATACTTCCGCCGGTGTCTCTTCATTTATACATTGACTATTCAGAGAGAATATGCTTTAAAAAAAATGTGTTAATCAGGGTTAAGTATTTCTGCTTGAAACAATAGTCTTGTCATTAGATTGAAAATTTCCTCTATCTCTACAAGGATTGTTTTTGGCTTTGGCTTGTGTGATAGGATTGAAGTTATGACAGACACCTTGTTGGGAATCTTAGCATTATACGTCCCGGTTAATAAGTTTTGGAGAGTGGGTATTCAGAAATGTTGGTTCATGGTTTCATGCCAAGAGTATTTATTTTTTTTAAACAATCATAATGCAAATCTGGTGAATGTAACCAAAAAAAAACAGTGATTCTATTTAATTATTCCTTTGTTGTGTTGTAACCGAATATTTTGCAACTTTCGGAGTTGCCCTGACACTTCCGAAGAACAAGAAACCATTAGGATGAAATGGCCTGTTACCCAACAATTCGCATCAGGCAATTACCAATGGCCACTCTCTACACATGACCACCAAACACCAGAAATCCTTGTTCCTTCTGCAACAATCCTCAAGGAGACAATCTCATTTCATCACACATCAGAATGTCCATCATCGTTAGAATTATGGCACAGCAAGTCCCAAAAAAAAAACAAAGCGCGGTATCTTTTCGGTAATAAATCTAAGAAAGAAGGGTTTTTTATTAATTATTAGTTAATTTTCCCTTTGTTCCCTTTAAACATGTACAAGAAATTTGATATAATATGTATCTGTACAGTATACTATCCAAAAAAAAGATGTATGTGTATCATAATGAAAATCTGGTGATACAACCTTCCAAGAAAAGAAAAATTGTAAAATAATATTTTATTTTTTACATGTAACCGAACATTTTGTATTAGTTTGGAGTTGTGTGCCCAAAGAGCAAGAAACCATTAGGAAGCATCAGGGTCTGTTAGCAACAATTCGCCTTAGGCCAATTATCAATGGCCACTCTACATAGGACCACCAAACATCAGAAATCCTTTCTCCTTCTGCAACAAACCTCAAGGAGACAATCTCATTCATCACACATGTCCGAATACAAAGAGATCCGCCTTTGTGGTATTTCCTACACTGCCAAGAACACGACAAATATTATCAGGCCGTGGGTTGTTGACAATAAGGGAATCAATCAAGGGAATATTGATCATCATCTTCTACTTTCGCGTATTTGCGTACCATTGAAATACACTTATTCAGAAAGAATGGGTCACACCATGGTGAACACAGACACGGAGAAAAGAGTGACATTATACAATTAATTTTACTATTAATACATAAACATTGAAGTTAATCAGATACTAATTCTTTGCCTTCTTCTTAGGAGGTCTATCATCCTTCTCAGCTTCATCATTCATCTCTTCATCAGATGATACGGCCGCATCAGAATCGAATTCTTCTGCAACATCAGAGTCTGATCCTGATTGGAAATCATCATCAGCACTTTCTTCATCTTCTTCTCCTGCACTTCCCATATCCACATCACTATCATCCTCGTCATCGGCACCTTCTTTCATTGCTTTGGCTAACATTGCCTTTGCGATTTTTTCTTCATTTCTGACTCTAATTCCCTTTTCATTACAGAATCTTTCAATAGTTTCTTGCTCTTCTCTATCAATACTTCCGAAGATATGAGATTGATTTGATCCTCTGACGTTAATTTCCAAATCGAAAGTTCTCGATGCAGAAACACCACCTCCTGTTCTTGACATTGTAACATTGCTGATTTCCACAAATGGAATATAAATGGTTGGTTTGGTTACAAATAAGAAACATCTATCCAATGGATATAAATAACCTTCGGATGCCTTTAAAGAACATGATATACCAGGTTGTAAGAATCTAGATTGGAATGATCCAGGGGTAACTAATTTTCTTTCAGTTAATCCTCTAAAACAATGAGACATTACAACATGAGTTGGTGCATCATAACTCTTTTTCAATCTATCTTTATATTTAGCATCAAATTCTTGTTCATCTAGGTTCAATTCCAATTCAGTTTCTTCTTCTCTTGCAACTTGAAGGACCAAAAATGGATATCTAGTTTGACCTTGTCTTAAAGGAGGATCAATTTGTAAAATTAATAAGTGATGTACTTCATCCGGTTTAGGTAAAGAAAATATTCTTTCGATTTGTTCATATTGGATCTTATAATCATAGGTTTTACCTCTTAATCTCAATGAGGTTGGATACATGTCGATATCATAACGACCTCTTGGAGTTAAGAATAATACATCACTGAATGAAACAATGGCTTCACCTGCCACTTGGCCAATATCCGCCTTATCTTTTAATTGTTCATAAAATACTTGAGCAGCACTAATTTCATTGGTTTCAGTAGTTTCTTCTTCAACTTCCGTTGGTTTTTCTTCACCTTCTTTGGCTTCTACTTTAACTTTCTTAGTTACTTTAGTTTCATTTTCAACTGTTCCTGGAACATAAAATCTCATTTCAACAACTTCATCCCCTGCTTTACTAACCCCGCCATCTAAATTAAATTCAATAGCAACTTCATTCTTACCAGTTAAATTCGAATTAGTAATATATTCATAAGGAATTTCAAATGCGGGTTTATTATTCACATTAAATACCAATTCATTTCTAGCCAAATCAGTCTTCCCCCAATTCCAACCTCTTAAAGAATGTTCTTTATGTTCTAAAGTTAATTGAAAATTCCTCATTAATTCTTGTTTTAATTGGGTAAAATCATCAACATCAAATCCATCCAACATCACAACACCTTTATTCCTAGTTTGTACTCTTAATTCATATCCTTTGGAGCCTCTTGACCACAGAGCAGTTAAAATTTCTTCTGATGGCAAAAGAAATGGGGCATTGGCTTTGGAAGAATTTGCATTACTTCCTCCGGGTGGATTATTAGCTTTCCAACCTAATCCAGAGTCAGCTATACGCATTCGACCAGCTAATCTATTTTGATTTAAGTAAATTTTCTCAAAGTCTGTGTTAACCATGATGATTGTTTGATTCTATTTTAAAGGGAAAATATACGATGATGGTTTGATTGTTTTTTTAAAATGATGTGAAGCAATGGAAGAGGTTTTTCGTTGATGATGATTTTCTAACGCGTCGGTATGCGACATTTGTGGGTGGAGATATTTTATAAATGTCGTATGTCCCAGAAACCTACTCACTGTCATGAACCAAGGTTTATAACAAATAGTCGATCAAGGGAACATAGTTCATTTAAGTTTCTGAGCTCTGCTTAGATGGACCTGTCCATCCATTTATTGATTTTGTACTTTCAAAGTGCAACCTTTGTGAAAGTGACTATATAAGTATGATTGGTTGTAAATTATGAGACTTTCAAAAAGGTTAATTTAAATTTCCTTTCTCATATTTGGCATTAAATAAAATTCAAGGCATTGCTCAAAAGAGTCTATCAATAGATGCAGAGAATCAATATAACTTGTAAAGATGAAGTAGTCGAATTTTTTCCAAACTTGAATAGTTTCTTTGAAATTTTTACCAAAAAAAGAGTATACTAACTGAAATGGTCCAACAGTAGGATACATATGGATTCTAACAAGATATTCTAACTAGGATAACCATATAAACAGACCGTTGATAATCTCAATCCCTCCATAGAATGTTGAATTTATTTTGAATAAGAAAAGTTGAAGAATCTTAATTTCCACCAAAATTTTTTTTGCAACCAACCACCAAAAAAATAAGTCACGCGTAAATCATGCATTTGTCATGTGACCAAATTTGAGAGTGACTTGAAATTCGGATGCCCTCTCTTAAGGATTAACCAAAGAGAATAGTATAACATTTGATTTACAATTTAGTTGGAGACATACTTACTTATGTCCAAGAAAAGAGAACCTTGTAAGCATAGGTTGGTGTTGGTATTGTTTTCTCACCAACATTCAAATAATTCGGAAGAGGCGCCGTTTCAGGAGAATTTTTCATCTTTTTTGTGTAATTTCTTTTTTTCCAATCTAATTCAAAGTGAGTCAACTTCAATTTTACAGTCTGATGACAATTAAATCAAAAAAATTCTTTCAACTTTCTTCTTTTACTATCTACATATAAATAGTATACAAACGAAGATAAACAATGGCACTTAAGAAAGCAGGTGTTTTAGGAGCTACTGGTTCAGTTGGTCAAAGATTCATCTTATTATTATCTCAACATCCAGAATTTGAAATTCATGCCTTGGGAGCATCACCACGTTCTGCTGGGAAACAATATAAGGATGCAGTTACTTGGAAACAAACTGAATTATTACCAGAATCAGCCCAATCTGTTATTGTTCAAGAATGTAAACCAGAAGGAGCATTCCAAGAATGTGATATTGTATTTTCTGGATTAGATGCTGATTATGCTGGAGAAATCGAAAAAGCATTTGTTGAAGCTGGACTTGCAGTTGTTTCTAATGCTAAGAACTATAGAAGAGAACCAACTGTTCCCTTAGTCGTTCCAATTGTCAATCCTGAACATATTGATGTTGTTGAAAAGAAACTTAACGATGCTAAAGCAGCTGGTGAAAAGAAACCCGGGTTTATCATTTGTATTTCCAATTGTTCAACTGCTGGTTTGGTTGCACCTTTAAAACCTTTGGTTGAAGCCTTTGGTCCAATTGATGCTTTGACTGCCACCACTTTACAAGCTATTTCTGGGGCCGGATTTTCTCCTGGTGTTTCAGGTATGGATATTTTGGATAATATTGTTCCATATATTGGTGGAGAAGAAGATAAATTGGAATGGGAAACCAAAAAGATTTTAGGTGGTGTTAATGTTGCTGGTACTGAATTCACCCCAATTCCAGATTCAGATATGAAAGTAAGTGCTCAATGTAATAGAGTTCCAGTCATTGATGGTCATACTGAATGTATTTCTCTTAGATTTGCCAATAGACCACCACCATCTGTTGAACAAGTTAAGAAAGCTTTATCCGATTATCAATGTACTGCTAGTAAATTAGGATGTCATTCTGCTCCAAAACAAACCATTCATGTATTGGAACAACAAGATAGACCACAACCTAGATTAGATAGAGAAAGAGATAGAGGATATGCTGTATCTGTTGGTAGAGTCAGAGAAGATCCTGTTTTGGATTTCAAGATGGTTGTCTTGTCTCATAATACCATTATTGGTGCTGCTGGTGCAGGTATTTTAATTGCTGAAATCCTTAAAGCAATCTTGTAGTAAATCTATCTCTAACCAAATAAATCATTTGTATCATCAATGTATCATATATAGAATTTTAATGTTGTAGACAATATTTTTCAGAATTTTCGCAATTTATAAAATAATTTTTGTTTGAGAATCTTGATATCTCATCAGGTAAAAGTTGAAGGGATTCCCAATGACCGATTGGGTAAGTATTACAGATCAATTTGAAAGAGTTGATGAATACGAGATAGATGATCATCTTTTTGAATTGTATTCAGAAAGATCACCTCCTGATAATTTGGGGTTTGTGAATCGAAGTTCGAATACTATCACCATAACATTACCTCAAAGTAATCTAGATCTTACAATTAAACAATCACTTTCAGAATTATCTTCTAGTAAAGAAAGTTCTTCAACAGGATTTATATGTTGGCAATCTTCAGTATATTTTGTAGATTGGCTCCTATCCCAAAAAGAGTGTCCTTTTGCCAAAATATTCCAATCAAAGAATGATAGAGTTATAGTAGAACTTGGTGCTGGTGTTGCTGGTATTTGCGCATCGCTATTATCCTCCAATGTTTCAAGATATATTGCTACTGATCAGAAACATATCTTGAAATTATTGAAAGAAAATATTGAATCTAATATAAGTACTTCTAAATATAAAAGTTCGACATTAGATGCTCCTCCTGTGTCAAGGAGTGGTGGTGGTGGTAGTAATAGTATCGCATCGATCCCAATTGTAGATGTCTTAGAGTTTGATTGGGAAGATATAGATCAAGGATTATACAATTACAATCAACTTATTCAAGGCAATAAGAAGCCAGATATACTTATTGCTTGTGATACAATCTATAACGAATATTTGATTCCTCATTTCCTTAATGGTTTACGATCATTATTGAATAAAAATTCAATTGCTTTAGTTGTATTACAATTAAGAGATTCAATAACATTAGAAACATTTGTTAAAGAGATTGTTATTCAACAGAAGTTGAAATTGTATTCAATTCCATTACAAATGTTAAGTCATTCATTACAATCTGGATTTGTAATTTATTGTATAACTTTATAGTTTCTTCTTTACTCATTCTTAATCCATAGTTAAATGATATTCCCTCCCTCTTTTACAACAACAACAGCCATCCAGAGGAAAAAAATTGACAGCCATAAAAAAAAATATAAAATATAAAATGAAACATAACTTACTTTCTTTCTTTCATCAACTGTACTTCCATTTGTCATCATTCTTCAGAAAAGACCAATCCCATCATTTCAAATACTTTTTATAATTGACTTAGGATTTATGCATTTAGTTTGAAAACTAAAGAACATAATATTATTTTAATTTTAGTGGTTTTATAGTTTTCACTAGTAATGTCAGCTTTTGCAAGCTCTGCATTCAACGTACCCAATGGTATGGCAAATAACAATAGGAAGCAACAATTCAATAGCAGTAACATCAACAACAACAACATCAACGAGAACACTTACAGTAACCCCCGAAGGAGTGGAACAAGAAAGACGTTTAATAAACCCAATGGATTGGCTACTAGCAATTCCAATGGAAAACCAGAACAACGATCCAAAAATGTACTGAAACGATTCAATACCAATAATGACGACTCATCTGCATCTTCATTTGTTGACCCATTAGATAGGCCGACAAAGGTAATACCAAGGAAAAATCCAGGAAAACTACAGTCTTATACTCAAGAACAAATTGATTTAATTGGGCCATTATTCCCTCTGCCTGAACAATTTGGATTTCAAAACACTGGCAAAGTAATAAAACCAAGACCAATACCTAAATATTTACTCCCCCAAGCAAGACTATTATATACTCCACCATTTCAACAAAATCAATGGGATAAAGAAAATCAAGAAAAAATGGCACAAATGGAAGCAGCCAATGCTGGAAGAGATTATCAAGGATTATATGAACAATTCCAAAAACTTCGAGATATAGAAAGAAAGAAAATGGAAGAATTAGGATTAGTGGATGCAGAAAATATCGCCAAGGATTTAAATGATGCCATTACGTTTCAAGGATCTTGTTTAGATATGTGTCCGGTATTTGAACGAGTGAGGAGACAATTGGAAAATAATGTTAAAGCACTTGAAAAAGACCCAGTTACAAATAAGATATCCAAAGAACGAGCGATAAAAGCGTTTTCTAGACCTGCTGCTGGACAGCCTCCTCCATTACCTTCAGAAGTTAGACCACCTCATATATTAAAGTATACATTAGATTTTTTAGTCGAGAATATTCTTGGACAATTACCGGAAGCTCATTCATTTATATGGGATAGAACTAGATCAATTAGACAAGATTTTACCTATCAGAATAGTTTTGGACCTGAAGCGATAGATTGTAATGAAAGAATTGTTAGAATTCACTTACTTTCCTTACATATTATGGCGGGGAGTGAAATTGAATATTCACAACAACAAGAATTAGAACAATTTAATAAAGCCCTTCAAACGTTAATGGAAATTTATCAAGATGTTAGAAATAATGGTGGGAAATGTCCTAATGAAGCAGAATTTAGAGCATATCATTTATTAAGTCATTTACGAGATCCTGAATTAGAACGAGAAATTCAAAATTTACCAAATGTAATCTTTCAAGATCCAAAAGTTCAATTGGCATTAAAATTACGTAGTATAATATCTCAAAATAATATTGTGGAAAGAGGATTTATCAATACTGTGGGGGCACTTAATTTATTTGTCGAATTTTTCAGAATTGTATATAGTGAAGAAACTCCATTTTTGATGGCATGTTTGTTAGAAACTCATTTTAATGAAATTAGATTCTATGCTTTGAAATCAATGGCTAGAAGTTATCATACTAAGGGAAGACCATATGCTGCTGAAAGTTTAGCTGAAATTCTCGGATTTGATTCAATTGAAAAATTAATTAAATTTGTAAAATATTATGAAATTGATATTATTAATGAACATGGGGTATTATATGTGGATTTATTTAATAAAGAAAAATTGGAATCGGTTTATAAATTGAATTCATATAATGAAAAACCTAAATTATCCCCACCATATTCCACACAATTGGATGTTAAAATACAGGGACAAACATTGAAATCATTTGTTAATAGTGGTCTTCCTAATATATCTTTGAATTTGAGAGATCAACCTAAAATTATCACTCAAGAAATGATTGAAAAGACTATTAAGCAACCCATTAGAGCTTTTGTTCAGCCAACCAAACCACCAACAGCAACTGGGATTTTCAATCAACAACAGAATATTAAACCACAACCAGTATTTCTGTCATTGACTTCGGCGGGACAGGGAATTAAGCCGAATACAATCTCATTTGGGACATCTATGCCGACGAGTAAACCTTCACTCCAACCTACACAAATCAAATTTGGAACGAAACCAGTTGAAACGCCTACATTTGGGTTTCAACCCCCAGCAGCTACTACAATTGCTAACAATATTCCTCAACAAACTAACAAAGCCATGTTTGCGACTCCACCCACGACCACTTCTGCAACATTTCCAACGGGCGGAAGTTCTTTTGGCAAACCTGCTCAGATCAGTTCAGTTCCAAAATTCGGTTCTCAACAAGCAAATATACCAAAAATTGATTTTTCATTCAGTAAACCACCAGAAGCAGTGGCAGCTCCACCAAAGCCAACCTTAGAGATAAAGCTGACAATTCCTTCATTTGCACCTCCTCCTGTTGGCATCAAACCATCTGAGGTCGCAAAGCCAATCATCCCATCATTTGCTCCACCACCACAACCCACGAAATTGGTATTTAAACCTAAGGAGAATGTCACGGTAGTGCCTACAATTAAAGTACAAGCTCCGACTCCGGTACCCAAATACCTTTCAGATTCTCCATATTTCAATCAAGCTATTAAAGAAACATTTTCGGAGATTTTACAAGATACGATCAATACGGAATTACGAATCGTACTTTCGAAAACGATTCGGAATCATTCGATCCAAACTGAAAGACTGAGGATTATTCAAGCGTTATCTGGAGAATTATATGATGCATTCTTATCAGAAGTGATTTATGAAACTACGATGACTGCAAAAGCGGTGGCATTTGATGAATTAAGATTGAAGAAAAAAGTTATTGGCCAATTGAAGAATTGTGCTTCGAAATTGATTAAGAAACGAAAACAGAAGAAACAAACTTTGGATGAATTGAGTTCGGTTTCATTTTCGAATAAATTGAAGAGACGTCATTCAATTAATAATAATAGTAGTAATGAATCGAATATTAGTAATATATCGATTCTGAAACGAAGACATGTGGATGCGGAGACTTCATTTATGGCAATTGAAGAAAGACAACAACAAATCCAACAATTATGGGCTCCGATTGATCTTAAGCACTTCTTATCTATTTGTGCAACTCATGATTTGAAGAAGAACAATGATGATGAGGTAATAGATTTGAAGTTTTTATTGGTGGTTGAGAATTGGAATAGTGTATATTCAAAATGGTTAAATTCTAAATTACAATTAAAACCAAATTTAAAAGAAATGATTTATGAAAATCATATTAATAATATGAAAATAAATCTTAATTTAACAAGTTTACCAAGCAAGGATTATTTAAATAAGGATTTCTTTTCTGATGCTGCATTTGTTTTATTTGAATGTGGATTAACAATGATGAAGGAAGAGAATGGGGGTGGTGAAGGATCACAATCAATTGAGAAGAAATTGACAAGAGATAAGGGTATACTCAAGAAAATCGTCTCATTAGCTGATAAATATGGATATTATAAGGTTCATGTATTGATTTTATTTTGGGATATAAGTGAATCAGGAATTTCAAGTGAACAAGTTTCAGAACTTTTAGATTTAAAAAGTTATATTACATGTACTAATTTGAAAAATTTGATATTATGTGATATGACACTTAAAGATGGGAATACTGGTTCAGTTATTTCAAGAGCATTTGACAAGATTTCTCGTGATTTTGATGGAGAATTGACACCAAGGGGGTTGAAGAAGATGGCCAAATCATCGCAACTCATAACTACTAAAGCAACAGAGGAATCAACCCCTGTTGAGAGTGGTACCGAAAACACTACAGTTCTAGAGCAGTATGAATCAAAATTACTTTCAAAAGCAAAGAAGTTGAGGAAATATGAGTATTTGAATAAGCATATGAATGCTGTTAGTCAACCAAGGAGACAACATAATCCACATCATCAAGCAAATACTTCGTTTAACAATAATAATACCAGTGCTATTATAAGTGCCCATAATAAATCACTTTTACCATATTTAGCTACGAGGAATAGAACCATGAATCATACCAACAATTCAACATTTCTTAATTTCAATAATACTACTACAACCATGAATAATAATACGATTGGGAATGAAACTTCAATATTGCGTGGGTTTGGTCAAGGTATGATAGCAGAGAGTACCCCATCTGGATCTCCCACGAATAGATCTAGAGTTGTTGATAGAGTTGGTAAACCTTCATTAACTACAAGTTTAAGTCAATTAAGAGAATTAACTGCTGGTGTTAAGAAAAAGTATCCAAATAAGAAGTAAAGGTTGTAAGATGTATGTATAAAATGGTAGTGATAATTTATTTTATAGAAATGTTAATATATTCGTAATGATCTTTTATAAGTTTACCGGCTGTAGTTCTTCTATAGTGTCTTAATCATTCTCTTTATCAACCCTCTCTTTTTGTATGTGCCTGTATATAATAAACCATTGGTTAATTTGATTGATAACCAAATTTGGTAGTTCCCAGATTTCTTTTTTTTTTTCGTTGAACTTTAAATCTTTCAGCTCCCATTTCAAAATACGTCACCATCAAACAGACGAATTAGAAACCAGATAGCATTTTACAAAACAGTTAGGATACAATGGATCTTCTTAAGGATGCAGCAAAGAACTTAAACCTTTATGAGGTTAAGGCTTATGTTCGTAAAGCCCAAAATGGTATGTCCACTTTGTGATTATGATAAAAGAAACCACCGGAATCATTCGGCAAACTTATCAATTTTTGATCTTGTACTAACGAAATGAATCTCTTAGTTGCAATGAATTTAACTGAAATGGAAGCCAAAGTGCGTGAAGCAACTAATAATGAACCATGGGGAGCACCAACTTCATTAATGCAACAAATTGCTGCTGGTACTTATAATTATCGAGAAAGAGAAGAAATCATTGGATTTATCTTTCGTCGATTTACTGAAAAAGCAGCTAATGAATGGAGACAAATCTATAAATCATTACAATTATTGGATTATTTGATTAAGAATGGTGCTGAACGAATTATTGATGATATACGTGCCAATATGTCATTAATTCAAATGTTGAAATCTTTCCATTATATAGATTCAAAGGGAAGAGATCAAGGTATAAATGTTAGAAATAGAGCCAAAAATTTAATTGGATTATTAAATGATGATAATATGATAAGAACTGAACGTAAGAAATCAAGAGCAAATTCTAAAAAATTCGGGGGAGTTTCATCAGCAGCTTTTGGAGGTGCTTCTTCAATTACAACTGGTCCTAGTTATGACGATGATTTCACTAATAGAGTTTATGGTGATGGTGGTGTATATGGAGAAAGATATGATGACCCTGCATCGTCTTATGACAATGGACACACTGGAAGTAACAATTTTGAAGAATATGATGTTACTCCAGCTTCAAATTCTTCATCTAGAGCAACTACTAGTTCTTCAAATATTAATGCTACTGCATCCAAATCTAAATCAAAATCTGAACCAAAGAAACAACAGCAACAACCAGAACAAGATTTATTAGGTGATTTACTTTCATTCGATGGACCTTCATCTAGTAGTGGTGCCACTGCTGTGCCTGCTGCCAATGATGATGACGATGATGACGACTTTGATGACTTCCAACATGCACCATCACAGACTCATACCCCATCTAATCTCGCAACTAATTTATCCAACTTATATCAACCCCAACAAACCCAACAGCCAATGTATGGTCAACCACAACAACCCCAACAACAACAACAACAACAACGTGTCCCATCATTCAGCTCAGGTCCAAATTATCATGTCAACACATCTACCGGACCAGCCAAACCAGCAGCTACCAGTGATGCATTCTCATCCTTATTCTTAACCGCAAAGACAAACGCGCCAGCTTCAAGTATCACTCCAACCCAGAAACAACCTTTGAATCAACAACAAGCTAGACCAGTGGATGATGATTTCTTTGGTAATTTCAGTAGTAATAATAATAACCAAAGTACTTCCAAGCCTTCCAATACGAACAATAGTGGGGATATTGACTTGTTGAGTTTTTAAAAAAGAGCATTAAGTGGAGGCATATATATATATAATTAGTGGTAGTTGATGTGTTTTCTTTCAGTAGTTTTCTTTTTTATAGTTTTCTCTTTTTGTTGTAATTTATATTTCCTTCTGCTTTGTGTTGAATCTGCAATTGTTACTACTGTAGTCTACGTAAAGTTTCGATATTAGATATTGAGAGTGTCGAGTAAATTTTCTATCAAGAGTTCCGACTGCACCTAATTATTGTACCTTAGAGATATCACAATAGAACCGACAGAAAGAAGTCCAATACTCCAGGGCACTACAATTGATGAATTACTACGTTTAGAGAGTAGAAATTAGGTTATCAGTACGTGCTTAACCTAGGATATGTACAGGATGAAAGAAACTAACCAGATCTATGAAGAGGAGATATGGGAAAAACCTTTTCTGTAGAAATTGATACTTAATTTTGCAGTAATTAAATTTGTAAATCTTACTTAACCATACATTGAGACTTATACATGTATGAATCCCCGATACATACATACATTGGGATCAAAAAGAGTCAAATCAGAGAGAACATTGGGTTGGTATATACCAGAGTCATATTACGCCAAAGAGAGGGGGGTAGATTGAATTCCTGTACATAAACCCATGCCCCCCGAACAAAGGGATTAATCCCCATCTTCCATTCTTCCTTCCAACACCAACCAGAAATAACACCCAGCGAAAAAAGAATGAGCATTGAAAATTTCTTTAAATCTTCTTTTCCTTTCTTTCTTTTCCTATTCATAAAAGTCAATTGACCTCCTCAAATTAACCTTACGTAAAACAATGTTCAAAACCACATTAGCTCAAGTCGCCAAGTTCAATACCAGAACTTTTGCCACCACTCCAAGAGTTTTAGGTACTAAAGTTTTCTTTAAAGTTTCAATTGATGGTGCCTTACAAGACCCAATTAAATTCGAATTATATGATGATGTCACTCCTAAATGTGCCGAAAACTTTAGAGCCTTATGTACCGGTGAAAAAGGGTTCGGATATGCTGGTTCAATTTTCCATAGAGTAATTCCTGGATTTATGTTACAAGGTGGTGATTTTGAAACTGGGAAAGGATATGGTGGGAAATCTATTTATGGTAAGAAATTCCCGGATGAAAATTTCATTAAGAAACATAACAAAGAAGGGTTATTGAGTATGGCTAATGCTGGTCCAAATACTAATGGATCTCAATTTTTCATTACTACTGTTCCATGTCCTTGGTTGGATGGGAAACATACTGTTTTTGGTGAAGTTATTGATGGATATGATGTTGTTAAGAAGATTGAAGGTTATGGTTCTCAATCGGGTCAAACTAGAGCCAAGATTGTTATTGAAGAAAGTGGTCAATTGTAGATATCCCAGATATCCCCTACACCTTTTTGTGAATAGTTCTTTTAAGTACTTTGTATCGAAATTGTTTATAGTTACAAATGCATTTTTTTTAAAGTAAATTAAGATAATAAAGGAAGAATATGAAAACGATATATAAACAGACGGAAACTAAAGCAACAGCAAACAAAAGCCAATTGAAATTTACAAAATGAAGATAATGACCATGAGTATAGTTCTCTCTTTCTTTCTCTCTCATTTCTTAATCTAACATATTATCTGTATGGAACAAAGTCGTTAAACATTTTTCAACAAACCATTATATTATGGCAGTTGGAAAAGCATGTATGGAAATAAATAAATGTATGAAGGGTTTTAAATCTTAAAGATAGGATCAACATCACGTTTAATCTTTGGCATTTTCTTAGTTAATTCAGATAATTTATCATAATCACCACCTAAAATCTTTGCAATAACCAAATCATCTCTTTCTCTAATTTCCTTCTTTGACTTTCCTTCATTACTTAAGAATTCAATAGCTTTAGCAGTGTCACCATTGAAATGATCTTCCATTGCTCTTAATCTAATTTCTCTTTCTGCCCAATCAGGACCATTAAGATCTCTTTGTATAGATTGTTGAACATATTTAGCATAAGCAATATAAGCAACAATAGGTAAAACAATATAAAAATATGGAATTTCCCAACCTTCAGCACCTTCAGTTTCACGAATAATTCTCCATTTTAATTCATTGGTAGCTTCATCTCTATAAGGAATTTTATCAATGATTTTACCAGCATCTTTAGTTACAAATTGAAAATGAGTTAAATCTTCTGAATTATCGTTATATAAATTCCATTGTTCCTGGGGGATAGTTTTTAAAACATTATAAATAGAATGATTTCTTTGATAATATAAGTTTTGTAAATCTGCTATAATTTTAAATTCTTCTTCTGTTGGAACTCTTGGGGTTCCATCAGGATTAGTATAAATTTTGGTAATTGATGGTAATGAATCTAATTTAGTACGAATTTCCCTCTCTAAATTGATACTAAATTTAGCTGGTTTATATTTAAACAAAGCCAGTAATGGCATCTTAAATGAGAACTTCATCTTATCCTGTTTACTCTTTACTTTTTGAAGTTGTGTTCCAAGGGTTGGGAATATCTCTTCTCCTAGTTCTGTGTCTATTTTTCGAGTTTAAGTCCAGTGAGACTGAATAAACAATTTTCAAATAAATTTTATTGGTTGGGAAGAAAAGAGATTTTTTTTTACATTTTTCACTATAAACTGTAAAATAGATATAACCTGTAGAATTAACACTTACACCCTATCTATCTATCTCTATCTACTATCAGTACTTACTACTACACTATGGAACTGCTATCTCTTACTTGATCCAAAATTAGAGAATCCCATAAATGATGACATTTCATCATTGGTCTCTCCTTGTTGTTGCTGATCATTCTCAATCAATTTCTGTTTCTTTCTTCTTCGTTGTCTCTTCTCTTGACGTTTAAGTCGTTTATCTTGTTCAAATTTCCTTCTTCTTTCAACCCTTTCAGTAAATGACAATCCACCATTATTCTTATTAGATAATTCATCCTTCAGTCTAATACTCTTATTCACTAACCTTTCAATCATCTTCACAACTTCTCCCAAATCAGCCCGTCGTATCCCTCCATCCAACTCACCTACTTCTTCTTCTTCCCCCTCCTCACCCTCTCCCATACCTTGCTTCGCCCTTCGCAGTTCTCGACTGACTTGATTCACTTTCTGAACATGTTGAGGACTGTTCAAATGATCAATCAATGCCAAATTATCCCGAAATGATAAATCACAAACCGGACAAAAAAAACCAAATCTCTTATTTGATCCATATGTCTTACTACTACTACCACTAGTTGGAGATATTAGATTATATGTCTTAACTGCACCCAACAGGTCTTTTAATAATTTGTTTCTATGTTTAATGAATTCCAGTGAGGAGGATTCATCTTGGATTAGGGGAGATGTGTTAGTTGTAGTGGGTTGGGTGGTGTGTTTTGATTTTGCTTGTTGTTCGTAGATTTCGATATTCCATTTCTTACGTCCATATTGATCTGTCGTTGTTAGTTTGTCACTTTCTTCTGACATAATTCTGGGGGTTCACTTGTATTAAGAAAATCTATCTGTGTAGCTTGCCCCAGGCTTTATTTTGATTTTTTCGATGGGGCCGTTTGATGAGACTATGAGATTATATTGAACGGTAGAAAAAGAAGCCAACACTTGCTGTTAGAAAACTATAACTATAAAGAGATTAGTCAAAGCTATAGTTATACTCATATCATTGATAAGTAGTATATGATAATACAAACATCACTTATACCAAAGAGAACAATTTGGCAAAAAGTACTTACAACTCGAACCCAAACAATCCATTCTTCATATCATCGTTTCATTTCCCAACAACAAATCATGTCACCACCAAAAGATATAACCTCAATGTTTAAATCCCGACAACTGACAGGTCCCACAAAGGTCACCAAGCCAGAAACTCCAAACCCTTCACCCAAATTCAACTCCACATCCAAGACCGCAGATCGTCTCAAAGACGACCTCAATAAAGATTTATCCCAACCCAGCAACAAACCTTTCAAGGACCGCTGGGAAATTATTGGAACTCATCTAATAACAAACATCCCCAAAACCCTTCCCAACACCAATACCGCCCCATCCTCCGGCCCCCAATTGATCAAAATTGCCGGATTTGACCTAGACGGAACATTAATAGAAACAAAATCAGGCAACACCTTCTCCCGTGGTCCCAATGATTGGAAATGGTGGGGCAAAAACCCAAAAGCAGTAGTTGATAGATTGAAGAAATATAGAAATGACGGATATTTGATTGTTGTGTTTACGAATCAAGGTGCGGTGATTGCGAAGGGTGGGAGTAAATCATACATCAACCTCACCAATAAATTGAATAACATTGAAGAAGATTTCCGACTGAAGTTGGATGATGACGATGGTGATAAGGATGTGGGATTATTAGTATTTGTGAGTCCGAAGAGACCAGCTAAGGGTCATCCGAAATTGAGTTCGGAAGAAACTCATCGATTAATGAGAAAACCCGAGGTGGGGATGTGGAGATATTTTGAGAGTTTGCTTAAATTACGAGGTTCGTTTTTGATTGATTACGAGAATAGTATATATATTGGAGATGCGGCGGGAAGAGACGGGGATTTCCTGGATAGTGATTTGAAATTTGCTGAGAAGTTAGGTATACAATTTAAAACTCCAGAAGATGTATTCACATAGATAATCTCTAAAAATGGTATTGATATATATATATACAAGGTGGTGGTTAGATTTTTTTGAATTAGAAATCTTCAGATATAACCTTTTTCAACTCCGATTCTAATTTGTTAGATTTATTTACAAGTGTTTTTGTTTTCCCAACTGATCCAAAATATCCATCGACATTCTTAATTGCTCTAACTGTCTCATCATCCTTTTCTTGAGGCAACTGATTCTCAATATCATCATTTAAAACAATACATTGATTAATATCACATACATCATTTTCAAACTTAATAGCTTCGGCAGTATGTTGAGGATAATTCTTAATAATAAACGTGGTATCAAAAGTTCCATCCCTAGTATTCATAAAGAATGAAATATATTGCTTAATCAACGCAGTTATCAACCCTGCAGGATATTCCTTATGACCATCATCTAAATCTTGTAAAAGATAACAATATTTATTCCGTTCATCCTCTTTCTCAGTCTTAATCAATTCAGCAGGATCAATAACTCTAACCTTCCTACCCAATTCTTCTACTCGCTTAACAATCTTATCAATCGCTTGGTTGTCATGGACATAAGGAACAACATAAAATTGATATTTTTCATTTAAATCATGACTAATCAATTTATGTCTTCTTCTTAATCCCGTTTCTTGTTCATATTGTTTAAATTCACCTTCTGAAAATGATTTCTTGACATTTCGTTTATCGACACTATGGGAAACATAATACATTGCTCCGAATGAAACTAAGACCATATAGAATATATATCTTAATCTTGCCTGCCTTTTACGTTTTATTGGAAGATATACGGCATAATTTCTGGATATGATTTTTGTAGGGGAAAACACTGAAGTAGTAGTGCCAATTCGAGGAATTGCTAATCCTCTGGATATTGATAATCTACTCGAGAATAAGCGAGAACTAAACATGTTTGTGTAGGATTTGTCAATGGGTTTGGAGGAAGGAAGTCTAGAAAGAAAGGGAGTGGGAATATGAAAAATCGTCTCATGGGAAAATCCCATAAAAATTTCAAACTCCATATCACGTGACAGATTTAGAATTTTTTTTTTTTGGTGTTTTGCGGCTCTCAAAAATTTTTTCATTTTCTCAGTGGAAAGCGAAACCTCCAAAAGAGAGAGTTGTAGAATCTTCTAGAGAGAGAAAGTCTTTGATTGATTGGTATTAGATCCCCTTGATTGCATTAACTACTAAACAAAAAAATGTCATTAATTCACTTGGCCAACTATTGTGCCCATTTAAGGAATTGTATAAATGCCACTCATGCCAAAACATCAATCCCATATACTCGTTTATTATTACAAGCATCCCTTGGATTATATAAACAAGGTTTCATATCTAGTATTCAAAAAGGATCAGTTCAAGGACCAGATCAAGTCCCAACAGATGTAACTTCTGATAATATCTCCACTAGAAGACTATGGTTAGATTTGAAGTATAGAAATAATGTTCCTGTGATTAGAGGGATTAATGTGATATCTAAACCTGGGAGAAAGATATATTTAAGAAGTGATGAGATTAAGGCTTTAGCTTCGGGTTTCCCAGTTAGAAAGATTAGTGCATTGGAACCGGCTGAAAGTATTTTTATTAGATGTGGTACTGAAGTATTGGAAGTTCAAGATGCGGCAAAGAGAAATCTTGACGGTGAACCATTATTTAGAGTTAAGTAAGAGTTTGAGTGTTTCCTTGTAAATAGACTTTGTACAAAAACCTCCTTAGTTCTCTCTGTATATCAGGAAGAACTTTATTCCATATCAAAATTATGATTAACATTTCTTAAAAAAATATAGACATATATATTTCGTAAGCACATTATTATTTAAATAGCTACTTTCTGAGCACCTGAACCTTCCCAATTGGTCATATCCACTTGCCAACCTTTCCAAATCATAAGTTTCTCTCTGAAATCTTCCGTTGCTCCCTTAAATGATTCTGAGACAACACTCTGTCTCCGTATAAGTAAAGATCTAACAGTAGGCTTTGCGGGTTTTACAACTGTTGGAGCCGAAGGAGGTTGATATAATACTGGAATCTGTGTAATTGGAGCAGCAGGAGTAGCTGCAGTGGTAGTTGATTTAGTCAATGCTGATAAATTCTTATTATCTATTTCCAAATCAGAAATCAATAGAAAATTAAGGTAAGCTTCATTAAAATTTAGTCATAAAAGTAGAGCATTAATCTTAATTGTTTTATCTTGTTGTTCAATGGTCTTTTTCAATTCTTCAATCTCTTGTTGAAGAGAACCAACATCAATTCCAGGTGTTTGTTCAACTGCTTGTTGTGGTGGTGTTAAGGTTATATCTGCTACTTGTTCCACAACATCAGGACTACTACTACTTATAGGGAGCTGACCAGCAGCGGGAACAGGAACAGGAGTACCAACGGATCCTTCTTTTGATACAGAACTTCTACTTTCATAATTAGACAATTGATAATCTACCGAACTCCTCCCTTCTAGATCAGGAGTACCTTCAATGGATATACTACCACTGTCTTTACTATCTAAACTAACTCTTCCTGTTGTTCCTAATACTTTTGCTTTATTTTTGTGTTTTTTAAGTTTCTTCTTTTTTAATTCTTCAAATCTTCTACGAGCAGCTTCTAATCTTTCTTCAGTTGATTGTTCTTGATCCAATCCAACATCAACATCGATTAATTCTTTGTCTTCTGACATGATCGTGAATTGGGGGNAGATTGTTCCTGATCCAATCCAACATCAACATCGATTAATTCTTTGTCTTCTGACATGATCGTGAATTGGGGGTGGGGGGACGATGGGTTCTTAAATATTATGGGAAGGAATTAGAGGGCAATCAATTTTGACTCGTTTTTATTTTTTTCCCCTTGGTGCACAATTTCAATCTCTGGTCATATTCCAAGGAAAGAAACTGTTAAAGCAATTCCTTCAATGTCAATGGAGAGGGACAGAGTCTAGTACCATCTATTCTGATGGTTGCTCAAGTAGGTAACTATATATCCAAAGGTATATAGTGATGAATCAACAGTGGTTCAATACTAAGTAACTCAAAAGAGGCATTGAAAAATGGTTTGAATTTCTGGCTAAAGAAAGTCCGGGCTCATACATCCAATCAGATTCTTAAGATCTTAAAGATCGATGTCAATACTAACAAGTGTATACATGTCGTATGATCCCAACCCCACCTTCTTAACGGAAACTGGAGCCCGTTGGTTTCATTGTTCAAGAATGATTAGTCACAATCAAACTGCCAGTAGTAAATTTGATTGTTCTTTGTTTTTTTTGCAACGGGTACCCAATCCCGACAATAATAATGAAGAATTTTTTTTTGGAGGTTTTGCATCAAATGAAATAAGTTTTACCCCAAAGTTGCAATCTTAATTTTAAATAAAAAGCGACTAATTTCCCGCCAGAATCCTTATCCCTGACTTTTGTTTCATCAAAGAGGTTCAAACCATGTCCGCATCAATAAAATCCATTGCAAACACAATCATTATCCCCGAAAGAATCCTCACTCGTGATGAAATCCATCCCACCACTCCCCACCACCAAGAACAATTCGAACTCACAGACCTCCCAAACAAAGACGAAGTAGTCATCATCGAATATGATTCCGACGCCGAATCACCAACCGCTCAAGACACATCCATGCGTAGAAGAAACACCCATGGTGGTGCTGGCGCACCTAGTCAGCACTCCATGGAATCACGGGCATTAATGTATGGATCTGAATCTAATCCCAATACATTCCCCGACGGAGGTCTAGAGGCAAACTTAGTCCTCTTGGGAAGTTTTATTGGCTTGATTGCCGATTTCGGAATTGCGAATTCCCTAGGAGCGATTGAATCATATGTTTCATATCATCAATTAAGTAATATTTCAAAAACTGATGTCGGTTGGGTATTTGCATTACATTTAGGGGTGATGTATCTTGGTGGTGTATTCTTTGGGGAGGTTTTCGATCGATTTGGTGCTAAGAGACCCTTGATTGTGGGCACGTTGTTTATGTGTCTGGGATTATTTTGTACTGCCGAAAGTAAGACTTTATATCAATTTGTATTGAGTTTTTCGATATTGACGGCGATTGGGACAAGTGTGGCGATGTCGCCGTTGATTGGGGCTTTGAGCCATTGGTATTTGAAAAAAAGGGCGATGGCATGTTCGATAGCTACAATTGGGGGATTGGTTGGTGCTTCTGTGTTTGCGGTTATGTTACAGAGATTATATGAAACTGTGGGGTTTAAATGGGCCATTAGGATTTTAAGTTTTATTTGTTTGGCTTGTATGTCAGTTTCGATAGTTTTGGTTAAGGAGAGAAGAGCTAATGATGAGCTGCCCACATCTTCAGATGATGAACAAGAACTTGAATATCAAATTGTTGATCCAGAAGAAGTCGAAACAAAATCCCGAATTCGACATTGTATTCATTTTCTAAAAGGGGCATTAGATTTTTCAATATTAAAAGATTCAAGATTTGTTCTGTTAACATTAGGAGTGTTTTTAATTGAAATCGTATCAATGACAACCTTAACCTATCTAGCATCCTACGCATTAGCATATAATATCAGTGACACTAGAGCTTATCTATTATTAACAATAGTCAACCTATGTGGAATCCCATCTCGATTGATCTCCGGTATATTAGCTGATAAATATGGTAGATTCAATGTCATGATTGTTACATCAATCTTGACCACATTAATCATCTTTGCAACTTGGTTACCGGCAAAGGGAAATATATCATTATTATACATATTTGGAGTATTATTCGGTATATCTACATCAGCAGTCATATCGTTAATTCCAGCATGTACGGGTCAAATTTGTTCTCTGGAACAATTTGGTAAAGTTTATGGAACTTTGTATTTCTTTTTGGGATTTTTGACTATTTTAGGGATGTATTTTGCTTCATTGGTAATTGGAACGGGGTCACAAGATCATTTTCGAAAATTTGTGGTGTTTGAAGGTGGGTTGTCTGCTACTAGTATTGTAGTTTGGTTATATGCTAGATATGCTGCTGTTGGATGGAGATGGTGTAAGTTTTAGATCCACTTGTATATTTGTGTTTTTAAATAGTAATAGTAATATTTATTTGTCCTTTTTCATGAGCCTAGCCAAATTTTAGTAAGAATGAAACTGGCCCCGAGTCAGCATACTTTAGAATATTTCTATCGTGTAGCGGGGGACCACTAAGGTAGTAGTTGAATTGTAGAAATTGTATCCAGAGCAACACGTTGAACAATGATATTTTTTTTGCAATCAATTTAGTTACTACCAAGGTGAATATTTTGATCTCCTAATTGATGTAGCAAGTGCTTACAAATCTTTGAGAATGCTTAACAAATAGGCTTTTCTTTATCATTGTCACGACACAACCACCAATTGTAGGAAGAACCGGACTTTGTCACAAAATTGGTTTAACGTTCTTTATGTTTATAAGTTTAATTTAAAGCCTCTCTCATAAATCTAAGTGTAAAATATCAATAGTCACGGAGTCAACGAGCGAATTAATATTGCTAATCTAAAAATAATATTAATACTACCAAGGTTGAATTGTAATAACGTTGTATATTAATTCTTTTACGAAGGGGCTTTCTAGTAAACACATGTCCTTAAGCCATTTTGGAAATTTTGCAATCATGATCCAAGAGATTTTCTGAACAGCAGAAGAAATGGGTTATATTTATATCTCCTCCTTCTTCTTAATTCTAATGCCAAGAACATTTAACAACTTGCATAACCATTGGAGTTGACAGAAGTCAAACTTTATTTGAAGTTAAGCGAATTACATATTAAATGGGGGAAAGATTTAGAGAGAACAACATATGTAACCTAGTATCTAAATATAACTACAGTACAGTACCTCTCGTAAACAACAAAAATGAAAAATTGAAAAAGGAGGGGTGCAATATGCAGGATACAATATCAGATGATCTCGTTTCTTAATTCGTATATAATGATGATAACTTACGATAATGCAACCATGGAACAGTAGTGGTTATTATTAGTAAGAAGTAGTAAATGACTGGCTTCTTGTCAATTGGATGTAAATAAATTTAGGGGGTTAAGAACCAGCAGTTATTTTTATCCCCCCTCTAGTACATATTCAATCACAAAAACAAACAAACCCAAGAGAAGTTTTATTTCTAATAACCTTGGTGGTTTTTTGCAATTGAAACTTAAAAAATAATTCTAAAAAATAATTTCAATTTTTCCATTTTTCCCTTCTTCATCATCATCGTGCCTTTCGATAATTCTTAAATTAACTTTTTACACTCCTTTTTTTTTGATAATTACGATTAATAATACAGAAATAGGTTGATCTTCTAGAAGTATAAATATACATTGAAAGTACCCTTCTGAATATCATTGACAATAAATTATTTATTTTCATTTTCAATTCAACAACAATTATAATTGAATATTAAAATTAAGTTTCAACAGGAACAAAAATTTCAAATTTAAACCTTATTTTCAATTAACAATAAGTAAGGTCTCTTATTTATTCAATAACTCCAATTGGTTCTACCTTGCTCATCGCATTAGAAAACATTTTTCAATTTCAGTATTCTTATATCAAGTTTAATCCGTATCAAAAGCAATTCAATAGATAATAACAGCAACAAACCATGAATGAACAATTATATCAAGTATTTGAATACTTAAACAAAAGAGATGAATGTGAAACCGGTAATGATTATAATGGTTTAGATTTCGGTGCCCGTATCTCATCAATCTTTGTCATATTAATAACAGGTGCATTTGGATGTTTCTTTCCTGTATTATCCTCAAGATATTCATTTATAAAATTACCTAGTTGGTGTTTCTTTTTAGCTAAATATTTTGGTTCAGGGGTAATTGTTGCCACGGCTTTTATCCATTTATTAGAACCTGCATCTGATGCATTGGGTAATGAATGTTTAACTGGGGTAATTGCTGAATATCCTTGGGCGTTTGGAATTTGTTTAATGACTTTGATGGGTAATAAGAAGAAACTTAACCAACGTATATTATACTAACTAGTTTTTCAATTAAGCGACTCCAGCCATCAACAATCACATTCTCATTTTGGTGATGAATCAAACTATGTCAAGAAAGATATTGAATCTAATATCGAAGATGATCAAGATGACGACAACGATCATGTCACCACCACCACCCCCAAACCAAATCCCTATCCTTCCCATTTCCAACATTCAATGGACCACCAAGACCCACAATCCGATCCGTGGGGGTAGTTGCTGGTGCTGTTTCTTGTTATGATGCCTGTTAATGAGTACGTCTTTGTATTAGAATTCGGTATAATCTTCCATTCAATATTTATCGGGCTCGCATTAGCAGTTTCCGGAGAAGAATTCAAATCATTATACATTGTCCTCTGTTTTCATCAAATGTTTGAAGGTTTGGGATTGGGTACCCGGATAGCAACCACCAATTGGACCAAGCAATATCGTTGGACCCCTTGGATATTATGTTCGGCATTTGCCCTCTGTACTCCAATAGCTATTGCTATTGGATTAGGGATTAGAAATACATATCCTCCAGGATCGAGAAGGGCATTGATTACTAATGGGGTGTTTGATTCTATGTCGGCGGGGATATTGGTATATACTGGATTAGTGGAGTTGATGGCGCATGAGTTTTTGTATTCCGGGGAATTTAAAGGACCTGGGGGGTTTAAAAAGATGTTGATTGCATATTTTGTTATGTGTTGGGGTGCTGGATTGATGGCGTTGTTAGGAAAGTGGGCGTAAGCACATTGGATCCGAAGGATCTAAAAAAGGGCCTAGGCTTTTATACTGCTGCGAAGCAGCAGCAGCAGGACTATACTTCAATGGATTCAATAGGCGTAGCCTTTAATACTGCTGCGAAGCAGCATATATACATATATTATGAATCCAATACCTTTTTATGTAAATCTGCCTTCGGCAGATTTTATTAGCTGCGTCGCAGCGTATACTTTTGGAACCTCCCTTGGTCTGCCTTTGGTATATGTGTAAGCTGCTTGGCAGCATATGATTTGGTTTCCTTCCTTGGTTTTTTTAAATACATTTTAATTCGGTATTTTGATATAATATTTTTAGTGTTTTTTATATATTTTTATTTATTGATTGATTGAGCTTTAGATATGTCCTGAAATATGATAAAACAGGTTTTTAATATTTATATAATTTTAATAAAAGTTATAATTTATGAATGTATTTTTTGGTTGCAAATTTCTCTAACCATTGTAGAACAAGGAATCTATAGAAGCGAGGTAGACTATACCTTCCGGATTCTTTAGACAGTAGTAGAAAGGTTTATGTGCTTACGGGGATTCACAATCAGTGTGTCTATGGGGTATGAGGATGAAGAGGAATGCCTGTTCCTATAGCAGGGGTGGTGCCATTCCAGACAATATTTATTTGGTTGTAAAGAAAGTACCACTCTCCCCAATGAAAGACCGCAAATCAAATATTCTTCATATTCTCCGATGGCAAACAAACAAAAAGAGGAATTAAATAGAGGACACATGATCATAAGAGAGTGGTATTGTCTCGATACTTTTCACCTCAGAATTCTTTCATAGTGAAGTGGTTGTCTCCTTACAGTATATGAACATAGTCATCAAGGTTTACCTTTTTTTTAATAGAGGGGGTGAAACCAATTGAGCTGGAGGGGTTCCAAAGAAGAAACCCGAGTCTTAGATTTATGCAATTTAAGACCAGATTTCTTCTCTAATAAACGTAGTTGTTCCGTTAACCAAATGATTCTCTTGTAATGTGTAATGCATATGATGATGTCTGTACTTTTTTTACAGTTATACGGAATATTTCTTAGTAAATGCAGACCTGTTTGCTTGGAATTTATCTTCTTAAGAACCTTTTCTTAAGAAGATAAATTCCGAGCTAACAGGACTACATTTGCTAGAAACACCCCGAATAACAGTAAAATATACTGCTTATGCGGATGACATCATCATCTACATGGATACACCACAAGAACACCAATTCGTAACGGAACAACCTAGTTGCTTTGAGACACAATCTGGTCTTAAATTACATAAATCAAAGACTAGGGTTTTCTTCTTTGGAACCACTCCAGTTGGTTTTGTTTCACTCTACTCCATCAGCAAAATAAACCTTGACGACTATGTTCATTTAGGCATTTCATTTCACCATCCAAATACAGAATATGACCCGTGAGAAAATTTTTTCGAAAGCCTCATTCATCAGATTAAAGAAACCCCTCTCCTGGATCTTCCTTTCATCTTAATAATACAACTTATTAACATATTCATATTTTCAAAATTATATTACGGAGATCTTCACCATCCAATCCCTGCTAAATACTATGGCCAAGTGCACAAGGCCGTCGGTGATTTGCTTACCCCAAGAATATCCCTCATTAGACTACAAACTCCCAAGCACTTGGGTGGTTTTGGATTATTAAATATTTATTCACAAGTTCTCGGCAGACGGGCAAAAGAAATATTCCAATTGTTTACCCAGGAGGATACCCTCAATCACATATACCTCAGAATCAAACTCCAAATAGCAACATTTAGCTATGGTACGAGGCACATTCCGGGCTGGGAAGTCTCGTACAATCTCATCAAAGTATACCCTTGGTACCGTTTTCTACAACATCAATCATATCATCCATCTATTCCTTTTGAATAAGTGAAACGGGACATTCTTGACACATTTGAACAACCTGAAAAATCCTGGTTTGAAGCCCGGTTCCTACTCACCAAATATATCGGCCCCCCACCTGATGAATTATCCGGATACAAGATACTCCACCAATCTCATATCCCAGTCGAAGCTCGTGAACCAAATGAGTTAGGAAAATTAGTGGACATCAACAAAAAGGAACCACTTAATTTCGACTCGTTCGGCCAAATATCAAAGAAATTAGCCACCACCTGTCCCATCATACCCAACTCATATATATCTGATGTAATACTTAAACTAAACAGATGGTCTCAACTAGACTATCTTGCACAAACACACCGTAAAGTGTGAATTTTGGAATCAGATGCATAAAAACAGACAATCTGTTCCCGATTACCTATAACACTTTCGCCTTTTCTCACTTGGCTCTCTTAACCATCAACCACGCTACCAACAAGCCGGAAATTGTCCTCTATGTCAGCGGACTAAATCCAACACCGTGATCCATCATTTCTTCTACTATCCCATATCAACCTCCCAATGGATTGCTAAACCTAATCTACACCCCACCCATTACAAGACCATTAATGAATACATTAAACATGTCATGATCTATCTAGATTGACGACATTGCTGAATCATCTAACCAATATAATTTTGCATTTTGATTTGTTTGTATTTACATTAATGGCCACCCCTCCAGAATTTTAATCAACACCACCATCCCAAATTCATCTTCACCTAGCGCTATTCAACGCGTAACCCCATCCTAACTATTGTTGCTTCTGTTAATGCTCTTAAGTGCCTATAAAAGGTTTTTACCATGTCTACAGAAGGTTATGCCCTGTATGTATCAGAGAGTCAGTATGAGTTTATATATTTTAGTTTATAATTTCAGTGTAAAATTTAATCGATACCCGTTTAAAGAAAATAAAAGTTAATTAATCCCCGGAGATCGGAATATCACGCAAAGACGAGAGCAAAAAAAAAAAATAAGATTTAAAAATCAATTCTAATTCCCATCTCTTTCTTTTATCAACTTAATTTATCAAGAACATCCAAACCATGATCACTCCAATAATAAAAAGATCAATCGTGACTAAAGTCTTCATCCCATCAACAGCAACAAGATCATTCCGTTTTTATTCCAGTCTTCCCAAATTCGGTACTGATTATCAACCAGGTCCACCAAAACTTCCAAAAGATCAACAAGAAGAATTTGAAAGATTACAAAATATAGCTAATTCCCAAATAGCAATCGAAGAATATAATGAACAGATAAATACAACAGGTGCTTCTAGTAGTGATGTTGAAACTCCAATTAAACCTGCCCCTGCTTTGAAGTCAGAAACAGATATGGGGAATTTTTCATATTTGAAACCTATACCTGACTTTGAAGGGGATGTGAACCCCAAGACTGGAGAAAGGGGGGGTCCTAAACAGGATCCTTTGAAGCATGCTGATGAATGGACTTATAATGGAAGAGTCATTGATTTTTAGGGAACCTCAACAGGGGAGGGGAGACAATTATTCTTGCGGGAAGCATAAGATGAGTCTTAATGCGATGTTTCCAAAGTTTTGAATTAGGTTTAGTTAGGGTTAATAGTAAAAGATAATAAATGAAATTTTCATATTTAATTTCATAAATCTATTTCCCATAAGAAGTAATTAAGTAATGATGAATGTCATGTGTCAAAAGTTTATTTATTTCTTTCTAATTTTTTTTCGCAGTTAAAAAACAATAAAACGGTTTTCTATCAATTTTTTTCATTTTATCCGTTAATATTTCTTGTTATCAATTAATCCATTATAGACATCACCATGGACTTTGATCCTCTATCATTATTCACAGCTCCACCTGAAAGAGAAGATGAAGTTAATTATATAGAAAAGCTTCAAGAAATCAAATTTAAACAAGAAGTAATTCATAACCAAGAAACTACAAAAGAATGCGATGAGACCGATGAATCAGACGATGATTCTTATCTTCAACCACTTCATATTCTTGAATTCCCCATCCTACAACTCAAGCCAACATATGAAGTCTTAATAACTATCCTTAAATTACTTTCACTTGACGAAATATTCAATTTTTCCAATAGTCCTGACTCTACATCCACCACCAACACTGAAGTTATCAATCCCTTGTCAATATTCGAAGAAAAGAACCTTGACATAATAACAATAGACATCGCATTGGAATGGCTTCTGAAATATTGTCCAAGATTCAATTCATATGAAAAACTAGCCCATTTACCTCATTTATCAAACTCATTAAAGAAGAACAATACAACTGAATATAATGCATATCTTACCCGAATAATATCAAACCCGTTGAGTTGGATACATAACCAAGATCATATTCATGAAATCCATACTCAGGCTTCACTTCGTATCTCTGAAAATTGTGGTCGTACTGCCCAGCCTGAAATCATCCGAAAGATTGTCATACCGAATTTATCCAAACTTTTGAACAATAATGAAGAATCATATATAAGATTGAAAGAGCCGAGTTTGACAAGTGATAATTTGGGTTTAAAGACATGGGGATCTTCTTTGATCTTGAGTAATCGATTGATTAATAACGATGACCATCGGAAATATTTGCATGGAAATGTACTTGAATTAGGGTCAGGTACTGGATTAGTAGGGATGATTTGTTCAATATTGAAATATAATACAATTTTAACTGATTTGAAAGAAATTATCCCCAATCTTAAAACAAATTTAAAACTAAATAACCTTGATGCAAAAGCTTATGAATTAGACTGGTCAAATCCGAAATCATTCTTGGATATTCATGGACAAGATAAGAAATTTGATACGATTGTGATTAGTGATCCGATTTATTCTTCACAACATCCTTACTGGGTGGTGGATATGATAAATCAATTCTTAAGTAAGGAGCCGGGTTCAAGAGTATTGATTCAAATTCCATTACGTCCAAAATATGAACAAGAACGACAATTATTATGGGATTTATTAAGAGATAATACAAATCTCATACAAAGAGAACATGAAATTGAAGATGGGTTTGATGATTTTGGAGAAATGAAGTTTTGCTTTAAATTATATTCTAAATAAGTTTGTAAGTAGTGTCTCTATAAGTAATCTTTTAATTTTCTTAATTTTTCAATAGCATCTTGTAAAATTGTATCATCTTTACAAACAGCAAATCTTAAACAATTCTCCAATCCATTTCCTTTTCTATTCCCTTCAGTAATGAATTCAGTTGGTGGAATACCAACTACTCCAATCTCTCTAATTAACCAATATGCCAATTTAAAATCTAAAGTTCCTCTAACGGCAATATCATGTGGGAATTCATAATCTTCTGGGATCTTAACCTTCAGTAAATTAACCAATAAGAAATATCCTCCTTGAGCAACAGTATATGGTAATCCTAATTCATCAAATACTTTTGTAAATAATTCATATTTCTTAATGTATTGTTGTCTTGTCAATTCAAAATAATTCAATTTATCAGCTTGAGCAAAACCTTGGGCAACAGCTTGTTGTAATGGAGCTGGAGAAGAGAAACAAATTCGAGTATGTGCCGCCGTTACGAATTTGATCAAATTGGCGGGACCTTGGATAAATCCAACTCTCCAACCAGTTGCAGCAAATGATTTTCCTGCCGAGCCAACAGTGAGTGTTCTTTGAGCTAATTCAGGTAATTGTTTCAATGCAGCTGGACGAGGGAATTTATCTTGATAATACAAGTTTTCATAAACTTCATCACTGACTAAGATTAAATTATGTTTGATTGCGATTTTTCCAATTCTAATCAATTCATCTTCAGTGAAAACTTTCCCAATTGGATTATGGGGAGTATTGATAACAATTAATTTAGTTCTTTCAGTAATTGCATCTTCTAAACCTTCCCAATCAATAGTCCAATCATCACCAGTGACAGTTTCATTATCAAATTTCTTAGGATAATTAATCCCCACGTATTTAATACTAGCACCAGTCATTTCAATATTTGAAATATATTGATCAAAAAATGGTTCAAAAACAACAACTTCATCTCCCTTTGTCAAAAATCCAAAAAAGATAGAAAACATCCCTTCATTAGCCCCAGTGGTGATTTGTACCTCACTAATATCAACCTCACGTCCATATGATCTCGAATAATGGTCAGCAACTTGTTTCAATAAATTGGGATTTCCTCTAGCTGGCGCATATTGATTGAATTGTGGACTTGAAATCGCATCTTTAATAGCATCAATTGCAAAATCAGGTGGATTGTATGAAAAAAACCCTTGACCTAAATTTGCCAATGGTTTACCTGATTCTGCTTGGGCTTGGGCGGCAGTTTCATTGATAAGGGTCCAAATATCTTTTTGACCGGGTTTGATGTCAAAATATGGATTATGTAATGTGGTTGGATCGGATGAAGAGGTTGGGCTTGTCATGCTGAAGTAACGTATTCTTGGAATTAGTTTGTTGGAAAGAAAGTGTCTTCTAATATTAGTAATCAACATTTAGAACCCTCTCGAGGAACAGAATCTGATCTTAAAGAAAAATGGAGAAAATTTTCAAAACTGTGGATTTTAATATTTTTTTGTGTTATCTTTGTTGATTACGAGTCAAAATTGCGAGTCTATAATTATTTAATCACGTGAATTTAGATCATGAGTGGTTAGCGGATAATTCCTGATTAAATCTCTTCTATTATGTAATAAATTCTATAATGTCTATAAACTTATCAGCACGTACCAAATCGACAGAATGAATAGCTTGTAATGTACCTACTGTCAATAATGAAAGTGATCCAGGAACCTGAACCAACTAATCTAAGTGAGCCTCTCTTTGTAATCTCTCCTATTTTTCCTTGCTTTTTTTTTTGTTTTTTGGTAAGCTTGTTTTGCTTCTGGTGAACGCACGCACTTACTCCTAAAAGTTTTGCAACAATTTGTTGCCAAAGTTTGATCAATTTCTTTCGTTTATAAATATCCTTCTAATTTACTCTTCAGGTCTTATCGATATCAGTTTAGATTAGAATTAGTTAATTCAAACTAACCAAATAACTAAAATTAATAAATCACATCAATTGTGATAACAAAATTGGAATTTTCAGTTGGATTACTAGTAGTTTCTTTATCTACTATTTTGAAATCCATTTCACCGCGAAATGTTCAATTCATTACAGCATTGGCTATGGTTGGTCTGTTTATTTTTATCTATTTTGATTTTGATGTGGCATAATCAGACGTGGGCTTATGTTAATTCCAAAGTCACGTTGGAATTAGCAGGGTTTATCATACTGTGTTGGATTCTATTGGGGTTAAAATTAATGGGGTTTGAGTTTATTATGAGTATCAGATCTTTGATAGTGAAATTAATGAGGTTCGGGAACGCTTGTCTGAGGAAATGCGAGGATGCTAGACTAAAGTTGATAATTTGGCTTAATGATTCCATTTTAGAGTCATCGTATGAATTGCTGTGCCAACGAAAAATCTATGTTTGTTCTGGAGAGTGTATTCGTCCAGGAAGAGGTTGGATTGAACATACTAGAATTTCTTTTGTAGAACTTACAAGGATAGTCCAATGTTGTATAAGAAAAAAGAAAAAGACTGGCTGAGTTTTAATTCGATTGAGGAGATAGTTTTTGAAGATAATCTGGACCTTTCGTTGAAGCTTTTAGAAAGGTTGCTTAGTAAAGTTACCGTCCTCCACAAAGTTGCACAATATACTTCTGCAAGACAACCCAACAAGAAATAATTGATTATTTAAAAGGTAAGGCCTGGGTCGGGGGTTGTCCTGTCTACTCCAATGATGGTTTTTCCGATAAAATTACCAAATCTACTAGTTTGCAACTCGGACCAGGCTTCACTGCATTCAGTGAAGTTTCTAAGCTCCAACTCTTACAGTCCCTAATTATCGTCAACCCGCTGCTAACCTTTACTAAGTCCAAAAAGTGGTGCTTGGGCAACCTTTATGTAGGAATGCCAGCCAATAATGACATACAGATTTTGGCCAACATATTTAATGGCCTTAATGTAACCCATTTAATATCATTGCTGATTCAGCTGCTACCTACACGTTGGGGGAATATGAGTTCCAACTTTAGTATCAATTAAAGAAATTGAAACCCCTGGAACTATTCGTAGTATCCCAGATAGAACCTTAGAAGAAATTTAATATCTTGGGTATTAACTACTCAAACACAAATATAGCAAATTGGCTAGGAGTTTATTAATGGGGGCTTACTTTTACCCATTTTCCCATTTCCACACTAAATTGGTTACCTCCTATTTTGATTCACTTTAGTGTCGGAATCTTCAATAACCATCTGTCGTATTCAGAAGGGTGGTGATCAATTTGATCGGTGGGATTAAAAGAAATGAGTCTTACCGGGTGCGCCATTATGGCTTCGAAATCCCTCTTGGGAATAGCATTAACATAATAGATTTCTCGTAAGGTTCTACCTGGGATACTACGAATAGTTCCAACTTAGTATCAATTAAAGAAATTGAAACCCCTGGAACTATTCGTAGTATCCCAGATAGAACCTTAGAAGAAATTTATTATGTTAATGATGTTCCTACGGGGGATTTCGAAGCCGTAATGGAGAACCCGGTAAGACTCATTTCTTTTAATCCGCCTGATCAAATTCATCACCACCCATCTGCAGACGACAGGTGGTTATTGAAGATTCCGACACTAAAGAGAATCAAAATACGAGCCAACCAATTTAGTTTGGAAAGGAGAAGATGGGTTGAAATACTTATTAATCAACTCCTAGCCAATTGGCTATGTTTGTGCTTGAGTAGTTACTTAGCAAATTAATACCCGAGAAATCACTTTCTTGAAATACGAAAAAGCCCTAAAGAAGAAGAGTATTCTTACCTGTTTTCGGTAAATACCTAAGCGATAAAATATTAAGTTTAGCTCATTTCAGATTACCTTTCATTTTCTCGGAAGATGGAGTCTATAGAAGTCTTAAGCTTCATTCTGTTATTGCTAATTTATAATTATTTTAATGATTCAATTATTAGATTTTAAATTGTTTTCTATAGTTCAAGTAGTTTATTCCGAGTAAAATTATACTACTAACTCCAGACACAACTAAATTGGAGTCAAAGCCTATAACTTATTATTGAACGAGCCTTATTCCAATAGTAACTTCCACTCGTAATGTGGTTGGATCGGATGAAGAGGTTGGGCTGGTCATGTTGAAGTAGTGTATTCTTGGAATTAGTTTGTTGGAAAGAAAGTGTCTTTTAATATTAGTAACCAACGTTTAGATACCTCGAAGAACAGGAATCTGATCTAAATGAAGAAAAAGTGTGGATCTTTAATATTTTTTGTGGTATCTTTTTGATTGATGAGTCAAAACTAGCGGATAATTCCTAATTAACTCTCTTCTATTAATTAATTAATAAATTCTATAATGTCTATAAACTTCCATCTATTAATATATACTCAATGGTTCAGTAGTAGAAGGAATACTTGCAGATTCCTGTTCAGTCTTAACGGTTGCAAACTTAATTATCGATTCAAACGATTCATCAAATTGGCAGTCACACCCTTCTTCCACAATCCATGGTTTATCTCTATTAGAATCATCCTTCTTGAAAATGACCTCACAAGCATACCCTGTAACTAATAATCCTGGAGGTCTTGATCCGCAATCTTCTACTGCTAAAGCAACTTTACTCAACGTAGTTCTGATTACTCTCTGATCAGGACATGATGCTCGTTCAATAATTGCAACAGGTAAATTTGGATCCGAATTCTTTTCTTCAATCAATTTTGGAATAAATTCAACTACACGATGTAATGTCATCAAGAAAACAGTGGTTCTACTTGGGACAAATTCTGGTAAATTAGGAACAGCCCCTCGTCTGCCCGTACCAGTACAGATTAAAACTTGATCAGCTACATCTCTATGAGTAGCAGGAATATTAGATAACACTGGTGCAGCTAATGCAGAAGTAATTCCTGGGATCACTTGAGGAACAAAGCCCTTTTCTTTAAAATAATTAAATTCTTCACCTCCTCTACCGAAAATATATGGATCACCTTGTTTTAATCTTATAACATTCTCACCACGATTTAAGGCTTCTAATCCAAGATTCAATAATTCCTCTTGTGCCTTTTCGGCATTTCCTGGGAATTTACGAGCAATGAATAAGTTTGTTCTTTTTGGTATTATATCAAGAACTTGTTGAGGTACTAATTTATCAGCAAGTACCAAATCAGCAGAATGAATAGCTTGTAATGCGCCTATTGTCAATAATGAAACTGATCCAGGACCTGAACCAACTAATGTAAGTGAACCCCTCTTTGCAATCTTTCTTTTCTTAGATCCTGGTTCAAATTTAATGTCCATTTGTTTATGGTTTTGGTATGCTTGACTCAAATCTTCAATTGATAAATTGGCTAATGTTTTCAACGGATAATATTCAACAATTTGTGAAAGCCATCTAGTTCTTTGTAATTTAAGTTCATCCTCAGACATACCAAATTCAGGTACAAATGTATTAAGTTTACTTGAATTTATAGCATCATCATCATGTTCTCCAATACTTTCCACCGTGGTTGATAACTTATCTTCTTGTTGGATCTTTTTCCTAAGATCACCTATTTTATTACAGATATCACCAATATTCAAAGGTAATGAACTAACCAACTCTCTTTTTATTCTCAGGGCTAATTTACAGCCTTTTCCAGATGTAGTTACACCCATTTGGAAATCCCCAGAAACATACGTTGACAATAATGTAAATGTACAAAATTCAGGAGAATCAGATGTATTTAGTGGAATCCTTAGTTTCTTACACTTACTAAAGATTTGCTGCTTTAATTCATGTGATGATATTGGTAATGAGACAAAGACTCTGTCAACTATTTGATCAACTTCATCACGACCTAACTTAGTCAAATAAGTTGAAATTATATCAATATTTAATTCAGTAAATATTACTCTTAATTTATTATTATCTTGATATTGTAACAAAGTTGAAGGAAGTATTTCTCGAGTTTTATCAGTAATTAAAATTGGAATTGCACCGGAATCTATGATTGAGTTAATTCTGGTAGTAGCAACATGTGAAAATCCAATTACCAAATGGATTTCATTAGTTGTTATTAATGAGGCTAATAAATTAGGCATGATGTGTGAATATGATGTTTTCTAAAATCGAACGATGAAGAAGAAGTAGAAGTAGAAGAAGAAGTTAAACTTGCAAAGATCGATGGATGGAAATTGATGATTGCAAATCAAATCAAATTCCAAGTTTTTCTGTGATTACTCAATGTCACGTGAACTTATCAAAAACGTACTGCATATTATTTGCTTATCTAAAAAATATTTTTTTGGTTGCAAATGTACGAAAGTTGTTTCTTTCTATCCAAATTCATATTTACTGCAGATTGTGTGTTACTCAGGGAACAAATTCAACGTGCTTTTAAGTTTCCATTTTAAAAACTTACATTCAAGTGTTTGAGAGTTGAGATGTTTGTCAAATCAGGACTAATCATAACCAACAACTTCAGTAGCCTCACACAAAGCAGCAGTCACACATGTCACCTTTTTTCAAACACAGGTTATATTCATTAAAAAAAGTATATATTTCTGTACATAATTAAATAATAAGAGTCGTTCTTAGGGCAAAGTACAAGACCGAAACCTCTTAAGTCTTTGATCTGGTTGAAGGAGCTTTGAACATAAGTATATATAGTGTTGAATCCATCTTTTTATTCTTCAATAGTTCAATGAATGGAAACTTCAAAATACAAATACCTCCTCGGCAGAAACACTCTCCATTTCAAGACACTTCTGAGACGATCAGTAATTTTGGTATAATTGTTACCAAGTAGAGATTTAACAACTTGATATTTTGTATCTCTTCTCCTCAAGCTTCTTAAAATAGTCATACCTCTCAATTTCATCATGCAACTTATTTCAATACTCATTATATCCCAACTATCCCTTGCATATAGAAGTATGGGTCAGAGTGATAAATAGTTTATTGGGGAGCATGTACTTGAAGTCTCTCTCGGGCATGCCACAATGGCAAAGTAGCTCCCTGAGAGTGTGATATGGTAAATATTGTGTTGTATAATTAAAGCGGGTCGACCTGATTGAGAAAAGCGCCCGGTATTCAGTATTCCGTGTGATATAAGTCCTAGATGTAACCATATCGAGGTCAGAAAGTCATAAATCCATCGACACAACATTCAACCGAATAGAATATTCAACTGCATATATTGTATATTGTGCTAGTCAGCGGATACCTTTTTTGAAAGTTCAAATTCCTACATTTGCTCTTGAAAAATAAATCTTATAATTAAGTGTATGAATAGAGAAGTGTCTAGGAAGACAAATAGGAATTCTTAGTACAGCAGACCATAATAAAATTTAAACTAGAAAATTTTACTCTACTTCATTTATTTCCTCAATATATAGTTCAACTTTGGTACATCACCTTTTTATTTTATATGACGCTCTAAACGAGTTCTATAACCAACCAGCAATTTTAGTGTAATCGTCGCTACTACCTCATTGAGCAAATCGAAATGTCGTTTTTCTAATCCGTAAGGTTCTTAAAGTGGTCATACCTTTCAATTCTTTCATAACACTTATTGCCTCTTTCTTTTCCTCAGTCTCATCTTTAACAAAGGGGTTCAGTGACAAATATGTTATCGGATGACGGAGTATGTAACTGAAATCTCCCCAAGGAATATCCTCGCTGTAGTGAAGCTCCCGGAGTGTATAATATGGTAAGTACAATATTGTATCTGTAATGCTGATGTTGCTTATTAAGAAAAGCTCCTGACTTACTGTCCCCCAAGTCGGTAGGAGCAGCCCAAGATGTAACGATTTCAATGTCAGAAAGTCAAAAATACGACCAACATATACAAGATATTCAAACTTATCGACATATAAATTAACTAACCTAATTTTTCTCTCAATACTCACAGGTTTTAGTTCTACAATGTGAAGGGATTGTAGCAGCGTCATGTTAGATATCCAATTATGAAAAAAATTCTGGTCAGCACGGGGCATCTTGAGACTTTTGATTAGGTGGAGATCGGGGAAGCCATCCAATTTCCCCCCTAAACGGGCATCGAGATATCCGAGTTCTCTCCACCAAAACAACTGTTCTGAAGAGTTATTAAAAATTGTCAACCCTTTAAATAGCTTCTGGTTACCAATATGATCGATAGCAATAGAACATCCCCCAAGGCCCGTCGCTAAACTTTGGAACCACTTCAAGGAAAAGCAGTCTCGTTCAAATACTAATCTTTTCATAAGTTTAGTTTTAAGCTTCTTAGACGTTGACATTTCGATAAATATATCTTCGGATATCTTACAGTAATTTGCCCAGGGTTCACCTATATTGTTGACATCAGAGGGAGCATACACAAAAATGGAATGCCATATTAACGGTTCAATAAGACGATTGAATCTTTTGCAAGCCATTCGCATCATCAAATGTTCATATGTTTCCAAGTACTCGAATATTTCCTGAAGTAGTTCATCAGGAAAATCAACAATACGAATGTGTTCTTCTGGTTGATGATCTTCAGGGTCTTCTTTATGGTTCTTGAATGGACGACAATACCAAATGATAATCAATGAAAGAATTTCCAGAAAGAATATCCCTACTACCAATAACATGACGATCTTGACGGTTAGGCCCATAATTCATAAAATGGGTAGAGGGTTACAGATGTTTGAAGATTAATAGTTTCAAAAACAAGTTTATTTATGAAAACTTGATATGATCCAGGAATAGTTAGGTCCAGAAAGGGAAATTATTGTAATTTCCTTATATTCTTATTTTTTTTTTTTGAACTAGGCTACTACAGACTTACATTCTAAACTAGCCGTTCAAGCATTCCAACTACTTTAAAAGAGGTTTGCTAATTGGTATTTACCGGGAAAATTGATCCATGGTCAAAGAGTACTAAAAACACATTTATTGGTTCAAAATGATTGTACACACGGTAATATTGTTCGCTGACAAGAGAAGGGGATTATTTTGTATTATTCTCTTAAACATGAGATAAATTCGCTTGCCAATTAAAATTCAAGCTATTATCATTATACACATTCTTTGTGCAAACTCTGACAACACCCAGAACTCAAATTCTGTTATATTGGGTCCCTCTCCATGACTTTTCAACCCGGTATGTAGTATGATTTACCCTCAATTCCTTTAGAGTACTCAACCTCTTCAATTTATTCATTAATCGAAGCTCTGAAGACTCACTATCCCTGATAGTATTCACTGTCAAATATGTTATGGAATGAAAGAATAGGTACTCGAAATCTTCGTCTGGGATGTCACGAATGTAGTTCATCTCTCGGAGAGAGTTGTATGGTAGATGTTGTATTGTGCCATCAATTTCAAGCATGGTGATCGAAGTAAGCATTTTGCTTATTGTATTCCAGTTTGAAGGGGTATCCCAAAGCAGCAACCACCTCAATTTCAGAAGGTCAAAAATCTCAGAAATTTCATTTACAAGTCCACGAGAATCACTTGATATACTTTGTCTGATAAATCTGTTCTCTGAAATGCGTAGGCTATGTATGACAAATCTGTTCTGTACTTGAACATTCTCAATTGTATCAATATCGAGATACTCCAACAGTGTCATGCGAGGTAACCAATTTTCAAAGAAATCTTGGTCAGCATATACGACCTTTACAGTATCGATACTATTGACATCTGAATCTGGAACATAAAATCTTCTTGAATGAAAATCCGCCCCTCTCATATAATCGACAAACTCCTGTTGCGTAATCTCAGAGACGGCTATTGAACACCTCGTAAGTTTCTCCTGCAAATGTTGCAACCATACCAAGTTCAAGCATCTATCGTTGGAGAATGTCAATCTCTTAATAAGATGTGTTTTAAGCTCTCTTGACCTTGACAATTCCATAAATACATTCCAGTGCATCCTTCTATAACCCATCCATGGCATATCATAATAGAAATTATGGTGGTAAACGTATATGGAATGCCATACCAATGGGTCAACCAAAAGTCTCAATCGTCTACATAGGACTTGAATTTTCAATAGATCATCGAACGACAAGTATTTGAATAGCTCCTCGTAAAGCACTTTATCGGGAAGGTCGAAAACTGATTTGCGGTCTTTCGATAGACCCGATGCTTGAATGATTGTATTAGTGATTGATTTTCTAAAATACCAAATGAGAGCCGTCGAAGGTACTAAACAATCCAATATCAATATCACATTTATGAGCCACATACTGCTGTTAATCGTTATTTCAAACTACGGTGTTGTATAAACTGAAAGAATATAGTTCCCTATTCAGAAAATTTTTAAAACTTGAGAGTTCAGAAACGGATTGACTTTTTGTTATGCCAAGTTGATTTATTGGGAACCCAAGTATATATCTACTGTTCCATTAAACGTCCCATGCCCCTTTTCGTCAAAACGATATGGTGATCTCTCCCAAATCTTATTCCGGACTAGAAATGAATTATGCCAGTAATGTCCTCTAAACTACAGAATAAATTATTACAAATATATACAAGCAATTGTCCTCAATAAACCGCTAAGTTCATCCAAATAGCCATATAAATAGATCGTAAACATAAATGGAATGCCATATTAGGGGAGAAACTAAACGGTACATTCGCTTACTTAGCATTCGAATCTTCAGAAGATCGGTAGGCGATAAGTATTTGAATATCTGCATTAACACATCATCAGGTAGACACTGGAGGTAATTGGAAGCCTTGTTGGCTCTATAATTAACGGACTCCATACAAAGGTTGATAATTCTGCAATTGGGTTCCTAGAACACTTTTACTGGAAACTTAATAGTCTCCTTTAAAAACAAAATGGAGCTTTCATCTCCTTAAATAATCGGAACATATCACTCCCAATAGAGTCCAATACGGTGCCAAAAGTTTAACTTCCAATTCATAATTTCAAACAATACCAGGGGTTATTGTATTTCTCCTCAGGACCCAAGTAGCTCACTTTCATGAATTTCTTGGATCTTATTCGTTGCTCAGATAAAAATATTGATTTGTTCCAAACTTTATTGCAGTTGAAATCTTATTTTGAAACCGACATCATCAAAGTCGCAGCACGCTCCTAGCAATGTTGAGGTTGAAAGGTTTCACATGAACTTCCATGTCATTACTCCTCGAACAGCTGGAACTTAAATCAATTGACAAGAGTCTTGTTAACTTATTTTCACAAGTGATACTTCAGTATATATCGGTATATATTGTTACAATTCTGCGGACTCTCTCATAAGAGGGGATACTGTTCTCCACTTTAGATATGGGGGGATTCGAAGTCTATTTCTATCTCAAATTTTCTTGAAATTAAAAGCTAATTTTTTAGCAATCCTGATTAATACATTTCTGAAAGAGGGGTGTTAATGGTGGAGTAGTTTTGGTCAAAGTAAGGTTTCTGATCCAATTACAGTGTTGCTTCGATTGATCCTTGCGTGTCCTTTCTGGATATGAGGTGTACTTTATACACACTTGGCGTAGCAAGAAAGGACTAAAACATCTCAATTGAGAAGGATAAGAGCAGACCATTTCTGATAATCAAAAGCCTATACTCCCTCATGGAAGGCGTTAATTAAATGCAGCATTCCTGAACAAATAGATGAACCGATATATGAAGCAAACGATATCCTACAGTTTTTTGAGTCCGTTAAGGAAATCCATGTCATGTTAATTATATTAAATCATTGATTTACATTTTAAACTTATCTAAAAGAATATATAGACCGACTTCGTTCTATGACTTGAAGCTATCGATGTGTACTCAACAGTGACCCAATTTCTCGATTACGTGAAAACTGCTGCTAAATAATGAATTAATTGAGCGCTACCATCGAAAAACAACATCAGCATATCGTGAAATTCGACCTGCAAAAAAAAATATGGCCCCATTCTGAATTTTGGTAGCCCCACCATCATCTCCATCTCTTGCAAGTCTTCGAGTTGAGAAATTTTTCAAAATCAAAATAGAAGTTCCAAATTAACCAAGTTCCCAACCCCAAAACAACTTTCGCAACCTTAGACAAATGGCAAAAAGACCTTTAGGACTCGGCAAAGCAGCCAAAGCAAAAAAACAAAAGAAATCTTCTACTGACCCTAGCACCACCACCACTAGCACCATTGATGAACAACCTGAAGCATCAAATGAACTCACAGTAGAATTATCAGAAGAAGTAGACCCCAATGATGAATTCGCGCAATTGAAAGCACTTCATGCCACCTATGCCAAATCAGATAAGGATAATCAATTAGTATTAAATGGCATCATACATGAATGTGATCGACTTTTAAGAAACACTAAAGAAGATATTTCCAAAATTCCTGATTATTTTCATGCGATTTATGCAATAAGTTTGAGTGAATTAGCTAGATTTCATACTGATGAGATTGATAAGGTGAAGGAATTCTTTGGGGCTGGGTTGGAAAGAGTTGAATTAGGATTGGAGAAGTATAAGGATTCAATTGCGTTGGCATTTGCAAAAGCGAGGATATTACTTAATCGTTTACCTTTGGAGTTTGTTTCCCAATTGGAAGTAGACTCCACTGGTGAAGGATTGGATAAATTGTTAGATGAAGCTTTGGATGTTTATGAACAGGGAGAACAAAAGGCTGATGAATTAAAGGAATATGATTTATTTAATGAAGACAATTTGGATTTTTTGAGTGCGTTGGATGATTTCTTGGATATTGTTGATAATTTTGGAAAGGATATTATGGAAGGAGAAGATGATGACGATGAAGATGATGAGGAAGATGAGGTTGAATTATCCCCTGAGCATCCATTGTATAATATTCGTAATGAAGACAAATATAATCAATGGTGGAGAGATCATACTGAAACTTATTTGAAAAATATTGATAAGCAAACAAAGAAAGAAGAAGTTGAAGTATTAAGACGTGAAGTTTGTAAAAGATTAGGACAATCTTATTTACAAGAAGCTGAAATTCCAAGTTCAGTATTTACGACATTAACATATGATGAAGGATTTCAAGATGAAGAAGAATTACATGGATTAACAAAAGATGAAGCAGGGAAGATTTCCAAAGAATTGATCTCAAAAGCGTTAGAATACCTCAAACAGGCTGAAGATAAAGAAGAACCTCAATCTTGGGTAGATATTGCTGAAGCCATGATTTCATTGGGTAATTTATATGAATTGGATAGTGAAGAACAAGAAAACTTATACACTGAAGCTGAAAAGATCTTAAACAAGGCAAACAATATTACCAATGGAAAATATACCGATGTCTTAGAGAATTTATTACAATAAACCTTTATGTACATAATCAATCATGTCTATTAAGTAAAAATAAACTAAAATATTAAAATAAGGGAGAACTAAGGAACTAAAAATAAACACATAAAAAACCAAACCGTAAAAAAAAAGGCACTAAGGGGAACCAGTGATGCAAAATGATACTTCGCTTTTTGCGAAAGCGAAAGCATAACGGTAAGCGCAATTATCATACTCTACTGGTAAGAGTACTTTCACTTTGTAATTTCATGGCATTTCTTTCATGAGCATTGTCTTTACAAGATTGTAATCCAGTACATAAATGATCTTCCAATAATCTATGTTTAGCACAGAATTTACCTTGACAATGACTACAAGTTCCAACCATCCTCAATGGGGCTGAGGTACACGCCTTAAAAGAACACTTATTCTTCTTCTTTGGTTTCTTAATGGGCGAGCTGGTTGTTGTTGTTGCGGTTGGCGATGAAATATTGGAATTTGAGGTTCTTGGGGATAATGTAGGAGTGTCGGAACCATTATTCATTAAGATAACCGTTACATCATCCTGCTGAATACCAAAAGACAGTAATGGTTGATAACGAGGTTGTAGTTTTTCTCCATTAAAGATTAATTTGAAATCTTTTGGTAAAGTTGACGTTATAGGACAACCTACTTTAGCTGAGTTCTTTAAGTCTTCAACTGTTGAGTTATCAGGAATGGTTATCGTATAAGAAGTTTCGGTTGATAATCTAATAGTGACTTTCATTATGCTCTATTGTTACGTGTTAAGTTACTCTTTTTCTTCTTCTTTGATATTGGAAATTTCTATATTGGCGCTTCTTCAGGATAGCTGTTTTTAGTTTGAAGTGTGAAGTGGAAGTGGAAGTTGATAATGTTATATAAAGTGTGTAAATTGAATTGGTTGGTTTGTAAATGACTAATAAATCAATCCTATTTAAAGAAGAAAAAAAAAGAAGTGGCAAAACTTTACACTTTTGAGTTTCAAATCAGACAGACAGACAAAAAAAAAGCAAATAAAAAAAATAAAAAGCAATTTGCACACAAATTGATTTTCTTTTGTGGGCTAAAATTATGCAGGTTCTACTTATCGACAACCATACACATACAATCTCACTCTTAACAAACAACCGGTGATCACCACACGATAACTAAGGGGAAAGGGTAAGCATTTCATATAATTCCAAACAAATGACCATATTTTCTTTGCAACTGATAACCTAAGGGATGCAATATAATTTGTGATGCTACGTGTATTTTTAAAGTTAGAATGAAACGCAAAATTCAAATGACCCATATTGAAAAACGCAAATCAACTGATTTCATTCCATTCATAACCAAAAAAAAAAAAAAATAAGGGGGGGGGGGGAAAAGAGAAGCGCAATTTGTGTAATCTTGATGAAGTAGTAGAAACAAGCATTGATACTCAATATGAATGTTATATTAGAGAAAGCATTTGCCAAAGCTATACTAATCCAAACTTCACTTGCTCCCCGTGAAGAGGTAGCCACTAGATGGAACAATTACAAAGCAGAAGCTACAAATGATCCAGAGAAAGCATTTGTACTTGCCGTAGGAGAACCTTTCTGGTGGATGTACTTTCGTGAGTCGAAAGCTAAAAATGCTAAGATTTTCATTAAAGTCATAAAGAGATATTATGAGCAATGGTGTGATGATAAATTGGGATTTCAGATTCCAGTTGTAGAGACTATAAATGATGAACTTTCAGTCTATGATAAGGTGGGAATTGAGAACAAACCAATGGATATTAAGACAACTAGAAAGTACTGGAAACGGATTGTTACACAAAACGAGTTGGATACCGAACGTCCTCGTCTATTCAATCCGAGCAAGAGAAGAAGACTTAAAAGAACAAGATCATCGGTGCAGACATGCACCTATTTGGTGTATCCATTTGGCATTCAAATTATGAAACTAGCTTTCTAATTATGGTAGTTATAGAAGAGTATCATGTGATCGTAACATCCAACATGGGGATCCTTCCATCAATGCATTTTATTGAATATTATTTGCGTTTTGTAAATATGAAGAAGGCGCGACTAGTGGAAGAATTTTAGCTTATCCTTGGATTATGCCAATAGTAGATAGGATGATTTTTCTAGTACATATACCAAAAGCAATTCAGCTATACATATATTCTCCCTTTCACATGTTCAATCACTATCACTTTCATAAGAGTCATTCTCAGCTTCTTCTTCTTCAGGTTCCGATTCATCTGAATCGATTTCAACCTTACTTGTTTCTTGAATATGATATTTCCTTGGTGGAAGTATATCCTGTTGAACGAAAACGATTCTCGGTATAAGTCTAGGAAGAATTATATCAATCACTCTTTCCTTGGTCAATAAATGATCCACCCATTCATCCATATGCGTCAACTTATACCTAACAGGAAGTCCACTCTTTTCATCAAAAATCGGTGATTTCAATTTCATCCTAAGTTTTCTTGAATCTTTGAAATATCCATCAAATATTTCATATATCTCTTGACTAGGATAAACCAATCGGATATATATCAATGATAACGCTGTTAAGTATTTAAATTCATTATATCCCATTTGAGTCAAATATGCACCAATTATTTCTTTTTTAGGTTCTAATTCCAACAATCGCAATAGACAACATAAGAAAGGACTAGGTCTTCCATTCGATTCAGTACCAAAGATATATTTCACTTGGTCGATGATTATCGGTAAGATGGTGGATTCATTGGATAAGAATAGATATTGTTTGTAGAATATAGAATCTTGGATTCTGTGTCGTATAATTGGCTCTATTAGATGGGCTTTGTTGAGGATGTTTCGTTTATCATGATATGATGCTTGCTTCTTATGATATACCGTGTCTTTCTTCGATTCCATTGGGCCACCTGGTGGAAGAGATTGAAATATTGTAGAGATGAAATGGATCTAGATTCGCACGACCTTTTTTATTGTTACCAGGAATGAAATTCTAGATTTACTTGTGCGGCTGTTTTGCAATACAAGCTATGGCCTCACAAAAATACATTTGAACAATAGTAAACTCTTCGAGGATCAAGTTACTCCTGGAAAGATGATGTTGTATTCGATCTATGTGGCATTTAAGTACACATACAATTGAGGTCAATAGTTCTTATCAGGGGTTTATTGAGCACAATCAAATCACGTGCTCCATTTTTCCCAATTGGGAAATTGATTTTTCGAAGAGTTCGATTTTCTTTATCTCACACTCCCTCACTCCCACGCCATTTTTCTAAATCAAAAATACATAACCACACATTCTATTTCTCTTTCCTTCAATTATAAATCAACCGCCAAACATGTCATTTTTTTCATCATTTGATTTAAAATCTATTCAAGATTCATTACCATCAGTTGGTCAAGTCAGAGACACCTTTTCAGAATCATTAGCTAAAGTCAATGCTGGTAAAACTGTTGAACAATTCAAAGAATCAATTCAACCATTCACTTCCAAAACTACTCAATTGATTTCAGAACAAGTTAAACAAGTTCAACAATTAGCCAATAATACTAATCCTAATGTTGAAGTTAGTGAATTACCTGAAGATTATTTACAATTAGAAGCTAATTGTGATTTATTATTGAAATTATATACTGATTTAATTCAATTTACAAATGAAACTTATGGGAAATTAAGTTATGATTATCCTCCAGGTAACTATGCAATTAATAAGATTAAAGATGCCAATGTTGGTGGTGTGATTGGTGCTAAGTTTAATCAATTAAGAAATGCTTCTTCTCCTCAAGAATTAGAAAAGATCTTACTTGGTGGCAATAATAATGGTCAACAGCAACAACAACAGCAAGCTACTGAAGGTGGTGTTTCTATTCAACCTACTTCTCCAGATCTTGCTAAGACTTTATTTGGTCAATTATCAGCTATTACAATTAAGCATAGTGAAGAATTAAAAGCTTCTGAAAATCCACTTTCATTTGCTCTTTTACAAGTATCTTCAATCTATCATGAAATCGGAGTTGCAAGATTAGATCAAGATAAGAAGATAATGTCTGATGTTAATCAAGCTTTAGTTGTTATTTTAAATGAACAATTTATTAAAGTTAATGAATTACGTAAGAGAGTATATGCCGCCAGAAGTTCATTTGATGTAATTAGAGCTAAATATGAAGATGATCCAGAAAATGAAGATTTAATTGCTAAAGAAGATGAATTAGTTAATGCTACTGAAGTTGCAGTATTGGAAATGAAGAAATTATTAAGACCTTCTAAGAATATTGATTTATTGAAAGTATTTGTTAAAGCACAAAAGGAATATTTTGAATTGAATGCAAAGAAATTGGCAGAATTATTAAATAGTTTAAATAAGATTCCTGTTGAAGATGAAGTAGATGAAGAAGAAGAATAAGTCTAGGGTTATCAGTTATTTAGATATTAGTGATTTTTTATAGAATATTTTTATGTCTTTATTTCTCTCCCATACAAATAAACAATTCAACTCTCGAGGCAGACCCTACGCAGCAGGCAAAAAAAAGTACGCATAAGAATTTTTCAAAGTAAGTGTTTGACAATCACACATTGCAAGCTATTTATAGAACAACAAAGACTTCCAAGATGTCGACTACTGCAGCAGATGAACAGAAATCTCAAGCATTACAACAAGAATACAATAGATTCAAAGAATTAATTAGTGAGTTAGAATCACAATTATCAAGTGTAACAGCACAATTACAAGAACATGGAATTGTTGATAATACATTATCTTCAATAGAACCAGAAAAGAGAACAGGTAGAAAATGTTTTAAGATGATTGGTGGAGTGTTGGTGGAGAAATCAGTTGATGAAGTGATAAACATTTTAACTGAAGAAATAAATACATTAAAAGATCAACGATCAAAATTGGATGAACAATTAACCAAGAATAGAAAGGAATTGGAAAGTTGGATGAAGAAGCATAATGTTAAAGTTGTTCAAGGAAATCAATAGATAGATAATTACTAGCATATATCACTAGAGTTGGGAGTTAGGTTACTTGTATAAATATATCAAATATCAATTTATAAACCAGTACAAAATTTAGAAATAAGTTAAAAACAATAGAAATGACATCACACAGCAATGCTTTCTGTGTATGCTTTACGAGCATCAGATTCTCTTCCAGTATCACGATTAATTGCTTCCCATTTAGGTTCATCCTTAAACAATCTAACAGCAGTAACTTGTTTCAATTCATCAGTCAAAGTAAAACGATGATAAATACCAGCAGGTAAGATCAATAAATCATTTGGAGATAATTTAGCTCTAATCCATCTATCTTGCTTATCTCTAACATCAAAATATCCTTCACCATCAACAATATATCTAATTTCTTCATCTTCATGATAATGTTCTTTGTAGAATTGTTGCATTTTGGCATTATAAGCTTCTAAATCATTATTAAACGCTTCTAAGTTTAAATTAACAACATCTCTATTCTTATAATTTCTTTGTTTAGCTAATTCGTTTAAATCATTCATATTAGTAACACATTTATAAAAGACCCCAATTTCTGCTAATTTTTCTAAAGAAACTGATTCTCCAGAATTGTGAGCTTGAGTGAAATCTTCTAAAGTATCTTTATTATCATGATAATATACTTCAACCATTTTTGCACTTGTTAACTTGTAGATCTAGACTATAACTATAAAAGGGGGGATAGAGAGGAAGATTATGATTTTTTTTTCACTATAATTTATTTGAGGCGCACAAAAGCATTGGGGGACCAATCCGCCTCTTGATCTTACTAATTGTCAGAATACAAGGGTAGGTACTAAGCGACCGCGGAATTCTGGGCTGCTCGGTTGTCTCAAATACTCAACTGTATTTTAGTCAGGTGAGTGTTGACAATACAAATTTATAACAGAGTAAATCACTTTAGTCCCACGTTTTCTTTCGTGTGGTTTACTACAAAAACTGTGGCATCAACCATAGTGCGACATTTGTAGCTTGCATTGCGACACTTGGTTTTTTAGGGTCAATTTATTTTGCAACCAAACTTAGGTGGGATTTGGTACGAGTAATAGTATTGCTGAGTAGTACGTCGATTATTTATGTCATTCCACTTACTTTAAGGTTATATCAAATTAGTTTGTATTGGTGATAGTGCAACAAAGGTAGTCGTTGTTTATGTTACTTATACTCGTCAGGTATTGGTCGTTGTTTTGAAGATTCTTCCTAACAATGGTCAAGCTCCACTTCGTTTCCATGGTAATTTTATTTAGATAATCAAGTCTAATATTTCTTTGAGTTTCAGTGAGATCAGTTTTACCATCAAGAGTAATACACAAGCTCTTTGCCACATCTGTAAGAAGTGTTTTAGTTTTTTTTGATGATTTATATAGTACTGGATGAATCCTTTGGGCAGTTTCATTAATTCAAATGAAAAGGTAATACGAATACGGCACAATGGTTTAGTATCGTATATAAAGCGAGGAGTGCACTCTATGTATTAAGGTTCAATCGGCTATTTGTCACGTCCCCCAACTGCCTTTACTCTACATGAAGCTGTTTTTTTAATTTGATACAGGTATACAGCTAACACAAAAAGAAGTAACAGAACTCGTTTAAACAAATAAAAAGAATATATTCAATGTATAACTATGAGAAATAAATAATCTATGGGATTGTATTCTAAACCTTTTCACTAGCGGACTTTTGTTTGTCTTCGTCTTCAACGTGATCAAAAGAACCCTTCGTCAGTTCATCTTTATCATCAAACACAGCAAAAAATTCTTCTCTTTCAATACCCAAGTCAGCATTTCTATTCTCTGGCCCTAATAAAACAACAAAAAACAAATAAGCAACTAGAACAGCAACAAAGATAGACATGGATTTAGAATAATCATGTGAGCCATCTGGAAGAAGGAATTTTTCACTAAGAGTAGATTCGATAGTTGCAGAAGCAGACGAAACCAAATTACCTAATTGATAAGATACACCCATAACGAAGGCTCTAAATTGTGGTGGAGACAATTCAGAAAGATGAATAGGAACAACAGCCCAAGCACCTTGAACACCAAATTGCAACATGAATGCAGTGATCCACAGTGGCTTATATGCCCAGAGATAGATGAATGATAAACACCAGAGGTTTGCAAAAAGGATTGCAGTTCTTCTACCAATAATAGTAGAAGCATGGCCAATAATAATCCCCCCCGTTAAGGCACCTAATTTGGCACATACTAATACAACTGTTCTTTTATCGGCACCAAAGAAATATTGTTGTTCTAATAAAGTAGCGTATAAATCTTGAGATCCATGGGAAGAAAAGTTGAATCCACTCATCATGAAAACTAAATAAATGATAATCAACCAATAGTCCTTTATAGCGTTCTTAGCGTCAAATTTGAAATTAGCAAACCTAGATTGTTTTTGATCATCAACAGCTCTTTTTGCAGCAATGTGTTGAAAAGTATCCGTTTCTGGAGTGAAAAATCTCCAAATGATCAAAACAACTGGGGGACCGGCACTAAACCAAAACAACGATCTCCAACCATGGGGAGTAGTATCAGTAATCGCACGTTGGAACACGATAGCTAATAAGAATCCCATAGCGTAACCTTCTTGAAACAACCCCGAAAGGACACCTCTTGCAGCAACGGGAGCATCTGAAAGTGCTTCCGCACAAGAAATCCCATAAAGACCACCCATAGCAATACCAAAAAGAGCTCTTGTTACGAGAAACTGTTGGAAAGTTTGAACGAACCCAGTACCACATTGAATAACAACCAAAAGCAGCAAGTTGATCATATAAGGCCATTTTCTACCCTTCAAATCACCCATAGCACCAAAAATAAGAGCACCGACAGTTCTTAACATTAACACAATAGTCATACCCCAAGACACTTCTGTGACCGTAACATCAAACTCTCTAGCAATATTGGAAACATTCAAGGAAGTAGTAAAGAAATCAAAAGCATCCCAAGTCCAAGCTAAGAAACCAATGAAGAAAAAATTCCATTGATGAAGGTTAACATGAACCAATGGCTGGAACGGATTAAGGATTTCATTCCAGGAATGTTGAGAAAGTTCTTCTTTTCCGACCCAAAGACTACTAATTCTGGTAGCAAAATAATGCCTAATGACTGGCCAAGTAAAGGTTGGAGCTTGAATGATGTGCTTATTGTGTTCTTCAGCGACAATTACTGAATCCACACGACGGATTGAATGCATTGATTCTGGCATTGTTGGATGTTGTCTGTTTGAGTTTGGTTGATAAAAAAAGATATTTCAAAAGTATTCAAAAGAAAAGAACGAATATTGCGGTATTTATTTATACTCCGGCTTTAGGTTGTTTTACAATGCAATGAACTAAACCCCCACAATGAGTGCTATAGGCAATGAAAGCTTATTTCAATGACATACCTCGTTTGTAATGTCTTTTTGATGATAAATCATATAACTCTATTATTAGGTTATTTGATTTTTGCAGCAATATGGGCTACCCCACATTGTCCCCCACCTAAAGGATTATTTTTTTGTTGTCTTCGTTTAAAAGTTTAATCTATCAATTATTTTTTTGAATGAAATATTTTTTAGGATATTTTGCGCGTTTGCGCACGTAATGTAGAACCTTTTCGACTTCGTTTTTGAATATTCGCTTTAGACATATTGTTGTCTTCACGAATGAATTGCAGACACGGCAATTGATAGATTGATACATTCGCACAACCGTTATTGAGGGGTGGAATATAAGGCGTTGTATTTTTGGAATCATATGTTTTTAGAACACCAGCTTGATGAAGTAGTAATGATTCCCACACAGCAATTAAGCTTTGCAAGGCTATTCAAAAGGGATAAGCTTTTTAATGATCAATGTTGTAGAAAGACCTCCGGGTCCCGGAGTAAAAGGCCCCTTACTCTTCTAATTGGACAAAAATACCACATTGTTCTTGGTACTATAGAGAGAAGGATGCTCTGAAGTTGCGGTATTATTTCTGGTGAGTACTCCCGCACGATTGGGACCAAACTGGGTGTAGTAGTTTTTGAAAAGCTGTACCATCAAACATAGAAAAAGATTACTGGATTCAATTGTCTCTCCTGGGTTCGACAGTCCTCTTCCGAATCAGTCATAGCCTCCCGGAATATTCATATAAGTTTTCAAGGTTTTGTGAATTGTTCTGTTTCAAAAGTTCGTTTGCTGCAAAAACAAAAACCATTAATTAAATGTATTAGCTTGGTATGTGCACATCCAGCACGAAGCATAATAATCTAAAAATAAAGTCTAATGACTATAGATTCAACTTGTCTATTGACATTGGTCTGTAGCTCCTCGAAGAATAAATAGCGAGCATGGACACCACCTCTGGGAACACCTGGGCAGTCAATTGTCGCAATGCTTCGCACCCATTTAGTTTCCATCAATAACCTTTATTTTCTAAAGAAGAAATCCTTCTCTATCAAACTTGCGGTGCAGCATCTAAAGTCAGTGATGCTTTTCTTGGTATTTTCTAAACGCCGTTTTTCCAAGCAAAAACGGTAATTCTCGGAATAGATAATATCCCCGTGGCCTATATATCCCTGGAAAACCACTTGACGGTCGTGATTTAAAAAATAGAAAATCTATAATCCTCTAGAAAACCCCGCAATCTCGCATGGTTCTGCACATGGAAACCGATAAGGTTCAATATTATGACGCCATTAGATTTTGACTGCATCTTGCAAAACCGACAAGCTTCTCCAAACTCCGGATCCCGGAGTTCTATCTAGGGAAGACCCAGTAGCACAAAGATCCTTCTACCAAAACTAAGAAAACAGTCTTGGGCAATTTAATGTTCTGTATGAGTCCTTTGGAATACTATAGGGATGGGTTCAGCTATGTCTCAGCCAGTATGCAGAACGACAGAATGGGGCTTAATAATAGAATTATTTGTACTGCATCAAGCTGAATACTCCCTTTTTGTGGTTGCATTAGCATAAAAAGAACAATTACTGAGCAATTGTTGATAAACGTCGACATAAGTATCGTTCTGATGACATGTTTGACCGATGATAGCCAGTAAATGAAGCACGAAGTGTCTATAGAGACTTTCCTTAGCAAATAAGGCTTGTTGGGATATTGTGGGGTGGCAGTGATAGCGTGAGTAATTGCCAAGCTAAGCGAATTCGAGATGAATTTGGTGGAGTTGTTCAGTTGCCGTGCGTATTGCTTGTTTTCCGTTTCAATAGAGCAATACCAATTCTATGAACTAATCAGACCAAAGCTGATAGCGATGGCTTTCATCTTAGTCAAAACGATTATGCATCCTAATCTCTCACTGGACATTGATGTGAATGAATGATGCACCATTGGTTCATGTCAAAAACATTTGAATGTGTAGTCAGAGTAGTGCAAAGCAATGAAGCTGCATGTCATTTCGATCTCTTCCGTGTCTTCCATTAAATGAAATGATGTACCCAACGTTTTACTCCAAACAATTCTTGACCACGTACATGTGCCGGCACCGAATGTCCAGAAAATCACTATCTGTAACAACATTCTTTATCAGCAAAAGAAGGGAAGATTCATAAAATTCTTACTGGTCTGATTGGCCACCGAAAACATTAAATGTACTGAACGATATAACCCAATGACTATCAGAAAATTGAGGGAATCCTCGAATTTAAGAATCAAATGGAAAGCATGACGAGTTGAAAAGAATGATTATTTCCGAGATAACTTCAGAAATGAAGTACACGGTGGTTTTTCCTGCCTAGCTCAATCCCTTGACAACAAAACCATGAGAAGTTACGCCAACTCCATGTCATTCAAGTTCCATTTGAGTTAACCATTTTATCAGAGGTGTACCTATTTTGCTTGCTTGAGAGATTCCACCTACAGGCTCTCATATCTGCATTTGCCCAATTCTAAACCCTCTTCTGAAGGTGAAAAACGTTAAAATATCTAGTCGTTGAGGTTGAGTAAGATTTCATTCCATTGCCAACCAGTCTAGCTAAGCATTGATCTATCGGCTTCTAGCTTGATGTTTTACGATCTAATTGTTTCATCATAATCCCCCATTCAAAGTAGAGCTTCTCTCACTGGTCTTCTTCCATCTCATAAAGGAGTAGGCAACCAATTGGGGGCTGAAAAGTTTCTCAATTTGCTAGCAACAGCAAGAAAGTACTGTCACTCTTCTTTCAGAATCTTCATCACAGATTATTAGCTAATCCCGTACAATGCAATAGGATTAGTAGAGCAGTGAGATTCTTCAAAAAATCGACAAAAATCTAAATTAAATACATTGCAGAGTATATCTAAACCTCTAAAGAATTCATATATAAGATTTATTTGATTATGTGGATTGAAAAAATACGTAAGCAACTAACTGAATTATATCCCTATGAAAAGTTATTATCAAACTGTTACAGGCTTGAATGCCCATTCAGTTGTTTCTCTCTCGATGCCCCGTCAAATTTCCTTAGACTATGCCCAGGATTATTCTTGAAGTTGGTAGAGTTAACAAGTTTAAGTAAAGCTAGTAATAAGTTTTATTCAAGTAAATAAAAGAATATAATCAATATATCTAGATAAAACAAAAGCTAAAACAATAGGATCTAAACCTTTTCAATAACGGGCTTTTCTTTGTCTACAACTTCAATGTGATCAAAAGATTCCTTGCTCAGTTCATCTTTGGCATCCAAGACATAAACTTCTTCTCTTTCAATACCCAAATCAGCATTTCTATTCTCTGGTCCCAAGAAAACAACCACAAACAAATAAACAACGACAGCAGCAACAAAGATAGACATGGATTTAGAATAATCATGTGAGCCATCTGGAAGAAGGAATTTTTCACTAAGGGTAGATTCAATAGTTGCAGAAGCAGAAGAAACTAAATTACCTAGCTGATAAGATACACCCATAACGAAGGCTCTAAATTGAGGTGGAGACAATTCAGATAGATGAATAGGAACAACAGACCAAGCACCTTGAACGCCGAATTGCAACATGAAAGCAGTGATCCACAGTGGCTTATATGCCCAAAGATAGATGAATGATAAGCACCAGATGTTTGAAAACATAATGGCTGTTCTTCTGCCAATAATACTTGAAGCGTGACCCACAATAAGACCACCAAGTAATGCACCTAATTTGGCACATACTAAAGCAACTGTTCTCTTATCTGGACCAAAGTAATATTGTTGTTCCAACAAGGTAGCGTACAAATCTTGAGATCCATGGGAAGAAAAGTTGAAACCACTCATCATCAAAACCAAATAAATGATAATCAACCAATAATGCTTCAAAGCATTCTTGACGTCAGATTTGAAATTAGCAAACCTGGATTGCTTTTCATCGTCAACAGCTCTTTTGGCAGCAATGCGTTGGTAAGTGTCCGTTTCAGGGGTGAAAAATCTCCAAATGATTAAGATAACTGGTGGGCCCGCACTAAACCAAAATAAAGATCTCCACCCATGCGGGGTAGTATCAGTAATTGCACGTTGGAATACAGTAGCTAATAAGTAACCCATAGCATAGCCTTCTTGAAACATCCCAGAAAGAACACCTCTTGCAGCAACGGGAGCATCTGAAAGTGCTTCCGCACAAGCAATCCCATAAAGACCACCCATAGCAATACCAAAAACAGCTCTTGTAGCGATAAACTGTTGGAAAGTTTGAACGAACCCAGTACCACATTGAATAACAACCAAAAGCAGCAAGTTGATCATATAAGGCCATTTTCTACCCTTCAAATCACCCATAGCACCAAAAATAAGAGCACCGACAGTTCTTAACATTAACACAATAGTCATACCCCAAGACACTTCTGTGACCGTAACATCAAACTCTCTAGCAATATTGGAAACATTCAAGGAAGTAGTAAAGAAATCAAGAGCATCCCAAGTCCAAGCTAAGAAACCAAGTAGGAAAAAATTCCATTGACGAAGGTTGACATGAACCAATGGTTGGAACGGATTAAGGATTTCATTCCAGGAATGTTGAGAAAGTTCTTCTTTCCCGACCCAAAGACTACTAATTCTGGTAGCAAAATAATGCCTAATAGCTGGCCAAGTGAATGTTGGAGCTTGAATGATGTGCTTGTTGTGTTCTTCAGCAGCATTTACCGAGTCAACTTGACGGACTGAACGAATTGATTCTGGCATTGTTGGATGTGCGTGTTTGAAGCTGCTTGATAAAAAAAGATTGCAAAAGTTTTTAGGCAACAAGAACGTACGTTGGTGAATTATTTATAGTTCAATTCCAGGATGTTATACAATGGTCTACACCCCCGCTTCAGTTTGTAGATGAATGAAAGGTTGTCTCGATGATACTTAGTGATTGCGTCTTATTTGTTTTACAATAGTATAGCTCTAATAGAAGTTGGGCCACTTTTTTTTGCAGCCTCTTATCGGCTCCCCACTTGATAGACCAGATTATTTTTTTCTTTGCTTAAAATATTTTTTTTTCTGCGAAAACTTTATTTATCAATTATTTTTTAACAAATGCTTATTATTTTAAAAATAAATATAGATCAACGCATGTATATGTGCGCTTTTGCGCGAACGACAATGGAGATCTGGAATGCCCTCTTTATTCATATTTACATCATCGAAGTAAAAGTCAAACGGATAGCAAATTAATTATCGAATTGTCAGTATTCTAGCTTTACTCATAAGTCAACCCATTTTTTATTCAGATTTGCAATAGCCCCAACTTGAAGGTCTAGTCGCGATTACTTACTCCATGGGGTTAAATTTTGCTTGGACGATAAAAACACGGGACAACTTTTGGTCAAACTCTACATTTCTTGTAGAAACCAAGTGCGGTCCCAAACTTATAGGAGACTGAGTGGTGCTAAACCTTCGATTTTGGAAAGGACCCCACAATGTATCACGTATGGCCCTACAATCTTGGTAAAGGCGGTCAAGAGAATGGAGATACGTACTACATCATTTGCTTCTCACTTCTTGATGAGAGCAGAGTGATAGTTATGAAAGAGAACCAAGAAGGTTTTTTTTGAAGGTTCAGAGCAAATTGAGAATATGGCTTGTCTCCCGGCGAGGTTTGGTACTCCTTATCGGAAAGCTCTAATTTTCGAAGCATATTGAGTTTGTAACTTTCTTTATTTTTGAATTCTTCGGTGTCAAAAGACGTTCGCGGTAAAAGTTATTTAATGACTTCTATCTCTTTTGCATATGTGTAAGTTTTGTGACCTATGTGGCATCGAAATATTCTTATTAAAAATTCCACAGCATTTCATTGTCATAAACTATTGATGTATTGCTGTTGCCTGTAATTTACGGAGACAAAATTAACAAACCTGGGCAGCAAAGTGCTTTTGTACCATCTAATATCAAAATTGTTTTTCTTGGAATACCAAAACGCCGTTTTCCAAGCAAAGCTTCCTGACTCTCGGAGTGGATAACATCCCCGCCATCTAAGTTCCTTGGAATATTGCCAAAGCAAACGGAGGTAATTTATTTACAGAATAGAAACCTATCATTTTGGTTCTTGGTTGCAATCAGATACACCACTATCTCCCCCCACATACACACACAGTTATGACAAGCATTACACATAGCTCTTAGGTAGTACCCCATAGGGATCAGTTTCGTTGAAGGTGTGTGCTACATATTTGGCGAAAGAGTCAAGTAATCCCCTCTCCAGATCCGGGATTTATGCTATTTCTTGAAATATCAAGGGACGAGAGAAAAATGCAAAATTCATTTGTATCTAAGAAAAATACATGAGCGATTGAGATTTCTATACGAGTCATCTATGTATCAACTAGTGAAGAAGGTCAAAATGACGGCCGTGACCATGCACGTTCGTGAATGACTTTGCGCAACGGTTATGGATTTGAAGAATACAGGATGGTGAAACCAAGAATGGTCTAGTACTAGTCATATACGGTCAAATTGGATTTAAATTTCATTCTCGTGATGCGCCTGAGCTACAATGTCCGCAAAATGTAAAGAGTACTAGCGACAACTAGTTCCAAGCTCTGCAAAGTGACTTGAATGGATAACGTGTTCCGAAGGCTCTTAGAGAATAATATAATGAATATATTGCGGGGTGGAACTGGTAGCATGGGTATTGCCAAGGTGGGTGACTCCGAAACATAGTCTTAGTTCCCGTGGATATTGAAATTCTTATTTTTAGTAGGCAAATCCTTAAAAATTTTGAACATACCAACGCTGGTATCGACGGTATTCATACTAGTCAGAATGAATTTGTTCTATTATGTATTAGAAACATCTGAATGGTGGGTATATAATTTACATAGGACAAATTGCTTGAATGCGCTTTCAGATTAGTACAATGTAATGAAGTTCATATCATTTCCAACACCTCCTTGTCTTTTTCAACGCAACCATTGATACACCCACCGGTTTATTCCGAACAATTCTTGACAATTTCCATGTACAGGAATAGAAGGTCCAACAAATCGCTGTCCTGTATCTTATCAACAATGGAGGGGAGACTCCTATGATTTTTATGTCTCGATTTAGCAGCCACTGGGCAAATAAAATGTGTTGTATGACATAACCCAACAACTCTCATAAATGAGGAGAATCATCAAATTAACCAAGCAAAAGGAATCAAGAGTTGCAAATAATGATTGCTTTCAAGAGAGTTCCAGAAATGAAGTACACGCCGGTACTTCTGTGTCTAGCTCAAACAACCTTTGGCAACATAATCGTGAAAAGGAGTTTCAATCTTATTCAAGATCCGATCCCTTTGACATCACAAAACTCTCAGAAGTGTAGCTATTTTCCTTGCACAGAGATTCGACAAACGCACTTGTCATAGATGTACTTGCCCAGTTTCTGAATTTGAAAAGCGGTAGAAAACTTTAGTGGTGAGGATGACTCAGATGTCATTCCAATGCCAGCCAGTGGAACTAGACCTTTTCTATCTGATTCTCCCTTTCTGTTTTCCAATTTGATTGTTTCTTCAGTAACAGCCCATTGCACAATTCCGTTCATTCGAAATAGAACTTGTCGGACTGGTGTTCTACCTTTTCATAGAAAATTTTTGCAACCACTGTCACAGTACTGACTAAACTTAGGCTATTTGTCTATATAAAAGTCAGTTCTACGATATCACGACATGGATTTGGCCGCTTTAGGGGTTAAGAATTTTAGGATAAATCTGGGAATATTCTATTGAGGCTCGTAATTTATTGATATATATTCATCTGTATTTGGATCGCAAGTGGTATCCCCGGTCCTTAGTGAATATCATTAAATTCATTTTATTTTAATTTTCAAATTTGCAGTTAAAAAACGTGGGATACTTAACTGTTTGTTATAGTTCAACTTTAGAAGACACTGCTCTAAACACCCGCTTCAGTTTCTTGATCGACGAGAAGTTGTCCCGAAGATACTTAATGACTTGATCTTATCCGTTAAAGAGTATATCTCTAAATGATGATGGGCCATTTCTTTTTTTTTCAGCCTCTTATCGTCTCCAAGAATTTCATCTTTATTCATATATACTTCATCGAAATAAAAGTGGAACAGATAACAAATTAGTGATAGAATTGTCAGTATTCTAACTATTATTCATAGGACAACTATGTTTTAGGCAGGTTTGTAGCACTCCCAACTTGAAGGTCTTGTACTTACCCCATGTGGTTAAACTTTGCTTGGAGGTTAAAAAATGGGAAAATCTCTCATTCAAACCCTATATTTCTTATAGACAGCAAGTCCGACCCCAAACTTATAAGAAACTGAGTGCTGCTTAAGCTGCGCTTCCATTTTGTGCTACAAATGAGGAGGGTTGTCAAATTGACCAACCAAATTATATCATTGGAGGAAGTTCAACTGATTGCACAGAATAATATCACTCGACAGAATAGAATTCACAAATGAAAGTATAATCTGGTTATTTTTTGTATATTTCAAACAACTGTCGTAGACAAATCATGACCGGCTAACTCAATATGATTCAGGGCCAGAATTGAAATTCGTCTCACTCATCAAAGATTGATCTATCTAACTCTCATCAAATAGCTTCGGATCCAATCTATGCCCATTTGCATAGCTGTTCTCGTTGTTCTTTAAGAAGAACTTCGCATTTCCTCCTTTTCATACAAAGTTTTTGGCAAATTCTTGGGGCTACCAAATTCTTAATTTTCCAGAAGGGAAAAAAAATACCATCACTCTTCTTTTAGCAGCACATCTGAATTTCATCCTTTACAAAGTAATCAATGATATAACCAAGAGCCAATATGTATAATTCGCGCAATTCATATGGTTCATCATCCTCGATGAACAGCACCCCTCAGCCATCGTCATATCAGAACAATAACAACTACAGAGATCGACAATCTCGAGGTAATCGAGACACAAGAACATCCGAAAGACACCAAGGATACAATCCTCAACAAGTCGATCAACAACTCGCCTCACAAGATAAAAAACAAGGATATAGAAGAATTGCCGACCATGGTAACAATATGGGCCGATGGTATATTCATAAATCTTTGGGATTGACTAATAAACGACAACAACGAATCGGGGTAATACGACCAGAATCTAGTTTTTTAATCGATTTAATGCCCTCGTTGGCATATTCATCTTCTATGAATTTAGATAGGAGGAATAATGGGAATAATTTGGCCGTGATGGATATACAAACGAAATTTGTCCATTTATCGCTGAATAAATTAAAACATAGTATTAATGCTGTGAAATGGACACCGGAGGGGAGAAGATTGTTGGTTGCTTCACATAGTGGAGAATTTACACTTTGGAATGGGATGACTTTTAATTTTGAAACGATTATGCAAGCTCATGATTCTCCAATATTGGCATTGAAATATTCATATAATGATGAATGGTTATTAAGTGGAGATCAAAGTGGACAAATCAAATATTGGCAATCCAATTTTAATAATGTTAATAATATATCAGGACATTCAAGTGGGATTCGAGATATTGCATTTTCACCAAATGATTCCAAATTCTTAACTGGTGCTGATGATTCAACTTTAAAAATTTGGAATTTTAATAATGGGAAAGAAGAAAGAACTTTAACTGGTCATCATTGGGAAGTTAAATCAGCAGATTGGCATCCTGATTTAGGTTTAATAGTAAGTGGATCCAAAGATAATTTAGTGAAATTATGGGATCCTCGTGTTTCATCTTGTATAACAACTTTACATGGTTTTAAACATACTGTAAATAAAACTAGATTTCAACCAGCAGGTACTAAAAGATTATTAGCTTCTGTTTCTCGTGATAGATCATGTAGGATATTTGATTTAAGAACAATGAAGGATATCTTAATCCTAAGAGATCATGAAACTGATTTATCTTGTGTTGCATGGCATCCAATGCATGCATCAATGATAACCACTGCCGCATATAATGGATCAATGAATACATATTTATTAGATTCTTATATTCCAGATTCAAATTCTTCCATACCCAAAAGAAATACTAGTGGATTTAATACTGCAAGCCTGGTGGATTCTGTACATAAGATTCCCTATGCTCATGAGAAAGCAATCCATGCTTTGGAATATCATCCAATGGGTCATTTATTATGTTCGGCAGGTTCTGATAAGACTGCGAGATTTTGGTCTCGTGCTAGACCCAATGATCCAATGGCATGGAAGGATGCATTGTATACTGATGAAAAACATGGTGCATGGTATTATGCTGTGAATAATAATGTCAATGCTGTGATAGAAGATCCAACTGTTGTCGCCGCTGCTGCTGCGACTGCGGCTTCTACTGAGACAGGCACTACTACGACGGATGCTACTAGTGGTGATGGAACAAGTGTTACTAATGCAGAAACAGCAGAAAAATCAACCGGTATGAGAATTCCTGGATTAAGTAGTATACCTGGATTGAATAGTTTAGAAGATAGTCTGATAACTACAAATGGAAATACAATTCCAGGTTTAGGAGGACACTAGAAAGAAAGAAAAGTAAATAATTAAGTAAAGTATATTATTAATTACTCTATATAACCGATATTCTATCAAAGAAGAATAAAATTAAAAAAAATATCCCAAAATTAAACCCAAATTCAACGTAAACCAATCCGTATAAACAAAAGCAAAAACCCAAAATTGCCCTAAATCTAAACGCTATCTCTTTTCATACCATTTATTAACCAAATCTAAATAACGTTTCCCTTCCGTTTCATAATAACTATCTTTAAACTCACTTAATATTTTAAACCAATGAGAATTCTGTTTGAATTTTGGATCGACATGATTAAATTCAAATGATTCACCAGCATTAACAACCTTCATATACATAGCCAAAGAAGGTTGATTATTTAATTCTTGTTCCAGTATTGGTTGATACACTTTATAATAATGTTGAGTACGTTTCTTAAAATCTTCAATTGCTGATTTATATTCTTTACCCTTATAATCATTATTATCTGCTTTTTCATTAATATTAAAATTTAATAATCTTGAATCATTACATTGAATATCAAATATTACAATTTTAACATTTCCAATTGCTTCTTGTTTAATAGTTTTCATCATTCGTTGTCTTCTTTCTAAAGTAGTATTAGTTGCATCTAAGAATCCAACATCTATTATATTTGAATTTAAAGATTGGATTAAACTATTGACAGTTATAGTTGCATATAATTCTCTTGCTTCTTTACCTTCTTGATTATTTGGACTAAAGAAATCAGAATCATTAAATGAAATAGAATTTCTTCTTCTTACATCTCCAGCATTGAATACTTCTGGCTTATAGGGAGTTGTCTTATTTATAAATTGTTTTAATTGATGACATGTAGTTGATTTCCCAGAGGCGGGTAACCCTACTAATATTATTACTAATTTTTCTTGTTGCGATTGTTGTGATTGATGTTGAGTTAATTTATTGGAAATAATGCTTGAAAATTCCAATTCTGTTAAAGGTTTAATATCATTTCTTGATATTACTGGTGTTATAGTTGTTGTTTGTGCAAAAGAAGGTGTTGGACCTGGAGTATCGAATATTGAATTTATCGATGATGAGGAATTTATAAATTTAATATCCGTGGGACTTCCTTCATCAGAATCTCGATAAAATGGTGTATTGTAGTTGTTAGGTTTATTCATTATATTGCTGGTATTGTTATGTTGTTGTTCTGGATAATATCTATTATCAGTAAATGAATAATTATCAAATAAATCAAATGTCGTTTTATGTTTATTGCTACACATAGTTAAGTGTGTCTATGTCTATGTCTCGTCTTTTTTTTGCAGTAATTCTTTAATTGTTGAGGATAACAAAAAAAAAGAATAAATTGTAGTCTGTGATTTTTCTTTAATGAATGAACTTAGCTTTAATATATATATAGCTTAAAAGGGGGGGGAGGTTGGAAGTTTAAATATAAAATTAATGACGAATCATATAAATATAAAAGTGTAAATATATAATAAGGCTATGTATATTTTTAAACCACCTGATGATTATTCCCACGATTATTTATATTTATTACAATTAGAGTAAAGGAAAAACTTTTTTTATTTGCTTAGTCATTAGGTGATTATTTTTTAATGTATGATTGTGAAACAATAATGAAAAGAAACAAAATAAAGCCACGATGTTCGGATAAACTTTTTTTAATGACTGCATAGATCACCCTTTTCTTTTTTTCTCTCTTGGAAATGACTGCTCCGTACGAACGAATTTATTATGTAAGAATGGATGTATTACACTATCTATTTCCTAATTTGGAAGTCCAATCAATTAGTAACAAGGGGAGAGGGGGGTCTTAGACATTACACATGCTATCTATTGCCATAATACTACCAGAGATTTTAAATTATTGCTTCCTGCACAGGCTAAGGCGATTACAAAATTTTATTCAACGTGTATTGCTATTGGCTTCTTCAATATGAGATGCGATGACATGAATAAAATGGAATGACATCATGAGCTGTTTTTTTTTAGTTGTTGTAGTTAGACTTAGGATTGCTAAAAAGTTTTTTGCGCACGTTATGACGAAGGGACTGCATATCTCCCTTGTTCTCAAAATCATTCATCATCGTCATTTGACATTATTTTCAAACAATATAGGTTTCACGCTTGTACGGAAAATTTTTTCTTCGGCAGAACAGCTTAAAATTTTTGTTTACTCCGTTTTACAATGTGCACTCCGTTTTACCGAGAGAGAGAGAAAATTTTGAAATTTCATTTTTCTGATAAGCGGAATCTTCATATGACTCAATATGGACCAATGGAACTCATATAGTCCCCCCTCTTACCTGTTTGATAAGACTGTGGATAGAAGTATACCCCGGACTTACGCTTCGGTTAAATATATGACTCATCTGAATAATGCAATGTGTCTCTAACTAACTAATAAATTTTCGTGCCCTCTCCCCCCCCCCCCAGGCGAATCAGGTCTATCATTGTAAGGCAATTAGAATCCGTAAAAGCTTTTTTTTTAGGCTCAACCCCATGGAACAGGAGGTGGTTCCACAACCACATTTCAGGATTCATCACACTGAAAAAAAATATACATATAAATGTACACACACGGAAGTATCACAGATGTATAACATGACAAAAAGTTTATTCACGTGTCACACGACGACTACATGAAACATAAAAACTTATTTTAACTCAATTTTATGTTTAAAATATGCTAAATCTATTTACAATATTTACAGTTATTTAGTACTTGGGTTTATAAATAATTACTCCCTTTTGTTTCTCCAAATGACCCCAATGTCTAGTTCTAGTTGCACCCAATCTTGTATAATATTTACGATTCTGTTCTTTTGGACTTAGAGGATTTGAAGTTCCAGCAAATTTCAACGAATCAGGACCCATTTCAACTAATCTCGAATACATACGTACCATCTCATTATCTGCATCTAATCTAGTAATTTTATAACACATTGCCCATGGGCTTTCTTTGTGAGGTAATGATTGATAGACTCGTTTTATATCTTTACCAATTTCAGCTCCAACGATTTCAATATCGAATACTTTAAGACTCTGTTTCTTTGATTCAAGTAATTTTTCGTTATAACGTTTCAATTGCTCACCATGTCTACGCATATTAGCCAATTTCTTGGAAGGTGCCATATCAAATCTAGTATCATATTGATCGGGGAATTCTTGAAGTTTTAAAACTTCCTCGTCTGTTACTGGAAGAACAAAGGCTCGAAGTTTTGTCCTACCGCCTTGATTCATCTTTTGGAATGTTAATCTAAATGCACCCTTTTCATCCTTTTTCAATTGTTGAAGAATATTATCTCTTAATAATGTTTCCCAAATCTCTAATGAAAACTTAAATTGAGATTCAGCAACAAATGAAGCCGTATGTTCAGGAAGAAGGCTTGTACTCACATTAGGGGCTGCATTGTCTGACGCGATCTTATTTGAATAGAAAATTTCATCAAGCTCAGATAATGGTATATATTCAAATCCAAACATACTATTAATATTATGATATGCAATAAAAATACCATCCATCTGACCAATTCTGGCTTGGAACATATATTTCATCATTGCACCAGTCCTAATCAAATCTTCACGTTCTCTTGCAAACGATTCATATTCTCCCTTTAATTTCCAAACTTGATAAGTATTTTGTTCCAATTTAGGATTCTGTTGATCATGTCTAATAGACAATGATGCACGGGTCTTTAAATCAAATGTACCATTACCGGGTAATCTTTCATCATAACAATCCAATTGTGATCTCAATAAAAATCCGTTATATCCAGCATAATTATATTGATTTGGAGGCGCTTTAGTATCTTTAATACCACTATCTTTACGATATTTAACAAACTCATCTTCAGGATTAGTCAATAACACTTCTAAACAATTCCCCATAGCACTTAATAAAATTTCGGTATCACAGGATTTATCCGACTCTATAGAATAAATAGTTTCACCTTCATCATTAACTCCTTGTCCTCTGACAAATACACTAGAAGGTGACAGGAATGACATACCTGAAAATGGAACATCTCCAAATCTCGACACAAGGGCAGGACTATAATTATTTAATAACAAATAGAATTTCGTAAGAACCCCGGTCATTGACGATGTAGATGAATAAAAGACTTTGGAAAATTCTTTAGCCTTTTCCAATAATGTTGTATCTTTAGACACTCTTTGGAAAGTTTCAATTGTATCAAAATTAAAATCCTTATGACTTATAACTTTCTTCAAAAATGGATCGAAATTATATACTCTTGTTCTTGGATCCTGAAGGAAATGTACCCCCGGAGAAAACAAGACTCGATCAAGATTATGAGCCAATACTGGGATCTTTTTAGGATCAGGTGGAACACATTGTGTGATTTCGGTACTTAGGGCGTCAGCAGTCCAATAGCTATGCACATTTTCTCCTTTGGAGGTAGCCGTTAATTGGTCTCGGGATAGGGTTGAAGTTTCAACTGCCTCATTTTCCTTTGACTCTGGCTCCTTTTTGTTTTTGAAGAGTCCACTGGTATTTGAATTTGATTTAGCATTTTTCGCATTTGCAGCTCTAGCTTGCTTCTCTGCAAGAATTTTGTTGACTTGCTTATCTAATGCCTCTGCCAAAGTTCCCGATTGCTTCTTCTTGTTTGATTTTTCTTCAACCGGGCCCTTATTTGAATTATTATTCTTATTGTTTGGTTTGTTTTGAGACGTCTGATTGTTCTTTGGTTGTTCCTTCGTTTCCCTGTTGGGTATCTCCTTCACCGCCATCCGCGAAACCACAAATTTCTTACCTGATTTAGATGTACCCATAGTTGCATTCCGTGTTTCTACGTGTCCTGCCCTATGAGAACGTCCGCCATTCGATTTCGTGCTGGTCGATGTCGGGCGGTTGGCCTTCTTTTGTGCTTTTGCGAATATTCCTTCAACTTTTGAATCCATACCTTGATTCAGGTCGCCTGTATCCTTGATGTTGTCTTTTTGGGAAACGGTCTTCTTATCTTTATCTCTCCCCTTCTGGTCCAGCTTCTTCTCAACTTGAGATTTGTTAGAAGTGTCTGATACGCCAGTCACTGTCTTCTGGTTACCATTAGCAGGTTTACTCAGTTCACCTTTGACCGAGTTCGTGGTGGGTATTTGCTGATTTATAACATCTTTAGCCTTCTGGAATATAGAATGCAACTTCTTTGAACCTTCCAGCTCTTGACTTGCGATATCCAGTTGCGTATTTTGATTCTGATTATTTGGAGTACCAGCATATTTTCTTATGAAAATAGGCAGTATTCTATAAGAGCAAACTGCGCTTTGAAGAATGACTGAACGTCGAGATATGGCCAACATGTAATGTATGGATAACGATGGATGGATACGTTTTGACGTAGGATTAATTTAGTAGGGCATCGCATTCTCTATTTTGAATCAACGAAGTTTTTTCGAATAGTCTAAGAATTTGTATGCAGTACAGTACACATTAATATATGGCAAGGCCAATGATTCCTCTTTTAATACAACAGTAATACTTGGCAAGATTGTCCCTAGGATAGATATACTGTTGGTATGAGATTTCAGTTGGTCGGGCACCTTAAGTTTTGAATTATTACAGTAAAGGCTAAAACTGAAGTGGGGCGGCCAACAAAAATGAAATAACTTTATCACTAACTTTTGCTTTTGACGACAGGTTAAGGCGAGGAATTCAACACACTCTGGTAAGTAAAACTGGATGTTAGCGTGCCTGAGCAACTCAATAATTAGATGGCTTGGCAAAATTAGACGTATGGTGCGATCTGAATGGGTATACCCTCTCAAGTGCGATTTTTGCAACCAATTCATACACTTACAATTTCCTCCTTTACTATGAGCAGTTCTGGTTACCTCTTCTATTTCACTTGATTATCCATTATATATATTGGCACGTGGATTTGTATACGTGTATTGGGTATATCGATCAACATGTTTCTCATTGAAGTATAGTTTAATAAGTTACAAACAGATTCAATTTTTTTGTGCGATTTTGCAGCAAATTATCGACTATATTACGTATCCGACTTAGATTGGATACAATTTGATTGTCAGAATTTACGACTAAGTAAAGAATGCTTTCAAAGTACTCACAAAATATGAAGGAACTTAATTAACCTTCTTTTGAAACCGAATGCCGAGTTACTAGAACACTTACGGACTGACGTCCTCTTACTTCATTTTAATTTCAACTAATAGGAATATTTAAAAACGGCCATATTAACATTCGACAGATCACAAACTATAGCTACGTGTACAGTAGCTGAAATTTCTTTGTATTTTAGAAGTAGCCTTTGTAGTTGTGTTCGTTTCCTATGGGTGTCTCTTGTTTGCACCAAGTTGCATTCCATTTACAACTGGTCCCCCACATTTTATTAGCGTAAATATAGTCACGTGCTAAAGATAAAATTTAGGGTTCCAACCCTGCTAATCTGATATTTTCCTACATATAAAATATTCCTAACAAAACTTTTACAGGTTGAGAAAGCACACTGAAAAAAAAGTTTCTCATTGAGCTGCTATCAATTTTGTACTGCGAAAAATTAACTAGGAACAGTCTCACTAACCAAACACCTCAGATTGGAAAAGAAAAATTTCAGTTTTTATTAGAAAAAATTTTAATACCTTTCTTGAAAGAACGTAATTAAACCGATCACTAAACAATGGGTATGTGACGACGATACCATATAGATCACCGAACCCTTACAGTAGTTCAGATAGAGATTAGCGCGATTGTGGGAAAGCAAGGGAATCAAATTTGATTAAATAGTGGAGTCGATGGATATTGAGATTGAATATATGTAAAATATGAAAAATCATCAATAACAACCACATTTATGATACTCAAAAGAGAGAGGAATATTCATGAGGATCAGCTTGAAATAGACGACTTCGAGTTTAATAAAAAAGAAGGAAATATTACCTCTTCGAAGAAAATATTTAAATCATCTAACAAATACAGTGCAATACATCTCAGAACAAAGGAAGGAATCTCACGATCATTTCGATTAAAGGACCAATATACTAACATCTTCATATAGGTAGAGTCATTCGTAACCAAAGAAAAGGTGCTGGTTCCATTTTCACTTCTCACACCAGATTAAGAAAAGGTGCTGCTAAGTTAAGAACCTTAGATTATGCTGAACGTCACGGTTACATTCGTGGTGTTGTTAAGCAAATCATCCACGACCCAGGAAGAGGTGCTCCATTAGCCAAGGTTGTCTTCCGTGACCCATACAAGTACAAATTAAGAGAAGAAACTTTCATTGCTAACGAAGGTGTCTACACCGGTCAATTTATTTACGCCGGTAAGAAGGCTTCTTTAAATGTTGGTAACATCTTACCATTAGGTGCTTGTCCAGAAGGTACCATCGTCTCCAACGTTGAAGAAAAGGTTGGTGACAGAGGTGCTTTAGGTAGAACTTCTGGTAACTACGTTATCATTATCGGACACAACCCAGATGAAGGTAAGACCAGAGTCAAGTTACCATCTGGTGCTAAGAAGGTTATCTCTTCTGATGCCAGAGGTGTTATCGGTGTTGTCGCCGGTGGTGGTAGAATTGATAAACCATTATTAAAGGCTGGTAGAGCTTTCCACAAATACAAGGTCAAGAGAAACTCATGGCCAAAGACCAGAGGTGTTGCCATGAACCCAGTTGATCACCCTCATGGTGGTGGTAACCATCAACATATTGGTAAGGCTTCTACTATTTCTAGAGGTGCTGTTGCTGGTCAAAAGGCTGGTTTAATCGCCGCCAGAAGAACCGGTTTATTACGTGGTACTCAAAAAACTCAAGATTAATTTATTTAATTTGATTGTACATTTACATAGGTCAATAATAATGATGAATTTATAAATACTGTTGGGTTTAATTTCTTGTTTTAATAATAAAAAGCATAAAAAATATTTAAACATTTCAACCATTTGTAATCACATTCTATCTAGCTATACATTTTTTACTCTAAACTATTAAACTAACTAACTTCTTGAGTAGCAGAGGACGATTCTTCAACCATGGTCACCTCTTCAGAAGGTGGTTCAACAACAACCTTCGATTCTTTTGAAGCTTTCCTATCATTAGTGGGAGGACCGCCCGAAGTAAGAAGCAAAGGCTTCAATCTGCTTGCAGCAAGAGATGCCTCTTCCACCTTTGATTTCAACGCAGGTTGAAGTTCCACATGTCTTCCATTAAGCTTCTGAGCCTTCAAATTGGAAATAATATCCTCAAGTTTGATTTGTGAAGAGTCAACTTTCGCCAAAACACTAACATAATTCCCCTTTAAGTTAATAGGACCACGCTTTGGTTTATCTCTAAAAATATAAATTTGAGCAGGACGATAATCTTTAAAGAAATCCCTAATAGCTTCATCGGTGATTTTACCATGTGCCTTTGGAATATATACAGTATCAATAGAGAGCTCGGAATTTGCAATAGAGACAAGGGACTTTTGTTCATCATTGTTATTACTAGGAACTACTTCAATTGCTCTAGTTACAACTGGTTTGTTATCTTTCTTAACAATAGCTTTTGTGGAGTCTTGAGGTTTTTCAGTTTCATTTGGTTTCTGATTGGTGTCGTTTCTTTTAAACATATTACGACGCTTTGGATTATAGGGATAATGTTTCTTAACACTCATTTTTCTATTCTTAAGCATGATTCCATCAAATTCTTTTACAACAGCATCTATCTGATCAGGAGTTTTAAATTCAGCATAAGCAATACCCAATGGTCTCTGTCTATCTTTTCTACTAAACCTGATAGTATAACTTGGAATTAATACACTTACTCTAAAGTTTGGATGTTGTTAGTATCTTCTAATAATTCTTTTTGCAACAAATTTGTTTTGGCGGGAAATAACTTACGGTTCATATTTCTTAAACAATTCTTCTAAATCTTCTTCACAAGTGAAGTAACTAAGATTCTTAATATAAACACGGTGATATTTGGATGATGTGGATTGCATTTGTTCTTTTAGGGTAACTTGATGTTGTTGTTCTGAATTGAATGAAGGAGAAGATTTACAAATTAGGGGCAAGTTTCAGAGGTTTTTGCAACACACGATTTTTTCTTAGTCGCACCAAAAAGGGAATGGCTGCAAAGTCAACACAAACACATTCAAAGAATGATGCGAACAAGCAGTGTTGGATTATCAGAATATTTGTTTGGGTGTCTATGCTAAGGTTAGTTTCCAAGTCAAACTGAAAGGAGCATACTAGCCTTTGGAATACTCGTCTTCAACTTCATCCTCTACGCAAATTCGAATGCAATGGATCGATAGAGTGCATTGAATGCAGTTATCCTCTCTAGCAAATATACCACCAAATCACCAACTCGAGAGCCGGAAATCAGATTTAAAATACCAAAGATAGGTGAACAAGGAATGGTCCATTCACTACCAGCCCTTTGACATGCCATAATTTAAATGTGATAAAAATTAAACACTAATTACCGTTGGGTGGCTAATCTTAAGTATTTGAAATCTGAATCTCGGATCTCAGGTGGATCATTGAGAGGTGGGAGCCTGAACGCAATGTTATATTGCTCTTCTATGTAGTTATGTAAATGCTTATGTCAGGTGGATTTTTCCAGACACCCAAACAAATGTTCTCCTAGTTCTTCCCAAACAAGCAATGTTCTCCATGCTGGCAAATGTCATCGCTATTGTTATATTATAATAATGACCAACCATTGGAGCCTCAGGTTCAAATCATTCTGTACCGAAACCATTTTACCAAAGAACCAGGTTGAAATGCTACCATTACTTAGTTACTAAGTTGATTTGACTCTAGATAGCTGGAAACGTTACAAGTGCAGACACAGAACGTTAAAGGTTCAATATCCCAGGGAAGTTACACGGAATTCACCCGGTTACCACCCTCGCCTTATCTCGATTTCCCTTGTGCAGGATTAGGTTATCTAGTGTAGCCAACATAGTGCCAACAATCCTACCGTTTCTACCTTGACTCGCAAATATCAGAAGCAATGGTGAGCTAATACATCAGTTACCAATGACGAGGCATCGTTTCAAATATCAAGCCACTAGTTCATTGTAAAGCTGTTACGATAGTCACACAACGAACACATTTCTAAAGTTTGAAGTCAACCTTGGCTCTCTAAATATCCAAAACAAGATAATTGACGGTAATCAAAGCCAGTAATGAAGAGATTGTTAACTTCTTTGGGTCTTACCCTATAACAGCTTGTAAATCTATGCAGCTTTCAATTGTGATGGTAGATCTTTCTTTTAGCAATTCTCAAAGCGCATATTTCAGTCTGCCTGGGAGTGGGTCTTCTACTCTCCTAGCTTAGATATACACATTAGGAGACCACATTATGCTTACACCTTTCAGCAGTCTTGGTTGCTATCATGGGAGCCTCCTAATGGTCTTTATTTATAGAGAATATTGCCAGAAAGCAACAGTTAATTTACATTCCATTTTTGGCAGTGTGCATTTACCCCCATCTGATACGTAGAGAAGGAATTATGGTCAAACGTTTACAAGTTATATTGTTACAAGTATAACAGTTTTAAATTAGCTTTAATTAATACCTAACAAACCCGTACATAAATATGCATCATCCTTTCAATGTTAAAAAAGATCAAGACGTAAAACTTATGATATTATATATATATATTATAACGTACAATTAATTTAAGATCATTTGGAACTAGAATATATCCCTCTCTATCTTATATTTAAGCGGATTTTTCAGCTCTGGCCTTAGCTAAAGCTTTAGCAGTACCGTGTAAAGCGTATCTGTGGTTTCTCTTGAACTTAGCGTCAACACCCTTTAAAGATGGGTACTTGTAGGTCTTAGGCTTCTTGATACCGTTTCTGTGAGCCTTCTTGGTTTGGTTGTGGGCGGTATGGTTCTTAGATTTAGACATCTTTCTAAATATGCAATGTTAGTATTTCCTGAATTGAATGTATATAGATTTTCTGACCTCTAAAGTGTGTGCCTTGTAATGAACATGAATAACCCGTTTGTTTATTCGTTTGAAATCGTGTTTCACATCCTCTTATTCTTATAGTCATGCAGACTTCGTTATTTCATTTCGTAGTCAAATGGTGAGAATTTCATTAAAATTATTTTCATATCTCTATCTTGGCCAATATTCGTCGTATCTGATTTAGCGTGCTCTTATTCCACATCGGTGTTTATTATACATGGCCACAGACTCTATAGAAGGTACGTATTCACTCAAACATACACTTATTAACAATTGACTTGCAGTACTGAAACGAAAAGAACCGTCTGAATGCTTTGAAAAAATAGATGCCTATATTAAATTTGATTGACCATTCGCACTGGCTGTACGGTACGCACTCACACTAAGAAAAAAAAAATAAGCGTCTGAACAAAGAAAATTTTTCAAAAGGTTCATTCACGTGATATCCTTAGGGCTGAGCCCTAACTCTACCACACAAAGAAATCAAGTCAAATTGTATGCACAACAACTGTAACTATGCACACGTCTACAATCATAAGAATACCTTCAAAGTATGGAACGATGTATTAAATAAACCTGACTAAATATACAATAGAAGAAAGAAAACAATCAAATAATTAAACTAAAAGGTTAAATCTAAGCAGCAGTTTGAGCAGCTTTAGCTCTCTTGGCAATCTTATCATTGGCTTTAGAACCCATAATACCACCACCCCAGTGTCTTCTGTTGTCTTCATACTTTTCAATGAAGTTAGCGTTGATGGTAGAAACTAATTTAGATAATTCAGCTTCATCAGCAGCATTAACTTCAGTTAAAGCAGCAACGGCAGAGTTCTTCTTGTGGACTAAGGTTCCTAATCTAGCCTTACCTTTCACAATGGCGTAAGGAACACCCATCTTCTTACATAAAGCTGGTAAGAAGACAACTAATTCAATTGGATCAACATCGTTGGCAATTAAAACTAATTTAGCCTTTTTGTTTTCAATTAAAGAAACAACGTGGTTCAAACCATATTTAACTACGACTGGCTTTGGAGAGACATCCTTAGCTGATTTACCTTCAGCAATAGCTGCGGCTTCCTTAGTCAATCTTTCCTTCTTTTCAGCAGCAGTTTCTGGTCTGTACTTGTTGAATAATTTGAAAGCTTGGGCAGCAGTGTTCTTATCCAAAGTGTTGGAAAATTGCGCAATAGTTGGAGGAACCTTTAATCTCAAGGATAAGATTTTCTTTTGTCTTTGTAATCTGACATATTCTGGCCATTTAACAAATCTTGATAAGTTTCTCTTTGGTTGAACGGCTTGTCCAATACCGAAGTTCTTTGGAGTAGAATCAATTAAAGGATTCTTTGGGGCAGCAGATTGTTTAGATCTGGTGGCTAATGGAGCTGGAGCAACTTTCTTAGAAGAAGGCTGTGTCATTGAGTAATTGTTAGTTCTAAAAAGTGTTCTCTCATCAAAATGTCAACGAACATTCCTTTTTATAAAACCCAAATACTCTACAGTATCATAAAAGATACTCAGCCTGTGCATCAAGAAGTGATGACACTTATTTCATAAACCTTTAAATCTAACCAGAATGATATATTCATGGAAAGATCATCACTAGGTGAAAGAAAATAAATAAAACGACCATCACTCCCCAATGCACAACCTTTTGTCTTTATTTGATAAAGAGAGGATGTAGCATATAAGGAGGATGTTGTTCCAACTTTGAAAAATTAAGTACTTACCATTGTGATATTGGTTATTATTATGTTTTGGTGTTTGGTGTTTTAGAAAGAAAGAAAAGAAAGATGAATAAAAAAAATTTTCAACCTGAAAACTTTGAAATTATGTTAAGCGAAGAATGAAATAAAAAATTTATTGGTATAAAATATACGCATAGACTTAAAATTACTTAAACCGAATTATTTTTATTAGCAGCCAAAACCGAAAATAGTTGCAAAAAACTAAATTCCAAAGAATTGACCATTTATTAATAAATAAAAATGAACCACACTTACCAACCTTCAATAACTTCAAACAAATCGATTCTCTTTGTTTGTACATTTTTTATAATATCAACAACAGCTACCCTAGAATCATCTACCATACACGGACTAGCGCAGGTAGCAAATACAATATTTGCGCTACATTCATTCACTTCATTTGCTATAATTTCTTGTATATTGGGTCTTCCTTCACGGAATTCCACAAAGGAAAGTTTTTCCTTTAGATTCAGAACTTGGGATTCATCTGCCTTAGACTCGGGAACTTCTGCAACAATTGGTCTAATATTATCCTTTTCTTTCAAATTAGTTCCATCACTTTCTGAATCCGATTTTCCTAGACTAACTGGGGAGTATATTTCAATATCAGAACATAAGTCAGGATGACACACACAAATAACAGGTTCAATGTTAGTACCCTTGAATTTCATCAATTCATTATAGAACCATCCAACCGATTTATAATGATGAACTACCCAATAAAACTTTATATGTCTGGTAGAATCCGAATTGCGGATAAGATCAAGTGCTTGGTAATAGAGTCCCAGGACTCCGTTAAAAAGACCACCCTTTCAAATTTATGAAGTGGAAGGTATTGACCATATGGACCTTCAACCAAAACCTTTATATTAAGGACTGGCGTGGGTAACTTGGACAACTCATTACTTAATCGACCAGTGATTCCGTTCTTTACTTTCATGAAAAATGTGATTGTATTTTCTTCATCAATTGAATCAGTTATGGAAAAAGGATGTGATTGCCAGAAGAACCTTGGTTCAAGGAAATAGACAAAAGCATGACACCCAGGACGAGGTTTCCACCAACTAGGTCTGACTACAGTAAGTCTCAAAGTCTCATCAGAAGTTAGCTCTACTGTAGCTTCCCTCACACCAAACAGAACTACACGGACCAACCTAAGGAATTTATCAAAAGCCCATACTGCAGTTGCAGCAAAGAACAATTGAATTGCACCAACAACCTTTGTATGGTGCCATCCACCAATAATAAAGAAAAGCACAAAAAGGTTATGAAGAATCACAAATATCTCATAATTTGCATTTCTGAATACCTGCAAAGAATGGAATAGTAAAAGACCAGCACAAGTCGCAGCTACAACACCCCAAATCATATAATCAAGTTTCATATGTTCCGAGTAATTGGATAACTTTTTAACTGTGATTGTTTTGGAAGCAACATGAGCCATTAACATCAAAAACATTGATCTTGCAATATATCTATGGAAAATAAGGAAACGACAATAGTTCCAACCTGTTAACCATTGGGTGAAATTGTTTCTTCCGGCAAACAAGATTAGTAATGGAATAGTGAAACTCACCAAAGCCCCAGTTCTTGAGCCAATAGAAAGAGCAATGAAACCATAGCTTGACATAAACACATTAGTGGAACAGAAGAGAATACAAAGTATAAAATGGCCAATTATAACCAACACTTCAAACCTCAATGGGATTATCCATATAAATATCTTCCTCCATGCTTGGCGACTAAGATGGGCATGTTTGATAAAGGGAGGAAGGGTAAAGTGTCTTCTGATTGAATTTATAACATTACCATGCATAGATTGAACCACTGTTGGAAAAAGGAAATAACTCCAATATTGGATCCCACTTATGAGCATAATCAAACCCCAGTATGATAGCAATGCAGTTCCATACCAAATACTCCAATTGTCAGTTAGGGCCATTCGATATGACACATTCCAAATATGAATTACTGCTTCCGGATAAGTTCTAATAGGGAAAGGAGGATCATAATTCTCACCAAACTTTTCACCATGACCATCTCTTATGTAAAAGCTAGCATTGTGATAAGAGTCAACAAATTCGTCCCTGGTAAGATGCTTGCAAAATGACAAGAATCCTTGAATATACTTATCATCCTCAATGCCAAAAGTATCCACTAAGCAATTTGCCATCGAACCTAATGCTGGTTGATTTTCAACTTCACAGAACATAAATAATTCTTCAGGATTGCTTGCAAGTACCGTTCCGCAGGCAACATAAGCCAAATCTGGTTTATGTGTAACACTTAATTCACCTCTCTTGGCAAGTACGAAATCAACAAGGAAAAATACAGTTAACAATGGCTTTAGTATCAACATCCTTAATGCATTTCTAAGTGAAGAAAGTGAGACAAGAAAAGTTTTGGAAAGAAGGTATTCATGGATGGTTATTTATATATTTGGAGATCTCTTTGGTGAAGAAAGATTGAAACTTTTGATAGGTAATCATGTCAAAGCACATATCTGCACGTCTATCCTTGTTGAACATATGGAAGGAGGCTGAGTCTGACTGAGCCCAATATATACCTTATAAATTTGTAAAGGGTTAGTCATAGTATATGTACGATAAGGTGCATGGAAGGAATATGAGCCACTTACGTTTAAAATGTTAAAGTTACTTTCCTTTTCTTTTTTGCAGTCAATGTAGAATTGATTACGAACCCAAATTTACGTGGATTAAGTCCTGGTTGATGAGTAATATTAAGCTCGATAATTGATACTGGTGGGTTATCAATTAAGATGCAAAAGTATGTAACAGATTCTAGAAGAAATTTGATTTTGAAAGGGGAACTATTTTTTGGCAGCCATTTATTCTTCAGGCATATTATTCAGCAGATGATACCAACAAAAGTATTGGAATCAAATTTCACTAGACATCAGCGTAATGGCCAACCCAAGCCTCAATGATAAAGTTAATCTATGCAGGTTAAAGAATCTATCTGTACTCCTTGACGTAGAATTGATAGGCACGATGAATGTCAAAGATTTCTTGGCTGAAATCAAACCGGGGTTTATACTTGTTGGGCATAACACTTTCAAACGAGGGGATATCTTAAACCTGAAGATTGTAGACCAGTTTCTTTTAACACTCATTATTATACTTATTGAGGAGTGAATTATTTACCAAAGGGGATAGCATAGCCTACTGGATCCATTGATTGGTGTTTCTAGGATAACAATTTCAAAATGCTAACAATTGGTAGCACTCTTTTCTTTTTTAGGTGAACCACAACTAAGAATTTTTCCCCACTATCAACAACAGGTTTTTTCACATGAACATTTTGTCAAAAGTGATTAGAATTTCCACATTAATCCGAGAGTTCTTTTTAGATATTTTATGTCCCCGTATATGATTAAGACGCCTTGTTCCTAGTACTAAAACGTTATGGCTAAATCATATCATCGACACTTACGGGCAGCATTTGAACCCAGTGATGTCAAATTATTAACAGCAACCCCCACAGCAAAATTACTTACCGAGAATCCAACCTTGGTATCGGCATTATCACAAATCTTTCCTTATTTATTATTAATTGATAATCTATTGTCTATATTGACATGGACTAATGATGATCATTATGAGAATTTCTTGTATATGATAATCTATTCGTTTATTGTTATGTATTGGAATTGGGTGAGTCATTTTATATTACCATTACTAATCGCATCAACTTTTGCAAGTGTAGTTTGGACAATATCATCAGTGGTTCATGCTTGCAAATGGGAAGACCCTCCTACAATTGATGAGGTCTTATATACATTACATAATATAACGGTGAGGTGTGAAATGTTATTTCAACCATTGAAACATCTTCCATTTAAATTGGAGAATTATATCCGAATGTTTCTCACAGTATCACTTCTTACTCCATTGCATTTAATTTTTACGAAATATAACATAATCACTCCTCAGAAGTATCTATGGCTAGTGGGATTAAGTATGTTTAGTTTTCATGCGCCTTGGGCATTTGCAATCAGACGATTACTTTGGCGATCAACATATGTTAGAATTGCAGCTATATATATTACTGGATTTGATATCAAACTTAAGAAAAGTCTGTATAGTGCTCGTTCAATAATATCCAATCCTTCTACTACTGATGTGGAAGACTTGTCAACCAGTTTGTCATCGGCTGCAATTCTTGGAGATTTCAAGATTGTTCAAAAATCAGTTGTTTCCCCCACACAAATCAAACAATTGGTTTTATTTGAAATTCTTGAGAATGAAAGAAGATGGATTGGAATGGGATGGTCAAGTTTGTTATATCCTACAGAAAGATCAAACTTCTGTTATGAAGGTTCATATAATTCTGCACCTAATATTAATGAAACTAAAGAATTCCCATTCCCAATTTTTGAAAATGATATATATTCATATAGATGGGAATGGCTAGATACTGAATGGAAGTTAGATCCTGAGTTTAGTAAGTCTAAATCTAAAGAAGGTTGGGTATTTTATGATTCTAGTTGGAAGGATGGCCGTGGGAGAGATGGGTTTTCTCGTTTTACAAGATCTAGAAAATGGACAAGACGAGCAAACTTATTGATTGATAAACAAAAGACTGTATATGATGAGTAAATTTTATGTATTTATATTATTTATATATCAAAATATTGTATGAATTGCAATCATAAAATTGGTTGCAATATTTTTTGTATGACTGCTAAGACTTTCCATATTTCTTCTCAACCATTTTTTCGCTTCACATCAAATGTAAAGAGAGAAAAAATTTTCTCTACAAACTTTCCTATTAAATTTGCTTCGCCTTTTCCACTTCACTAGATTAACGTCACTATTAGAAACACTATGAGTTCATCAGGTAACTTACCATACAACGATATACCTAAGAAATACATTGATCCTATTCCTGTGAAGGATAAAGGAGAAGGTTCAAGAGTAAATGGTAAAGATTGGAAAATGAAGAAGGATGCGTTTAGAGTCAAGACCTTGGGTGTCACTAAAGTCACCAAACCAAGTTCATTCAAAGATAGACAACAAAAGAAGCTACAAGAAGAACAATATAAAACTAGATTGAAAGAATTAAAGGAAGAAAAAGAAAATACTAGAAAGCAACGAATAGAAGATTTGAAACGTAGAAGAGAAATCAAGGCTGAGAAGGAAAGATATGAAAGAATGGCTGCTACTATGCATGCTAAGAAGGTTGAAAGGATGAGAAAGAGAGAAAAGAGAAATAAGTTGTTAAAGGAACGTTAGGTACGGGGTTTGCACTTTGTATACTACTTTTTTTAAGTCATACCACGAAAGAGATCACTTCGCCCATAATGTTGGTGTTCACGATGAGGGGAAAAGAAAAATTATAAAGACTACGAGTTGGTTACATTAAATCAAACAACGCTATAGAACATAGATTATAGAATTATAAGGACGAATTAGCATAAAAGGACTCAACGTTTATCAGAAGCAATGCTTGCTCATATTTCCGAGATGAGCATTTTTCACATAAAAAATAATTGATAAACAATGAAACTAAAAAAAAAAGAAATCCAAAGGGGAGATAACAAATGGGAGAATACGGAAACCAACTCTCCTTCAAACTTAATAGAGAATTACAATATTTGTATATTATTAGAATATATGATATCCATTGCATATACACAAATCATGTTTGAAATATCAATAATGAAGAAGTTTACATTTTGTTATGGGGGAAAGGGCTGAGAGACTATGAATTTTTCATAGATGAATTAATTTTTTTTTTTTATTTCTTGAATTCTTTTTTTCTTCTTTTGTAACATTTTTCTTTTGCCATCGTAAGTAACAAAATGAGTGGTTACCCGGATTTTGTTCACTAGTATAAATAGGACACGATCCCCCGAAGTTTTTTTCTGTTTGAAATTTTTCCGTTTTCGTCATCTTTTTCGCTCTCCTGCATATTAACAGGTTTTTTTTTGTTGTTGTTACGATTGCAAAAAAAATCACAAGTTCATTTTATCACCCTTCTATTCCGTTTATACAAAGCTTTCAAATAGTTTTTGAAACCAAAAGGAAAGAAGCTGTACAATCCTTCAAATTGAAGAGGAGTTACTACTACTATATATAGAATACATTCAAAGTCACTTTTTAGTTGAAGAAGAATTATCATTCCCCATCTAAAGTTTTAAAGTGGTATCTATTTATAGGATTTTTTCAATAGACAAAGAATTACACACACCACAAACTTAATATCATAAAGATCTATTTGTGGAATTCTTGAATTATCGAATTTCGTTTTTTTTTGTTTTTGTTTTTTTCTTTGGGATACATTTGTTTGTTAATCTCAAAAATAATACTAATCCATCCTTGTAATATATAATTCAATCAAGAATATTATAATATTTCATTATGGACTCTTTAAAGTTACCAACTACTGCTGCTCAAGCCAAGGCATTCACTGCTCCAAATTCATTATTATTCCCTAAAGGTATAGATGGTGAAAAGAAAGAACAAGATGGTTCTGAAGGCATAGTTAAAAAAGAACCAACTGAAGATGTAATTGAACCAAAGCAAGATGAAGATGATGGTGCTACATCCGGTATTGTTCCAACATTACAAAATATCGTTGCTACTGTCAATTTAGATTGTCGTTTAGATTTGAAAACTATTGCGTTACATGCCCGTAATGCCGAATATAATCCAAAACGTTTTGCTGCCGTCATTATGAGAATCAGAGATCCAAAAACTACCGCATTAATCTTTGCTTCTGGTAAGATGGTTGTTACTGGTGCAAAATCTGAAGATGATTCCAAATTAGCTTCAAGAAAATATGCCAGAATTATTCAAAAACTAGGATTCAATGCCAAATTTACTGATTTTAAGATTCAAAATATTGTGGGATCATGTGATGTTAAATTCCCAATTAGATTGGAAGGATTGGCATTTTCACATGGTACTTTCTCGTCATATGAACCTGAATTATTCCCAGGGTTGATTTATAGAATGGTTAAACCTAAGATTGTGTTGTTGATTTTCGTATCGGGTAAGATTGTTTTAACTGGTGCAAAACAAAGAGAAGAGATTTATGCAGCTTTTGAAGCTATTTATCCGGTGTTGAGTGAATTCCGAAAATCATAATCATATTCCACACCACCTCCAATTTTAGCATTTTAATTTTTTTTATAAATATTTTATTCATTCAGTTTTCCCCCCAGATTTGTATTATTATGATTTTATTTTGTGTATATTAGAAAAAGATTTATTTTTTAAAAAAAAGATTCAAACAAAGAGATGATGATTATATATAATTCTTCTCCTTTGAACGCATACAAAAAAAGTTAAATGGGTTTTGTTGTTTATACAAGTTGTGTTTTTTAGTTTTGTTGGTTTTTTTCAGTTAGAATGGATGCCCGAAGTGGCAGGTTGTTTCAGTTTATAAATATCCTATGTTAATATTTAGCATTTTACCCAAGAGTATTTCAGTATGAATCCATGCTTTTTACTTATCTATAAATTAAATAATAATCAAAAACACATAAAAAAAGAGAAGAGAAATTCATAATTGAGTATTAGATTGCCTTAGATCAGTTTTTTTTTTGATTAATAAGTAATTAATACATAATAGTTACAAATTTATTCTATTATCTCTATAGGGAAAGGTTTTATTTAAAGAATCCGCTTATAGGCTTTTGATTTGTTTGTTTCTGTTGCGTCTTTCTACTTGTATATTGCAATTTAGGTTTCTTCGCTGGTGGTTGAGAACTTTCAATTGACCTTTGAGATGACGATGCTGAATTTGGAGTTGATTCACGCGATGTCAGTTCTGAGGGTGTCTTTTTTGATCCAAATAATGTTGAGATATCTCTTGATTTGCTTAATTTGTAATGATATTTAGCTTCAAAATTAAGTTTTGTTGGTACCACTTCAGCATGCTCTTGATGTTCTTCATCTATATCCTGATCTTCATCCAATTCAACATCAAAATCAGTAAATACAGGACAATGATCCGATCCAAGTATGAATGGCCATATATCAGCCTTTGAAATTCTTTTTACCATATTATAACAACTACATAAGATCAAATCAATTCTTGATCCATGATTAATTTGTCTTGCACCAGTTAAAGTATTCCAAACGGTATAGATATTCATTTTTCGACCTTGAATGAATCGAGTTGAATCATATAAGAATTGCGTATCGACAGCTTTCTGGGTATTTGTGTCAAGGATTAGATCATGCCATAGACCAGGGATGGTATATTTATTTAATAATTCCCGTGCCTTGGTTGATGATTTAAATTTCCAACATTCTTCATAATTTATGATTTCAAAATTATATCCATCTGAAGTCAAAGAAGGTCGGATTAGATTTTCATTTATTCTATCTTTCATTCCTTCTGCATTATCAATTAAGTCCGGGCTAACATTTATATCACCCATTATTATAACTTCTTTACCTAATTTGAATTTTAATTCATAAGCCCGTTCAAATAATATTTGTAAGAATTTCAATCTAAATTTCTCACCTTCTTCGGTGCCTTGGGAATTTGCAGGACAATATAATGCAAATACTACTAGGCTGTTAGCTAGTTCAATACAGACACATCTTCCTTCACTATCAATTGCTAATCCTTCTAATTCATCGATATCAGGATATCCTCCAATATTGTTATCAGTTTGATCTCGATATGGCGATGGCCGCAGCGGTATTGTATCTCCATTGGTTAGTTTACTAGATAGCCAACCAGTTATACCTTCTTCCGCTCGTATGACTGTTAAATTTCTTTTAACATTTTTCGATTCTGAAGAATCAGGAATTCGAACAAATAATCCAACACCAGAATATCCTTTTTTGGAAATAGGCAAACTTATAAATGATTTATAATTTCGAAGATGTCCAATATCTTTAATAGTTGGTAATGTTTGATTGGATAATTTTAATTCTTGTAAGGTTATTATATCTGCTTGTAACAGTTGAAATAGGGCGTTATAATCTTGATTGAATTTATTCCAGGGATGGTAATTGAATAAAGTATTTGCTCCGTTGATATTAAAAGTTACATATCTTAGAGTAGATGATTTGTTTGATTTGGGATGGATTTTATTTAGGGGTTCTTCAGTTAATAGGGAAGAAATCTCGTTGTTGTTGCTGTTCATTAGAAGAGTCCTATTGGATGGATGATCTCATCTCGGAATTATTCACTGCATAATTTCCTTATTAAAGTTTTCTGGAGTTATGAAATTTGTGAACCAAAAAAAAAATATGCAAAAAAAAATAATGACGCGTGTTTTTTTTTTTTTTTCGTCCCCAAGAAAGAAAGTTAAATTATTTTCTTAAAGTATTTATTTCCCTTTATTTTATAGAAACGTTAGACAATTGTTGATGTACAAATGAAAGTTAAATGATTCCAAAATAGGGAATAATAATGTGTAATTGGGTCTTTGTAAACAATACAAATGCCCATCCGGATATATAACCAGCATTATGGAAACGTATTTGAATAGAACAATCAAATACTTGGACCAAGTTTAACCGATAAAAGGTTTAACCGATGATTTAAAGAAAGGGGGTGGAATATACAGCACATGGACACCGGAGAATGGACAGAAACGTTGTTATTCGTAAATATGTTGAACGAGTTGTTGTCTGATCTGGAAACCTTTGGATCTATTTGGGATTCCAATCAAAATAAAGGGATCGAAGTACGATTTGCTCTTGCTTAGATTGATTTCTTGGTGTAGAGAGAATACCTAAGAAAATACAAAGTAAACAATTACTGTGTTAGTTGGATCCTTAGATGGCTTCTAGAAATGAAATTTACTGTCTTAACAATGAAGTGCATTTCCGATATTTCCACTGCAAGCTCCTTTAAATTGTTAAGTTTGTGTTTATTCATGTATACTGTCAATTTAAGGTGAAATTTAAAAATCTTTTTGACACGCGTATTTGTAATACTTTTTGTGGCACTACCAGATGTACTTATTTTTTAGCCATTCGGTTGTTGTTAAAAATCAAGATTTTTTTTTTTTTTTCCTTTCTTTAAAAAAAATTGACGAAAGTTGACGATTTGAAACATAAAACAACATAAACTTTTTCTTAACTTTCAGATTTCGTTAATTTTGAAAAGAGAAGAACATTCTGTATTGCAAAGGTTACTTTCATTGGAAGAATATCACACCTGAAAGAAAAGAGGTAAAGAAGTAGTCATATCCTTACATACCCTTGTTTACCACACACATTCATTTAACAATAATCAACTCAGCCCCACGGTAAACTTTATTTAGAAACACGAACAAGCAAAAATCTGATTGATCATTTTCAATCGAAACGTTCTCATCGTTTGATTATCTTTATTTATTATCCCCATAGAAGAGCCATTACACAAGTATGATTGATTCAGAATCATTTATAAAACGATCTCCATTCAAATTAACTCAAAATGATTCAAATGGGAAATATAATTTAACCAATACAACTCCAGATCTATTGAAGTTTCAATTGCAACAACAGTATAGATCAAAAATATCAGAAATAAACAAAGATCAACCAAAGAATTATAATTCTAGTACCACCAATGAAGATGATGAGGATGATGATGATGTTAATCATAATAATTCACTTGATTCACAGGCGTTACAAGATTCATTTAATATTTATTTACAATCCAAGTTTGAACTGGGTGATATAAAAATACAACATTCTACACGTGTTGGTGATTCTCAAACATCGCCATCTACTCCAGAAAGTGTATTTTCCAAATTAGGTTCAGATTCATCAAGTGATGAAGAAGAAGAATATAAAGAAGATGAAATTCCAAAAGATCTTCTCGAAAGAATAAATCATAATCAAACAAATTATTTAAATTTGAAAATATTAATTGAAAATTCAGTATTTGATACTAATAAAATTAATGGAGATTCTATACTATCCTTACCTGAGGTTATAAAATTAAAAGAATCAATTGAAGAAAAGCGTCATCTACAACAATATCTAACATCTAAACTATCGGTTGTTCAGGAATTCATTAACGATGTGATAATAAGGCCATTTGAAATTATAGACGAACATGGAGAAGAAGAAGACGAAGAAGATCCTTCAACAGGAATTGATTCAAAGACATTAGTTAAACTCATGAAACAAAATTCATCTTTACAATCACATTTATTATCCACCACAACCGAATTAGAACAACTAACTACAAGATTAAATAATCATAACTTATCCTGTTTGGTATTAGGGTATATTGAGGATGTTAACATCTCGGTGAGTGGTGAGAATGGTTTAACTACTCCTGAAACTCCCAATGACACAAGTTTCTTGATATCTGCATTGAATTCATCTTCCCCGAAGAAAGATAATACACATAATAAGATATTTGATTCACTTTTCTCCCATGTTGCAAGTGTGGCAGCTCAAAGAAGTATAACCTTACCAAACCCTCCAAATGATCCAGAACTGATTGATTCCAAAATTCAATGGGTCCAAAGTTGTATAGATAGTATACTTTCCAATTCAAAGGTAAGCAGTGGTGATGATGCTGATGAGTCGGCCGCAGATATCACATCTAATTCAATGCATATGACTAACAATTCAATTACTTCCAATGATTATTCGTTAACTGGTGTAACTTCGAATGGACCAGCAAGTCCGGAAAGATCAATCACTGAATATAGAACTGCTTTGAATGATTTACGATTTTCATATCAATATCTTACTAAAGAATATGAACATTCACGAGAATCATATTCAAAATTAGTACAAGATTATAGAAAGAAGATTAAACAATTAGAAAATGAATTGAAACGAAATAAAGATGGATCACCAATATCGTTATCTTCATATACTCCTACCCCACTGCCAACAACTTCGAGTCGTGATTCGCTTGAAAGTAAAGATCGAGAGATTGCAAAACTTCGTAAAGAATTGAATCAATTACGAGTTGATAAAATTGCAAAATCAACCACTCCTCCTACTACTACTAATCAAACTACCAGTAATTCATCATTAGCTACTTCTCCAAGAAGTCCTCCGTTGGAATTAGCAAAAGTTAGATCTCCAATCACTGGCGAAATGTTACTACATGATGATTCATCAGAAGATGAAAAGAATTCAATCCATTCAACTAACAATAATAATAGTAGCAATACCAGACCAACTTCAATGAATGGTGGGTTTAGTAGTGGGATTCTAAGAAAAGAGTTTAAGAAGATTGTGGGTGATATACATGATCAATATGAACTTGAATTGACAGAAGAAAGATTGAAAAGAAGACAATTACAAGAAGAATTGGATTATTTGAAGACAACAACTGCGCATATCAATAGGCGGCAGTAGTAATAGTAGTAGTAGTAGTAGTAGTAGTAGTAGTAGTAGATGACTCTCTTTATGTATTTTTAATAGAAATTTTAACCCGTTTTGCGTCAGTCTCGTTCCAGTGTAAATTATTGGCCCTGATCTTTGATTGTAAAATAAGCTTTCTGATGACCCACATTTGTTGTTGCCAAATTTATTGGTTGTAACAAAAAAAAAAATTAACCAAGGATTATTGAATTCAATAGGACCCTGCTACTGAAAGAACGCGTCAGAATAATTAGGATAGAGCAGAAGACTTAAGAGCTAATAGTAATCAGCAGAAGCAAGAGGTCATGCTGAACAATCCGAATCAACCTCCGCAAGGATTTCGCAATGTGTCAGATTTGGAAAACTTGGTTGGGAATGCATTTTTTTTAAACAAGGAATATCAAAGGCAATATGATCCCAACTATATTGAGAATCAAAGTACTGCTCCGAATCAAGGGTTGCAACAACGTCCATATGTAAACCCTAATCAACAAGCATTTACTCCAATAATACAAGGCAATCAAGTAGGAGATACCTACGACCAAGCATGGCAAAATCAAGCTAATTCAGTACCAATGCCGCCATATCCACGACCACTATCAGGTGTAGACTATTATGGACCTACGCCACAATCTAGGCTTAATGGTGCTGTCCCAATGCTGCAGCTGCAATCACTGCCGTCATTTGTGCAAGTCTCCCAACGTCGATCAAGACAACTAGTCTATGCACCACATGCTGTTCTTCAACAAATTATTCAATCACTGTACAACAAGCATCAGACTACCGACAGGGGAGCAATGCAATCTACGCCTTCAGTGCAATCATTGTCTTCTTTTCAGCAAGTCTCCCACCGTCGATCAAATCAGCCAATTTATTCGCAAGACGCCGTTCTTCAAGAAATTATTCACTCACTGTATGAAAAGTATCAAACTACCAATAATGAAGCAATACAATCTACGCCTTCAGTGCAATCGCTGTCATCTTTTCTGCAACGTCAATCAAAGCAACCAATTAATTCAAAAGACGCTGCTATTCAAGAAATTATTCAATCACGGTATAAGAATCTTGAAACTTTCAACAGGGGAGCGACGCAATCTACGTCTTCAGTATCCTCACAACAGTCGGAATTCTCAAGAAATAATTCTGGAAGCACGGGAGCATNCAGTATCCTCACAACAGTCGGAATTCTCAAGAAATAATTCTGGAAGCACGGGAGCATCAGTCAGAATGTTGGGACAAAATGGATCTAATGAACATTCTCATCTTGTTCAACAATCATCATCAGTCATGGATACAACATCTCCAAGGATTCCTGAAAATACATATCCAATGATATATCGTGCGAGTGGCCACATACAACGAGCAGTCATTCAGCAACAAGCATTCACTCCGCAACAACACCAACCACTCCAACGGCAACTACTTCAACAGCTGCCATCGCAGCAGCAACCACTCCAGCAGCAGCAACCACTTCAACAACAGCAGCGTCAACAGCAACCACTTCAACAACAGCCGCTTCAACAACAGCCACCCCCGCAACAAATATTCACTCCACAACAGCAGCAACCGACACAATTATTTACTACACAAAGCCAGTCATCACAACATGCATTCACTCCACAACAGAACCAACCACTGCAACAACAACCATCAGCGGTGGCTATTCGAAGCTTACCGGGAAATTTCTCCCCTACAGTTCAAGAACCATATGCACAAAACCAATATATTCCACCTTCTCTGTCCTCATCTGAAGAAGTTATATCTACTGGACCTAAAGATTTACCGCCGCAGGTTTCACCGATGCAAGGCGAAGATATAGTTGCCAAGTATCATCTAATAAAACAGTCACAATCACAATCACAGCAGGCTTTGATACAGTCAGAAACACAGGGAGATGATAAGCAACGTACTATGAATTCTGAAAATGATGCGAAAATTCAAGAAATAATCTCGAGGTTGCAACAAAAGTCCGATAGTTGGGTTAATACTAGAAGATTGATAAATCTGGATTGGGATGAAAAGGATGAAGTTCTGCAAGGAATGCGGACTGCCAAGCGTGGGAATCCAGATGCCGTATATCGTGAACGAAGCAAGGTTCCAAGAACGGAAAATTCGAATATGGATGATGCTGAGAAGAATCAAGGAGATGAACAAGGCAATGATGACGATTGTCAGATAGTGTATATTGTTGAGCATCAGAGAGAGAAGCAGAAGGAAAATGGAGAGTCGAGTATCGTTGACAAGGAGGAATCAAAGCTCCAAGAGGCAAATGAAAGTGTGCTTCAATCCAGCACAGTAAAGGGAAATGAAATGCCTACAACCAATACCAGTTCCAATATTAATAGTAACGGTACCACCTCGCCACTGTTGGATGAGAAACCAGAGAGCGAAGGTGCTAATAAAAGTGAATTTCAACCCGGTACAATAAACAAAATGGAAAGCCCAACAACTAGCATTCCTCGTGATGTTGAATCTCCTGGTGAAGAATCCAGGCCCACCGAAGATGAGCAAGTGAAAGAAGAATATGATGCAAATGACCCAATTATTAAATGTTTAAACTTTTCTGATCATTTGGTGAAAAAAGCATACAGACATGCCAAAGAAACCAGTACCGAAAAAGGTATGGAAGAATATTATAAATTAGTTGACCTCGCAATCCGAGTTTTGTTGCGCTTTCATTCCAGGTATCAATATCGATTGAGTGCACGTCAGCAAGTGTTGATTTATCGCAAATTAGCCAAGTTATGTTTCAAAGACGCCGATAATATGGACCTCGCTGAAGAATATATCACAAAAGCCATTAATTTTGCATCACGAGAAACTTCCCTGATCAAGGATCGATTTGTATGTGAATTATTGTATGCTGATATCCTAGAGAAGAGTAATCCAAAATTAGTAACCAGTTATATAAAGGCATTGATTCAACGTTATACCGAAATGCAATATCCTAAACTTGCACAAATACTTCAATTATTGAAAATGAAGAATCTTTTCCTTGTAGATTATTCAACAGGTTTGGTAATATTACAAAGTTTGATCCAAGATCCGAAACTAGATGAAGTTTTAAAGACACTTTGCTTGATTTATTATGCCAATTTGCATAATAATAGAGGATCCCCATCGAAGGCTCTTGAGTTGATCTCAGAAGCGGAAGCGATGATTAAGCAAAGTTTTGCATTACGAATCCGGGTCCCCGTTCAACTTGTGTCCATGCTCTATTTGGTGAAATTAGGTGCGAGTATGAGTTTAGGTAATGTTTCACAGTGCAAGAGTGTTTTGGAATATTTAGTAAGCTATATGCGTATGCAAAAGAAACTTGATTGGAAGACTTGGAAATCCAATGGAGATATAAGTATTAGAATAGGGATAGAGGAAAATGGTGATGAATTAACATTTGAATTCCCTTGGTTGTCAGTTGATGAGTTTATTATTATGGTATATTTCTTAAAGGGTATGTATAAGATATCACATTCTAGTGATGATTCGACACAGGCCTTCAAAGTGTGTCTAGAATTGATCCAGAAGAATTGCAGAAAGCTTATGGGTGGTACGGAGTCAACGGTCTCACTTTCCATTCATGATGTTCGGAAACGAATTATCAAGATGTCATATTTCAAGTTCTTGATTGACTATTATCAAACATGGAATAGATTTACTAGAGATGATTTTGATGCAATTAGTAATATGAATGACTATATGAATGCAAACAATAATGGATTTGCCAGTATCGAATACCCATATATGAAAAAATTCTTTCCTGGAATTAATTATATGTTTGGGGTGTATTATCATCATAAAGGGGATATCCAGGCTGCAAAATATTATTATCTTAAAGTTAGAAATATGACGCTGAAGGCTGATGGTCCCGACTTTCAAGTTTCTTTGGAACAATTAGAGATGGGTGTTGGAGCTGATTCGATGAATCCTGAATCTCAATATAGTGAATTGTTTGTGTTTGCAACCCTTCATTTATTAGTATTGCTTGAAATTGAAAGTGAACTAATCTCTCATTCGAATATAAATTCCAAAGATGGAAAATTGAAATCAGATGATAGTAAATTGAAGCTGGAATTATATCATGATTTAGAAATTGTATTCAAACCAAAATCGAAAACATCAGATAGTTTCATGTTGAATTTCACCGAGAACAACCCAGTTGTCAGGACTACATACAAGTTGATCATTGATATTCTCCGTCGATCTAGTGTCAACATGGATAAGGATGGATCTGGTCCGAATATTATGGAGGATCTACATGTTGCTTCTCGGTTGATTGACGGGAAAACATCCTTAAGATTTGTGTATTTTTTGATTCATTACTTCATCATATCAAAAACTACGAATATAGAGGAACAAGATGCTTCACTTAAAAAATTGAATGATTTATTGAATCATACAAAGTCAGAATCTGATAAAATGATTTGTCTTTTTATTTTGAAACATATGTTGGCACGGTTTAATAGTACGGGAGACTTAGATAAGGCACAAATGGTGGAACTGCAGATACAATTCCATTATAGTGGTCTTCAAGAGAAATTCAAGTTTTTGAGAAATAATACTCTTATTGACAAGGAAGGTACCCCAATGACACGAGAATCCACAGTGGATTTTCCAAAATGATCAAAGATTTAAAATTTAAATGTACAAATATATAGAGTCATGAATATAAAAGAGTTTTATACAGCAAGTATGCGTACTTACTTTTTAGATTTCTTCTTCTTTTCAGACTTTACTTCACCATCGTCTTCAGCCTTTCTCTTCTTTTCCTTCTTTTCTTTCTTGTCTTTCTTTTCCTTCTTATCTTTCTTTTCCTTCTTTTCTTTCTTTACTTCATCAGTCTTTTCCTTCTTTACTTTGACTTCTTTAGCTTCTGGAACTTCTTCAATCAAAGTCTTCTTTGGTAATTGAACTTCTGGAGCAGCTAATTTTGATTCTGGAACTGGTGGAGCAGGAGTTTCATCATGGTCCTTGTATTCACTCTTCCAGTTTTCTGGAGTGTTTTCATTGACTCTACCGAATTTATCTAATTTACCATCAGCCTTTAATTGTTTCTTCTTTTGAGCAACTGGACCTAATCCCCATCTTCTTGGGTAAGTGTCTCTTTCCATAATACATCTCTTAACCTTGGCAACAATACCGTGGTCACAAGATTGTAAATCGACAGTGGTCATTTGGGCAATACCAATAGCAATAGCTTCACCCTTGGTAGTGATCAAGACAACTTCATCATATAATTCAATACCTTCTTCATATCTTAATAAACCAGGAATCATTAATTTAGCACCATAACAAACAGAATTGACTGCGGAATCCTTAACCACAATTCTCTTGTAACCAACCAATAAAGATTCTAAAGGTTGAATGATTTTTCTCAAATAAGATTCATCTCTAGTGTTATCATAAACGTATTGAGCATCTAAAACGTCATGTAAAGTAACCATGTTATCAGCTTCACTCATTGCTCCTGAACGAACACGACGTAATTCTTGCATATGACCACCAACACCTAATAACATACCTAAATGAACACATAAAGTTCTCATATAAGTACCAGCTTCACAAGAAGCCCAGAAAACACCTAAACCTCTCTTATTATCGAATTCGATTAATTTAGAATCATAAATGGTTCTAACTCTTAATTGTCTCTTAACAGCAGAAATTAATGGTGGTCTTTGGAATAAAGCACCAGTTAAGTTTTCTAAAGATCTACCTAAATCTTTGGCATCTTTTAATTCTTCATGTAATCTAACAATACATACATATTCTTTACCAGCACCTTGTTGGGATTTAACTAATCTAGTAGCACGATCAATACAAACAATTAAACAACCAGTAACTTTTGGATCTAAAGTACCTGAATGACCAGTTTTTTCAGCTCTTAAAATTCTTTTAATCCAAGCAACAACTTCATGAGAAGATGGGTTGGATGGTTTGTCTAAATTAATTACACCGGTAGAAATATATGATTTAATGTCTCTTTTTAATGGAGATGCCCCAGCTGGAATTGGGGTATAATGACCAGATCTAACTAATAATTTGTCAAAGTTTTTTAACAACAATGGCCACTCAGAAGTGTCATTGGTTGGAGTAACCTTTTCTGGTTTGATAACGAATTCTTCAGACATAATAACTCCTATGTATGTTGCTTCTGTCGTTTACGTCTTCTCTTAAAAAGGTCAGAAGAGAGAAAATTTTATGTGAAAAAAAAAGTTGCGAAGAGGAAAGGAAAAAAACTGGGATTACATCGTGCGGCGAGCACCATTTCCTAATTGGGAAACATCTGTCTCTAGCTTGTTTTGGTTCTATTAAACAATTATAAATACGTATACCAAAGAGGTCTCTAACGAGTTGATTCAGAATTAATTGTATTTCCCATCATGGGGCAATCTAGGCAATGAATTAGTGCTGACGTAAATGCATAATATTATCAGCAATTTCATTCTTTGTTAATTCCAACCAAAACAATTCTCTACCCAAATTTCTCACCGTCTTAACACAAATCTCCAACCTCGAATCATTAATAATTTCAGACTGATTATGAAATCCTCCTGAGATCAAAGCAATAGTGTCCTTAATCGACTTAATCTCCAGCACAGTTTCATACAATTGCTTAACTAATGGCAGATCAGGTATGACCAATTCGTCTAACTTAATCTTACTCTGTAACCCCGTTGATACAGTATCTCTAGAATTACTATTCAATTCATCCAATTTTGATAAATCGCGATTTAAATTGGTTAAATTAGTTAATTGGGATGTAAGATATCCTAAATGATCATCTAAATTCTGACTATTTCTAAGACCTTGTTGATAATGATGACTTAATTGATTATACAATGCTTCAACTTTGTTACTTTGTTCATTTATAATAGGGACTTCATTATTGATTGATTGACTAGTAGGATCAGTTAGGAATGAATTTATCTTGATTGAAAGTTGTTGTAACATCTCTTGACGTTTGGTGTCTATTGGAGAAATTTGTCTCTCCGAGCTTTCTGCATCCATCAAATCAATCGGTTCTGGCTTTGGAACTGGCGCATGCTGAGCTTGGTTCATGCTATTTCCTGTATAGTGCTGTGGATGTTTGTATTGTTGTTCGTGTTGTTGGTATTGCTGGTATTGCTGCATCCCTTGGGTATGCTCATAAGCCATGGGACGCTGTGCTTGCAAATTTGCAGGAGGAGCCGGAGGTGGTGGGGGTGGTGGCTGTTGACGACCTTGGAAACCTATAGGAGGAAGTGGCGAAGCCGAGGAATCTCTAGGATATTGAAAATTCTCTGACAGTGGACGTCTAATGGGAACGGGCCCAGGTTCTGGTCCCTGATTTGGTAATGGTAACGGAGCTTGATATTTCAACGGGATGGTATTGCTGGTAGTACCATTCCCAGTATGGTGGGGTGATTGGATCTTTGGTGGTTTCGCAGGAAGTGGTGGAGGGCCCGTAGTTTGTTGTGGTACGACTGGGGTAATTCTGGAAGTAGATAAGCTTGGAGATCTTGTCGGAAATGCGGGGGCTTGGACCGGAGATATCCTTGTAGGTGGTGATTGGACAGTAGGTATTCTTGCAGGCTTTGGTGGTAATTGTGGTCCTGTTAGGTTTGGTGGTAACTGTGAACCTGTTAAGTTTGGTGAAACCATTGCTGGAAGTTGTGAACAGATTGGAGGTTCAGCAATAACTGTTTGATAGGTTATATTAATCAATTCTAATAAATTAAATCTTCTTAAAGAATCTTGATTATTTGCCATACATTCTCGATACCATGCCGATAAATAAGGATGATAGAATCTTCCTTGACTATCTACCTGATTTCCTGGTTTTAAATACCAATTTTTGGAATGATCAGGGATAATAAATACTCGAGGTACACCTTTATCAACAGGATTGTCAATAAATGGATAAGTTAATGGAATCCAAATTTCTATAGGTACACTGATTTCATCATTTATTTTAATCGTACCGAATAAATTGATTAATAGATCAGATTGACCTGTTTCACTTGATGTATAAACTTTGGTTCTTATTTTGAAGTTAAGATTCTTCTTTAAGTGGAATTGTAAGAATTGATAGACATGACCATATACTATTTGTTTATAAATATATTGGGGCTGGATTACATTAAACAACCAATTGGATACTTGTTCCGAAAGTGGAGCCTGTTGATCCATTGGCAAACTATCCTTATTTGGTGAATCAGAGTCTACTGTACAACTGTCTCGTCTGGTTTTGCCGTTCTAAATTTTGTTCCGTATCGCCAATCTCGACCAACCGAAAAAATGCCCATAGAATAATCTCATTTCACTTAACCAACCTTCCTCCATCTGACAATTTAGAGGACTCCCCAAGAAGAAGAGATTAGATAGCAATGAGTGGGTATGTTATATGTTTCACTACTGGAGGATTCATTCGATCAATTGATTGATTGAGTCTAGATGAAAACCAACTGTTTTGTATCTGATACATCTGAAGAACAATTGACAACTAACGCTAAACATTATAGATATACTGTTATATTAGTATTTATAGTCACAGTTGCTTTATCCTGCTTAGCATGGACATTTGCTCCTAAGGAAAATACTACAGTTTTTAGATCCTCTGTTATATTAGGTTTAGCTATGTGTTATTTGATGTGGGCAATTACATATTTGGCACAATTACATCCGTTGGAAGCACCAAGAAGATCAGATTTAAGACCAGAATAGACTTAGATACATGTGGTTTATATTTTCCATATAGAGAAAATTATTCAGGATTATTCATACTCACGAAGAGTACTTTTTGTGTGAAAAGTGTGTGTCACTCATATGGTGACAAACTGTCATATTTAAATTGCAATTCATCAAGAATAAAAAGGTGGGTGCATCATATTTCCAACGAGTTGATTCTAGGAGGGCGGTTGAATCCATATATATATAGCTATTTCATTTCAGTTCATTTATTTGGTTTTGTTTTTAATAAATATTTTTGAGGGATTGATCACATAAATTACCTCCAGTTTGTTTAACTTGAGTACATATATGTTAACTTCCCTTCATCACAATAGTAAGGCATATTCTAAATATAAAAGGAGATATTGTGGCAATTGTTGAAGGGTGGTGTAAAAGGTTATGTCAAGTTGCGCTGCACACTCTCTGTAGTAAATTGCCTTTTTGATAATCGTATGCTCAGAACGATATAACTTAAAGGTCATTTACATCCACACTTCCTATCTCTGTGCTTCCATCCCCTCATTCATCAGCTAGAGGGGAGATATATACAATCTGTAATGGGTTAGGGTTCTTCAAAAATACATGGTTTGTCCGGGTAATCCAGTTTCATTTAATTTTTCTTGGTGTAAAGTTTTTAAATTTCATGGGGGATAAAAAATTTTGAAAAATTTTTCGATGTTTGATTTTCCTTCTTTTTTAATCACCATACATATTCAACAATAATAAGTCATATATAGTTCAATAAACGTAGTATTATATCAAGATAATGTTTATATACGAAAAAGTAGTCGTCCCCTCAACAAGAGTCATCATTTTCATGGGGTTAGCTCCTAAAAATAATGGCTGTTGTTTGAAAGATAAGCTAAGACACACTCCTGTTTCTGCCCCAAATTCATTTACATTTCCTTAGAATTATGGGTTCTAATTATGGAGAAGATCAAGCCATAGAATGGACATTTCACTACTTTTGATACATCCTGTGTTATGTCTGTTGTATGGATCGTGTGGTGTACTTTTTCCTTAGTGTGGTTGACATTACTTTATTGTGTAATGAAACCTGAAGGGTCCCACTATATTCCTTTCTTATGTAAAATTTTTTTCTTAGTAACGTATGTCGTAACCTTCCTAGGAATGACAGAAGAGCTTCTTTGTTTATGCGATGTAACGTTGTGCTGTGGCATTTCCGTAAATTGATTCATGGCTTTCGTAAAGGTGTTTAGTCCATTGATTTCCGTTGGTGAGACACAAAGACATAATAAATAAATTACTGTGGTTCATCTGAAACAATGGAAATGCGCAATCCATAATAAATTAATAATAAATTAACTAATCCCATGTGACGTCAACGTATTTCCAAAAAAACAGTAATAAGATGAGAGAGAGGCAGGATGCTTATCAGCCCCCCTTCTTTGCTCTTCTCTCTTCTTTCAGACTTGATAAATAAATTTTTTTATTTAATATAAATATTTCATTTATCCTCCTTTTCATGTCAAGTTTTGAATATCATTTGCTTCCTTTTCTTACCAATAATTAAGCCTTTTTTTGACAGTTGCAGCATCTTGCTTACTTAAAGAAAATTACGCAAAGATATCCTATCAAAGATAAGTCATCATCAGTACATTACATCTAGGTACTTATTCACACATCACCCCACAGAAGAGCCGCTTAACTTTAACATCACCAAGCAAAGTAACACTGCCAAAAAATGGTTATGGAAGTTGAAAAAAATAAAGATTTAGTCTCTGAACATTTTTCAGTTGATGAAACATTAACAGAAGATAGTCATACCCATTTAAAACATTCCCTTAAAAATCGACATATCTCCCTTATCGCTCTAGCAGGTATCATTGGTCCTGGTATTCTTATCGGTGCCTCTTTGGCATTAGCTAATGGTCCAGCATCACTTATTATCGGATTTGGTATTATTGGTATTATTGCCTTTTGTATGATGCAATCATTAGGTGAATTGGCTACATTATACCCTACTGGAGGCACATTCTCAACATTGGGTAATAAACTTGTTGATCATGCTTGGGGTTGTGCTGTGGGTTGGAATTATGTGATTATTTGGATTGCGGTGTTGGCTAATGAATATAATACAGTGGCTGCAATTATGCAATTCTGGGGACCACAAGTTCCTTTATATGGATATATTTTAATATTTTGGACTTTTTTTATGGCATTCCAATTCTTGGGAGTTCGTGCATTTGGAGAAGCGGAATTTTGGTTAGCATTAATGAAAATTGTTGGATTGGTTGCATTTTATTTATTTGCAATCATTTATTGTGCTGGTGGTGTTAAAGGTACTCCAGCATTTGGATTCCATTATTGGAATGATCCAGGTGCTTTTAATCATGGATTCAAAGGAGTGGTGAATACTTTTGTATTTGCAAGTACTTTCTATAGTGGAACTGAAATTGTTGCTGTTTCAGCTGCAGAAGCTAAAAATCCAAGTGTAGCTGTCCCAACTGCTATTCGTCAGACTTTTTGGAGAATCTTGATTATATATATGGGTATTGCAATCAGTTATGGTTTAACAGTTCCTTTTAATGAATCAGCATTAGCTGCTGGAACTAAAACTTTAAGATCTCCAATGACAATCGCAATCCAAAGAGCTGGTTGGGAAGGTGGTGCCCATTTAGTTAATGCCTTCATTTTATTAACATGTGTCCTGGCAATCAATTCGTCGATTTATATTGGATCAAGAACAATGGTTAATTTAGCTCATGAAGGAAGTGCACCTCGTATTCTTAGAAGAGTTAATAAACGTGGGGTTCCATATGCCGCAGTCATCTTAATGAACTGTTGTGGGTTCCTTTCCATGATGAATGTAAGTACTGGTGCTGCTAATGCTTATGGTTATATTGTTAATTTATCCGGTGTTGCTGTTTTTATTGTTTGGGGTAATGTTTGTTACTATCATATTAGATTTAGAAAAGCATGGAAATTACAAGGTAAATCAGTTGATGAATTACCCTACAAAGGATTATGGTATCCTATCTTACCTATTATCGGTATTGTGCTTAATATTTTCTTGGCATTAATTCAAGGTTGGTCATATTTCAAACCATTTGATGCTGCTAATTGGGTTGATGCTTATATCTTATTGCCATTCTTCTTTGTGATTTATTTTGGATATAAATTCTGGAATAAAACTAAATGGATCAAATTGGATCAAGTTAACTTGGATGAAGGACGAAGAAAAGATGTGGATATACCTGATGAAGCAAACAAACTTTCTTGGATTCCGTAAAGAAGCTTTATATACACTAATAATATTCTTAATTCTAATTTAATATACAATAATATCGCCACGTTACATATAGCCTTGGCCAGAATGAAAGTCAATTGAATTTTATTTTGTACGTTTTGCAACAACGAAGTAATAGCTTATTTAACATACTGATAAGATACACACTATCCATACTCTGCTAGAGATTCTAGTCTATTACCATTCCTTCTTTAAACTATTTTGATTTTATTTTCTAAGTTTATGACGATAACGAGTTGATTGGCCATCGATTGGTTCGGGGAGTGGTCTATATGGACTCGTCGGGAAATTCTTTAAGTATCCGCCTATTTTTTTTGTTGGAATTGTTTTTATTGAAATTTAGGTTAGCAAGTATAAGATTATCAAGAAGGTTATAGAAACTGGTCACGCTTAATTGTGTTTGTTGAGCCAAATCAGTGGCAATAGAGGTTTACAAAAAAAGCTTACTTTTCTCAAGACCCAACAAAATCTAGTGGTAAAATTCTAGTGGTAGAAGTCTGGTGGTACTGTTTGACATCACCTTCCGCCTGGTTGTCCCCTATTATTCGTTTACATAGCAGCCTTTTTTTTCCTTCACTTATCTCCTTGGTATCATCTATGGGTTGCACCAAATGATTGATTCTGGGGTTTGACAATTTGATATCGCCAGAGTTCCAAACTCCGTAGCCGTCAAAAGAAGCTTTGCACGTTTAAACTTTCGAAGAAAGGTTATTCACCTTTAATGCACAAAAAAAAGAAATTCCTCGGTTATCTTCAACCTATGTCCGTTTATCGGTGGACTATCTTTCTAAACAATAAACATAATGGCCTGATTCTTACATATGAATCATATGTACGTCGTAATTAAAGCGCAATTATACTTCTGGAAACTGCCTTGAGGCGTGGAAAAATTATTCCGAATAGAATACCCTATTCACTAACAAAAAAAAGCTTGTTCTTAGAGTTTCCGAATTTTTCCGAAATTGATCTTCTAAAAGAAGGTGGGGTTTATAAATGAAAGTATCAGGTGTGAATCAGTCCATAAAAAGAAGGCGACATCATTATTTAAGAACCCCCCTCCCTCTGGTCTATTTTTGGGTTGCTAAGAAAAACAAGCTTTTTCGGCTGCATTTTGACATTCTGAAACTTGGCAGAACCTTATGCACCCCGTATCTTCTTGGATCAACATATCATGATGCAAGGAAAACAACCCTTGACTCGGACATGACTCACTTCCAGGTCTTGTCTGCCTTGTCTGGTTTAGTTTCAGGGTATCAATATATTCTACAAATGGAAAATGAATTAAAATATGAAAAGTTTTTGTATATTTTTAATAATTAAAACTAAATAATAAATGTCAACAAGAGAGAAGTGAAAAGGTTTATTTGCAAGTAAGTAAAAAATAGTTTAGCTTTATCTCTAATAAAGAAACCAATCAATAAAAGCAACAATAAAGTAAATAAAAACAATAATAAAAAGCAATAGCAGCTGCGAAAACAAAAATATATAATTATTCCTCTTTTAAAAAGCATACACCGAGTGTATGTTCATTGAATATATCTATCAATAACCCAAAAAGAAGAATCCCCAAGAAATCAACAAAATTAAAGCAAGAAATGAAAGCAACTAAGGAAGAAAGGAAACTTTGACACCAGGTCAAAAACCATGTATTCACTTCTCTAAAGCTTCTTCTTCTTTCTTCTCTTTTCAGCGTTTTCTAATTTCTTTCTTTGGTTGAATACATTAGGCTCCCCATTGTGTACTAACTTAATATGTCTAGTTAAGGAATCACGACGATAGAAACCTTTACCACAAAGATCATCATGACAGACATAGATAATACTCTTTAACTCTTGACAATAGTCCAAGCATTCATCAATCACTTTACCCTTCTTGAAATGATCAATGACAACATGATGTCTCAAGTCAGCCTTCTTGTCGAATCCGATCATGTTCATTGGACATTCACGAACTGGACATTTAAACCCTCTGAATTCAAATGTAGAAAGTTTGAATTCTTCAAAATGATCAATCAATTGTAAATAATTTGAAAAGGTAGCATTACAATGAGCACGACATTTGGTATCAGTTTCAGCAAGCTTAACCTTCGAAACTTGTTCTTCAGTATATTTAGCAAATAATTCTGGCTTGATTGGTTTTGGGGGAGTAGTTCTGCGAAGTTGTTGATGAAGACGGGAATGATAATGAGAACGTGGAGAAGTCCCATGACCATTCAATGAACTCAGGGAATGAGTTCTGGTAACACCGTTGGATGCTTCACTGAATGACATCCTAGCCATGGCTGATCTAACGTCAAAGGCGGAATTCAATCTGCCAGCAGTTTCATATCTGGTAGCCTTTGGACTATGTTCAGCACTTTGGGAAGCTAACACAACGGAATTACGAGTGTTCATCATGCTTGGTAAGTCAGGGTATGACATTTCTGGACGTAACATGTTAAACTTACTTTGAGCACTTTGTTTTGGAGAAACTTCAAAATCATATAAGAGTGGAGTATTTGGATCGGTGTTGTAATGATAAAGCAAGGCTTCAACTTCACTTTCTTGTATTGGACGGTGATGGTGATGGTGGTGATGAATTGGGAGAGGATGAGCTTGATGTGGGATGGAACAGTACTCATCGCTGTGATTGTGAAGGTGGGTACATTGCTGTTGTTGTTGTTGGTTATCGTAAGGGTGTAACATTTGTTGACCAAGACTGAAATAATCACCACTGTTGTTCTTAGCATCAAACATAAGATATGGAACTGGAGAAATAGGAGCAGCAGCAATTGGTTGTTCGCTAGTATAGTCACTTGGATTTATGGTGGAACCATTAGCAGTGTTAGCAACTGGGAATGTATTATGATGATTATAAGCCTTCATAGTCAACATGGTAGACTCGTCATAATTGTTGGTGTTGTTGTTGTTTGAAACATCAACTACATCGTCTAATTTAACCAGCAAGTCAAGGCTATCATTCAAAGGATAGGATGTCATTGATGGAGTTGTTGTGGTAGTGTTTGTAGCTGAAGTGCTTGTGGAATTGAGTAAAGAATCAGTACCACTTACGGAAGTGTCATTCAAAAACACATCGTCAGCAAAGTTGGTCTTAAAGATTACTTTGTCATTCTGATGGTGTGGAAGGTGTTGATGTTGATGTTGAATTGGTTGTGGTTGGATCAATGATTCAAAGGTCGTTGACTGTATGTTATTGTCTAATCCATACATATGATAGTTGGAACCTTCCGTTGGGAAGTCATTTAAGTTAAACATTGATAGTGGTATGAAAATGTCTTAAATGTCTGAATGTAAAATAGTAAAATGTAAAATGTTTATTAAGAGAAATTAATGTCTGACTGACTGATCTTGTTCCTTATAGTTGGTATAATTTTTGTGTCCGGTTTTAATGGGTTTCTTATCGTTCTTTTTTGTTTCTTTTGATAGTCTATATCAAATAGGAAATTTTATATGATTATAATGTTGTTGTAGTTGTTGAAGTGAAGTGAGGTTAATTGTTGATATCAAATCAGACAAGTCTAAAGAGTAATAATGGAAAAGTAATAAAATTGAAAATTCTGAAAAGGAAAAACCCGAACAGAAGAACGAGATTATTGATTTGTATTTATATCTAAAATCCCAAAAAAAAGACCATTTTATTTTTTAAGAGGTTTTGCTATTTCAAAATAAATAATTATTGAATTATTTTTTTATTTTTTTCAATTTATCTTTTTCAAAAAAAAAAAAGAAATAAAAAATATTTTAATCACAGTACTGATACAAAATATTTTTTAACCTGTACATTACGTTTTTAAAAAATATTTTATTTTAAAACCTAGAATTATTTTTTGGGTCTGAGTTCTTAAATTATAGAAAATATTTTATTTTTTATAATATGCTTCAACGTTGTTTTGTGTAACGTTTTGGTTTCTATCATTTATTCAGTTGTTACTGAATTATTTGTGGTTTTGAGTCAGAAATGATTTTCAAGCACCGGCCTTGACCAAAGAGTTGAAGCTGCCTTTAATCGTGCCTGTTAGATGATCTCGGAAGTGTACCGCAGTGGAGAAAGAGAGTTGGTCTTGTGCATAAAAGTACAAAACATAAAGAATTGAAATATACTTTGCAGGAATGGTGAGTAGGGCCGTCTTTAGTGTTTTGGCAAAGTTTCGCATCAACCTAAGTTTGAAAATTATTCCCATGCACCTCTGCAACATGTCGAAGAAATATTAGAGCCATGACAGTTCGCAGGGTCACAATTTTTCTTCTCTGTCGAGTTTTCTGGTCTCGGGTTTACTCGGGCCGTTGATTCATGTTGTAGAGGTCTCTTCTTTGATAGGAAAAGGTGGGATTTCTTTGAATAACGATGGGTACGGAGTTATAATCTGATTCTATAAACATTTACAATCATTTTCTTCTGCATAACGTTTAATTAGTTTATACATGCAGATAACCAGAGCCGTTGAAATTTCGTGGGGGATACAGTATTTCGTAAGGCTTTTTTTTTTTGGTTTGGCAAGCTGATTATTTTTCCATCATAAATCTTTGCGAGCTTCTGACGTTGCTGCCCTGGGCACAAGACCGTAGTATATTAGCCATAATTTTTAGGGCCGGCTTCTACGTGACTATGATTGATGACCACTAATCACCATCAGAAAGCCTTGGCATTGGCGGATTTATTCATCCAACCCTTCATCCTGATTGACAACTGTTGTAATTCTAGTTTTGTCAGGCAATACGATTCGTTGGCGGATTTGACTTTTGTTTTCGTTTTAAAGTTATTACACAACTTTTTTAGTTGCAGTTTCGGTTTGGTTTTCCTTTAATTTCTTGGTTTCGGTGGGTTCTTGCCTTCCGTGGAATGATGTTTCATTGCCGGATTTTTTGCGCAATGGCTATCCCTAAAAAGCTTATTATTATTTTAACCAAATTAAATTTTAGGTGATTCATCTCCCAGTGTGTCACATCCCAGTATTACTCATGCATGCTCATCGATGGTTAATTAGGTAGGAAAACAATGAAGAAAAGAAATACTTTAATTAGTTCCGTGATGTTGCACTGTTCGGAAAAGATAAAATATTTCCAACCAGCATTATGGTTACCCTAACCTGTAAATCCAAGGACAAATTTTTCTACAATTCGGATATTAAACTGCGCAATTTTGACTTCTCCTTGACACTCACATTTCTTTTACATAGGGACCTAATGACCCGCAATATAGAAATTTTTAGTGAAAATACAACCTCGTGTCCCCTGAGACACACCATGGAACATCACCTCAGGGCTTGATGTTCTAATCTGGCACGAAAAAGGGGATAGTAATGTCTCGCACGTCCTCAGGCGAGGTTGGGCATGAGACTCCTCTCATCGAGGCTACGTAAATGTTACCATGATGTTTCAGACAGAATCAAATCAAGTGATAATTTTCGCAACCCTTATGAGTGTTTCTTTTTATGCATGCCTTCGTTCGTTTGTCATTTGTAATACTGCGGCAACGTTTTGAATGGGGGGGCTACGACATGGCAAAGCATGTACCTTTCCCGTTAGCCGTGTTTGTGTCCCGACCAGATTTCGTTTGTGGATGGAGGGGTGGGGGTTCGGAAAGATTTTTAAATTACCTGCCAGTCAATATTATGGGGAAAGCGAACAAATACAAGTTTTCTTAAAAGAAGGTGAATGCTTAATCAGAAACGAATATCGAACGTTGCACAAAACAATTTTAGTGTGAAAAAATATTATTTTTCTAGCTATGTCAACTAGTCAACATCAACTTCTCCATTTTCCCTCGACTGGGCTTGCCATTTGAAAGACGTGGAGGGTCTGTCGTGTTGAAAAACATGTGATTCTTATGTAACTCTGGTGATAGCATAGGTTAATAAATGATGACCTTGATGAAAATCTGAAACAAAAGAATCCTCATCCGATTCGGATAGTTTATTTTTTGTCAGTATAAACAGTAATTAATATACCTGCAGATTTGATATGTCATTATGCATGGTCCCTACCTGGTTACATCGACAATAATATTATTCATGTTGTTCAAATTAAAACGTATGGGCTTTTCCGATTTGCCCTAGTTGGATGTATCAAGTATTAAAGGTTGGATATGCTTACTTTCTTAAACTGTATGTTAATAAAACCTTAATTATGATGCTTGAACGGGTAACAACGCGCAATATACTAACTAAACCTAGAGTCTAGTCTTTCAAACTAATTCAACCATTTTCAACAAAAAGCCGTTTCTTTTACTTGAATAGATATTTTTTTAATTTTGCAGCTTTTTTTTTATTTTTGATGCAAATATTGCACCTTCTATGAGAAATTATTTTGTTGCGTACAAGGGAATAAATTATTCGATGCTGGCAAAGCCTCTTAATTAGTTGGGGGCGCTAAATCCGTTCCAATGATGGCCGGGTCACAACAAAGGTTTTTTTCACACTGATAATGTAAAGGAACATCTTTAAAGCAAAAGAAAAAAACCAGGCGTACTTGTTCCAAATTGCCATAAAATAAATTAAACTGTTTCTTCAGTTGAGAATCTGGCAATATCGTGCTGCACTAAAAATGATATTAACTGATTCTAACCCGCCTTTAATAATATAATAAGCAGAATGACCAGATGTCATAGAAAGTACTCGCTATATTTTTAAGTCGCGATTTCCTCCGCGACAATAGATTGGTCTGCATTTCCGGTATTTTCTGTTTTTGTCCGTCTCCACTTTCTCCACCATTTTGATGCCACGCCCTCGTGGAGATATCCGTTTTGCCTCTCCATCTATGCCACCAGACATTATGAAGTTGCATACTTCCCAACAGTTAAACTATTAGGTAGACGCACTGGTATGGCAGTTTTCCGTTTCACGTTTATTGGATTTGGAAGTCGCGCATGAATTCAGATAAGTATTGCTTTTTTATGCAACTTTTACCGCCTCACTTTTCCAACTATAATGGTCTTTTGTTTACAAAAGTTCATGAGGGGACTGTGAATCTGAATTACTATAATAGGTTGAAGTCATGCGTGCATGAAATTCGCTTTAGTTGGAGAACGAGGATATCAATTTCGCTTTCAAGATATCCAAGAATGATAGTGCAATCTTAGGTAAAGATCCCACGAACAACAACAATGAGTTTTAAGCTTTCTGAAAGTCGTTAAAAAGGTTAATCTTTAACCGATAGGATAAAGTTCTAGATCTTTCAGTATAGATGAGATCTACGAGGGTTAAGAACAATTCTAAAAAGAATGCCCGTATTTCACAACTGCAACATGTCACTATTTCACAAGCACCTAGATTTTCAAATCCGCGTTTGTGATTATTGATGGAGGACAAGGAAAGAGCCTAGTCCTGTTGTTGGAATGGGCTGGGGTTGTCCTTCCATTTAGGAGAAAATGGCTCTTCCTTCCATTTAGGAGAAAATGACTTTTCTCTTTTCAAGTTTGATTGTCATGGGCCTCGCTGTGGAATTCCAAAGAAAAACAATGACCTATGCCGAGGTTGAAGTTTTCTATTCCTGGGCTTGCCTTTATGCAATTTGGCAACTTTTGTCTATCCCCAATAAGAACTGTGCTAAAACTTGCCTGCTCTAATAGGCTCAGATTTATGTTAGTTATTTCCGCAACTTGAGCCTCCCAAAAATAATATCGATCCCCATTCTCAATTCCTTCACTTGCAACCAAGAACAACTAAAATCGAAGAGAATAACTGGAGAATTTACTTGTTCTACATTGTGCATATATGCAGTCGAAGAAATGCAAAAAGGTTGCAATTCCTAGAAGGATGTGTTACGTTGCATCGTTTTTTCGACAACACGAAGTCGAGATAGTATCGATTACTGTGAATGAAACATGAAAAGAAAGTTGGATATTTCACAAAATTGTTTTAGTATGAATTTTATGGCTTAGAAATATTTGATAGCAAAAGCGCAAACTTCAATTATAAGCCTGGGGTCTTGTTGTTTTCAAAGGTTCAAAGCTGGCCATACTATGCAAGAATATGCAAATGGTCAGATTAAGTCATTTGTAACCTTCTTAAGATTCGCTTTTCTTTTACTTGAGATAATTCTTACTTAATTAGCCACGACAAATTGGGTTAGTCCATTCTATTCTTTATAAAATAATATTATTTTTTGAACTTAAGATACAACAATACCAACATTATAAAAAATAATCACCCAGATTGAGGCTTGTTAAGAATTTTGAGTCTTTTATTGTCCAATTTCCCATTCAAATTTTTTACAACCAAAGATAATCAATTAGCAATTAATTTGAACAAGGCTGTTCAATAAGCTACAGCCAATACCTTCCTTGTACATAAAGAATCGGTTCAATGAACTTTTTGTTTCTTCAATTCCATAGTAATATTGCATGCTGCATGCACGGAATTATATTATAGGAATTATCGGTTCTAACGTGTAAGTAAATGAATAGTTTAGTTTAGTTGATTATAAGAACTATTTTAGAATATTTTTTATCGATGATTCAGATTATTTTAATTCACCTGGTTCCTTTTTTGGGATATTTCTAAAAAATATTTTTCGTATTTATGAATTGTACCAGTTGTTGTTCCTCTCGTTGAATCTGGAAAATATGCCAGCCAACCCAGAGTTATATGCCTAATTTGTAGTAGTAATTACCTCTTGTTACCAAAACGAGACGCGTACAAAACTTGTTTGTAATTTATTCTAACCTGGTAACCACAAAGAGGAGTTCTTGCTCGAGCCACTTTACGAGGCTAAACCACATTTCTGTTCCTGCACCTTTCCTTTCTATTTCCAAGAATCTAACAATAAAATCTAAAACATTCTCACATATAGAGAACATCAAGCCAAATTGTAACAACAAAGTCAAATAAGCTGGAACAATAGTTGTGTTATTTTTTTTGCTTGACCATACATCAGACAGACCAATTGAAGCCACTATAGAGTCAAATTATAAAAATCAGGAGCTTTTTGTGTCGTATACTCCATATGGTTCCCCCATGATCTCCAAACTCTCCCGCCCTTCCATTCGATTGTTTATCCATATTTAGTTGAAACAAACATCCCTGGTTCAACCTTACTTAGCACATGTCATCAGATTGATTCCAAAGGGGTGCAAAAACTTGGGTCCTCTTGAACCTTACTTCCTATTGATTACCTTCATCCTTAAAAGAATTATCCAATTTGAACCACAAAATCATCAATTACGATTGTTTATTGGTTTGACAAGAAATTGTTCCTCTCGGACCTGGTTGCGACACAAATCTGGACTAAGAATTATTCCGAAATTAGAAACAATAAATATGAACAATAAAAAGAGGAGGGGTATTTGAAGTTTACTTCGATTTTTTAAACAATTAGATAATTTTTTTGGGAATTATAATTATTTTTTTAAATGAGTTATTTTTTAACTGAGGGAATATTTTTTTAACTTTTGTCTTACGTTTTGTGCATATCTTATCTTTACGCCTTTTCTCTTTCTCTCTCTCCTTTTAAGAAGCTTTTAGCAATCTTGCAGAAGGGAGCAATCTAAGAAGCAGATACGATCTAACAATATAATTAGGGGTATCTTGTAGGGTTCCATTTACGGGTTCGATTTCTAATGTCGGCTCTTTAAAACCAAGTTACCAAAATCTCTCGAGTTTGTCAAACTTTATTTTAGGGAAGCCTGCTATATTTGTTTCTTCAACGGGTTCTGCGTCCGACAATATTGTTCGATTTATTTGTTCCCTCCTCTGTTTGCTTTTCATAAACCAGTAAGATTGAACGAGGGTTAGAGAACGCAAGAAATAAAAAAAAATAATTCATGTTCCCTGTGGCTAATATTTTCTTGATCTGCATGCCTGCATAATTAAACAATTTTTAACCCTCCATTATGCATGAATTATTAGTATCGAGGCTTAGTGATGTACTTTTATTCTTGCCATTCAATTTTGTGATCTTTAGTGTTAAAAAATAATATAGAGAGAAGAAAAAGGGACTAGGGAACAAGAACCCATCTACATAGTAATGAGTTAAAGCCATTGGAAGAAATATAACTGGGAAATAGGTCATTTTGGATGATCCCCCAACGGCCCTGAAAAAGAAATGAAATTAGGTTTGATTAGATCAAGTTTCTCATCGTATTTCATCATATTTTTTCAGGGTAGCGTGGACCCCCAAGTAGCCCCCCAATCTTGTTGGTTTCTTTTTTTTTTGTAGTAAATGAATTTAACAGGCGGCGGTAAAACAAACGGATTCTCGATAAACTTTAAAGTTTTGTAGCAAAACTTCTTTGAATGTGCAGAAGTAGAGATAGCTTGACCTAAATGTGGATTTGACACTGAAATTGAAACTAGAAAAGCTTGCTGTTGGGAATAATAGGATTTCAATTCCGCCTTTGGTACTACTTTTGATGATCCTGGTGTGTCTAGCTCTTTTTTTTTTTTTGCTTGGATCTGGTCCCCTTTTTGTTTTGCTTAAATAATAATTATATTTTTTTATCTTAAGTATTTTTTGAGATATTTTTTAAAATATTATTTTTTCAATCTTATAAAATATGAAATATTTTAATTAATTATTGAAGGGTGGGGTTCATTGAGTGGGGCAAGCTTTTCCTAACAATGTAAGGACCTAATTAATTAATTTGTAAAAAATTTTGTTATGATACATGTACTTAATTTCAAAAGTTGTCAAGCCGATGCTTCATTCGGAAAATCTAGAAGACGATGGGAAAACGACTAACATATTGGATGAACCGTTAGATATATCTATTAATAGATCAGATTTTTTTACTATTACGAAGGGCGCGCAATTTCACGGTTGTTTATGCAATATTTAGTTTAGTAGCACTTCTTTGGAAGTATAACTCCGTAGCATGAACTTTTCTTGTCTTGGCGAAACTCATAATTGACTGCTTTGTTTTGATCAGGCGAAGACACAAAATCGGGGAAAAAGAACTCAAAATCATAATTTGACGACAGGACAACTTTCGGAGCGGTATTCCACATGATACGCCTGTCCCGGCCACTTAATCTTTTGCTTAAAGATACTTGGTGGTAACCTTAATCACGTTGGAGTAACCGGTCCAAGTTTCTCTAATTTCATGCATGGGACCTTGCAGCCCGAAAAAAAAATGAAAACAAGCCGTATAACAAATGTCTTTGTTTAGTAATGAAATTATGCTCTTATGATGATCTAATTTCACCTGACTTATCTATAAGAAAATTTTACGGACGTCTGTGATAAAAACTTCGTAAATTCACATTTAGTTGGCATTTAGTCTTCTTATCAAGTCTATCCAAGCCATATTTCAAGGGCACAACTTTATATACGGCAGCAGGGCAAATCTAATTTAAATTAGTCATCGTACACGACCCACGGCGAAATGTTCAATAGGCTGCAAAAAGTTTTCCAAATGGTAGTCAAAAAACGCCTTTCAATGATACTGAACCTGCGTAGACTATAGTCCTACGTACTTGAATACACCAAGATAAGACATTACCCTTTGAAACGGATACAATGGAGTATAATTATGAACGTATGATTTGATTCTTGGGTTTCATTGTTCTTTGAACTCATTGAGTTAATTTCATCTTTGCAGTAATTAAGATCTTGCCTATAAGGCAAATTAGTTACATGCTCAGAACCCCTCTAAAGAGGCTGTAAATTAGTCAACCTAGTTGAAAACTTTTAAACGAGTCAAATTTTCCAACCTGCATGAAGAACTTATTTCAAAGGATAACACAAGAGGTCACCCCCTCACAAGTTTCCGGGTAAATAAGTAGTTTACCCAGAGCTACAGAGGAGGCAAACTGCTGTTAGTTGATGCTATTTTATTTTCGCAGCTGGATCACCTATTTTGTGCAATAAAAAAGGGCCAGTGTTTTGTTTTCAGAAAGCTTTATCCGCGGAAGCTACAGAGCTGAGTTTCATGTTTCCAGAGGAACTGCCTGATTGAGCAAATCTGGAAGTGTTCCCTGCACGTCTCACGGTGTCTGCTGGGTATCTTAGTTCGAGATACGTTCTTAAAAGAATTAAAATTCTAGTATATAAAACAAGAACTTTATTTTCTATGAACTTGAACCTCGAGTCTTCCGATTACAAAACGGCTGCTTCACGGTGTACCGTCTAGAGTGCAACAACCCAGACTATACATCTTAGATAGAAGCCTGCTACTAAGCTGAACAGTACTCCAATCGACAGCACGTAATGAAAGTGTCTGGTTTCTGATTATATTTATATGTGTGTCTCCTGGTATATATGTTGCTGACTATCTTTCCAACTTGTGGTTGGGAGTATTACTACACGTCAGAGTTGTCCTGTCAAGCTTCAGCTTTGGGTTCTTACTGCCCCTAACATATGCCTAATATTTTCGGGCTTGCCCATCACTCAAACCGTATCTCCTTCGTTCAATAAGTGGCTGCACGCAGCTTAAGACTTATTTCCCATACACTAGATCCCTCTCCTCGTCTTTTTTTTTGCCATCTCTGTTTTTTTACTTTGTATTTATGTATAATAATTTTACTTCTTGGCTGAAGTCTTGAGATCTGCAACCACCATTACAAAAATGTATCTTACACCATTTCATACAAACAAAAATCGGTATTCTCAATAAAGTGAGGAATTATTATGCTTCCAATAGCATTACGATATTACAATCTGTTATATTTACAAGTTGTGACTTAGAAGGGTGTTCAATATGCGTTTCCCTATCAATCACTTAACGCTGAGAGAAAGAAACACGTCTACTTGAGAATTGTGCGACACGCTTTTTTCTTATAACAAACAAACAATGTCACCTTTTTCAACTGAAAAAAAAATCATCATCAATTTTGACATCTTTGTTTTTTTTTACAACACAATTTCATTTTCATCATCAATTGACCAAAGAAGATGAATACGCCATCGATGAGTTCAATCGAAACAGTATGTATTAAAACTACATTACCCCAATCCCATTAAGCATTAATATTAACCCCGTTTCTTATAGACTCCTTCATTGGATTTGAATGAAATCCTAAGAGATAATAATGGAGATGAAATAGAATTTCAATCTAATCAAAGTAAATATTTCACCAAGACTGAAAAACAACAAGTAGACATTGAAAAGACAAGTAATAGATTCAAGTATTTATTAGGTCTCACTGGTTTATTCCGTCATTTCATTGAAGCAAAAGCGAATAAAGATCCGTTATTTAGAAAGATTGTTGATGATATTCATGATTCAGAAATTAAACATCAACAAGCAAAACTTGCATCTGCAAGAAGAAGAAAGACAGAAAAGGAAGAAGATATGGAATTGCTTAATGATGAAAGATCAACTAGTTCAATTTTGGAATTTGTTGAATCTCCAGGATATGTTCATAATGGGAAATTAAGACCTTATCAAATTCAAGGTTTAAATTGGTTAATTTCATTATATGAAAATAATTTATCAGGTATTTTAGCTGATGAAATGGGTTTAGGTAAAACATTACAAACAATTTCATTTTTAGGATATCTTAGATTTATAAGAAAAATTAATGGACCTCATATTGTTATAACTCCAAAATCAACTTTAGATAACTGGGCAAGAGAATTTAATAGATGGATTCCAGATATAAAAGTCCTTGTATTACAAGGGGATAAAGATGAAAGAGCTAATTTGATTAAAAATAGAGTAATGACTTGTGATTTCGATGTTATTATTGCCTCGTATGAAATTGTCATTAGAGAAAAATCAACATTCAAGAAATTTGATTGGGAATATATTATAATTGATGAAGCTCATCGTATTAAGAATGAAGAATCTTTGTTATCACAAATTATTAGAATGTTTCATTCAAAAAATCGATTATTAATTACTGGTACTCCTTTACAAAATAATTTACGTGAATTATGGGCTTTATTGAATTTCATATTGCCTGATGTTTTTGCTGATACTGAATCATTTGATGAATGGTTTCATAATAAAGATAGTACTGAATCAGAAGAAAAAGTCGTAACTCAATTACATAAAGTTTTAAAACCTTTCTTATTAAGAAGAATTAAGGCAGATGTTGAAAAATCATTATTACCTAAAAAGGAACTTAATATTTATGTTAAAATGAGTGATATGCAAAAACAATGGTATCAAAAGATTTTAGAAAAAGATATTGATGCAGTTAATGGAGCTAATGGTAAAAAGGAATCCAAAACAAGATTATTAAACATTGTAATGCAATTAAGAAAATGTTGTAATCATCCATATCTTTTCGAAGGGGCGGAACCAGGACCTCCATATACAACTGATGAACATTTAGTGTTTAATTCCCAAAAAATGGTTATCTTGGATAAATTATTAAAAAAATTTCAAGCTGAAGGTTCTCGAGTATTAATTTTTTCACAAATGAGTAGAATGTTGGATATTTTAGAAGATTATTGTTTTTTCCGAGATTATCAATATTGTAGAATTGATGGACAAACTGAACATACTGATAGAATTAATGCAATTGATGAATATAATCGACCAGGAAGTGAAAAGTTTGTATTTTTATTGACAACCAGAGCTGGGGGTTTAGGTATTAATTTAACCACGGCTGATGTTGTTATTTTATTTGATTCTGATTGGAATCCTCAAGCTGATTTACAAGCCATGGATCGTGCTCATAGAATTGGACAAACTAAACAAGTTAAAGTATTTAGATTTGTTACTGAAAATGCAATTGAAGAAAAAGTTTTAGAAAGAGCCACTCAGAAATTAAGATTGGATCAATTGGTTATTCAACAAGGGAGAAATACTGCCGGATTGGATGGACAACAAAGTAGTAAAGCGGCATCTAAGAATGAATTATTGGATATGATTCAATTTGGTGCTGCTGATATGTTTAAGAAAGATGGAACTGAAGAAAAAGATGATACTATTGATATTGAAGATCTTTTGAAACGTTCAGAAGCTAAATCTCAAGAATTAGCTCAAAAATATGCTGGTTTAAATTTAAATGCATTACAAAATTTCACTAATGATGAGTCAGTATATGAATGGAATGGAGAAAATTTCAAAAAGAAAGAACCTACAGCAATTACCAATATTGGTCATGCTTGGATTAATCCGGGGAAACGTGAACGTAAAGAAAATTATTCAATTGATATGTATTATAAAGATGTTTTAAATACTGGTGGTAGAACTGCCAATTCAAATGCTAGTAAGTCTGGTCCAAGACCTCCAAAACAATTAAATCTTTATGATCATCAATTCTATCCTGCAAAAGTACTTGAATTACATGAATTAGAAAAGAATTATTATAAGAAACAAATTCATTATAAAGTTCCATTAAAAGCGGGTGATTCAGCTAGTTTAAAACAACGAGAATTGGAACAAAAATTAGAACAACAAGAAATTGATAATTCACGTCCATTAACTGATGAAGAAAAAGAATTGAAGGAGGAATTATTACAACAAGGATATAGTAATTGGAATCGACGTGATTTTATTCATTTTATTCTGGTTTGTTCAAAATATGGTCGGAATTCAATTTCATTAATTGCTCAAGAATTTGAAGATAAATCAGAAGATGAAGTTCGAGAATATGCTCAAGCTTTTTGGAAAAATTATGAAGAAATTGAAGGTCATGAAAGATATATTAATCAAATTGAATTAGGTGAAGAAAAGATCCTAAAATTAAAATTACAAAAAGAAGCCTTGAGAAGAAAATTATCTCAATATAAATATCCATTACAAGAATTAGTATTAAAATATCCTCCTGCTTCTACTAATAAACGAGTATTCAGTGATGAAGAAGATCGATTCTTAATGGTTCAATTATATCGATTTGGATTAGATCTGCCTGATTTATATGAAAGGATTAAATTGGCTATTCGACAATCACCATTATTTCAATTTGATTTCTTTTTCCAAAGTAGAAATTCAAGTGAATTATCAAGAAGATGTACTACATTATTAGGATGTATACTTAAAGAAGTTCATCCTGATTTACAAAATGGGACAAATACTCCAAGTGGGAAGAGATCTAAAGAAGCAACTCCAGAAGTTAAATCTAAGAAACCAAGAAAGAAATAAACAAACGGACAATAATGTGTTTTTACTTTTTATTATTATGTGTATTTCTATGTATATTTTTTGCAATCATAAAATTCGTTAAAAGAGCATGTGCCCTTACTGATTCAATAATGCCACTATGTATTGTTCAAATTGTAGTGGCGTTACCATTGAATTAAATCTATTAACAACATTTCCCAGTCTATCAACAATAAACTTCTCAAAATTCCATTTTATCCCTCTAAACCCCAACGTTCCCAGCCTTTTTGATTTCAAATATGTATATAATTCAGATTCATCATCACCATTCACATCAACTTTTTTCATAATTGGAAACAGAATTCCAAATTTCCGTTGGGTGAATTCTACAATATGTTCTTCATCTAATGGTTCTTGATTTCCGAATTGATTACAAGGGAATCCCAAAATTTCTAATCCCTGGGAATGATATTTCGAATATAATAATTGAAGTTCTTTATATTGAGGAGTAAACCCGCAATATGAAGCTACGTTGACTATAATGATGACTTTGTTTTGGAATTTGGAGAAATCTATAATGTGGTTGTTTCCATCTAATAATTTGAATTTATAAATATGTCGTATATCGTTGTTGTTTGACATTATGATTGGTTTGGGTTGAAGGGGGAATAACTTTTTGTGATTGAATCAGTGTACTGATGGGATTTATATATATATTGTATATTCCGGATAAATAAATTATTAATCTATTAATCATAACTCCGATTGAACCTGTACTATGTGATTTAATTGATTATTTTTTTTTCTTCTAGAAAAACGCATCGGTTTTTCTGTGCAGGATAATGAGGGGAGTGAGTGTCGCGGCGATTTTTTCAGGTTTGCGACAAATGTTTGGCATGGAGACCACTGCTGGGATTGGTAATCTCTCAAATCTGATTGGATGAATAGCCAACTGCGACTTAATTCTTGTTTGAATATCTTTATTGAGACAGTCATGATAGTCTAAAGTTTGAATAATTTGTTGGAAATCTTTTATGCACATAGTTGATCTAAAGTTCTTAACCGAAAGTTCCATCGCAGGGCTGAAATTTAAAGGATGTCAGCGAGTGGATTTATAATCAGGGGATATTCGGATTAAAAGTAATTCAAATAAGTGAGGTCTAGAAGCATACTGGTTTAGATCTACTTTTATGTCATTTTACTGCAATTTGTTTTATCATCATTTGGTTATTTCTTCTATTTGTAAAAATTTGTAAAAAATTGGTGGTAAAAAAATATTGTTCAAAAATTTTGCACCCAATTTATTTGTATTAGGGCAACATTTAGTAACTTGAAGCAATAGTCGTCAGGTTACGATATTTATCTACCTACGACACCCTGCTACTTCCAAATCAGATAAAAGAAATAGAAAATAGGAGTCTTATGGCCTAATTCGAGCCCTGAGTTTACGCTAGGATAGCCATTCAAAATCTGTAACCTATGATCAGTTAGACCTAAAATGGGTCAACTCATCCTATTTATTAAGTAATTAATCATAAATGCAACAATTATAGACAATTCCACTAGTGCTCTATGGCCGAGATATATGTGTGAATTGATACTACTTTCATTTTATGTTGCAACATATTCGCAAGTATTCTTGGCTGCAAAAAAAAAATCAACACATTTTTTGAAACATATTCATAGAAAAGAGCCACCACAACTTCTGCTGCAACACCCCCCTTTTCAGAAAAATTGCAAAAGGTTGCATTCCATGAAGATTTTGGAAAGTTGTATTTTATCAACCGAAACACAAGAATTCAATTGGTCACGAGAGCTCTACAATATGAAATCTGATTATAAAATATTACGGTTGTTCAAAATTTCAGATAATGAAAAAAAAAATCTTTTTGCCTTTGTTGCATATTACTAAGATTAACCCCTATATCGTTAATTGAAAACCCCCTTTAAATTTCTATGGTTACCAATGTGGTGTAGATCCACTGAAATATGGTTCGATTTTATTTTATTTAAAATTCTGGGGAAAACCCGGACACAAGTTTTCTCACGCGATAGTATGATATACGACCCAGAACCCGGTATTTTGTCGGTCAATTCACGTGATTATTTTTATATGGGAGAAAAAAAAAATTTATTAGTGCGCTGGTACCGGATCCGAAAGGAAAAAAAAAAACAGGAGATTAATTGCAACGAAATGCAAAAAATAATATGATTATTTGCCCTGACCGGTTAGAAAAAATCCCCGGGGGGAAGGAACGCATTAAAAAAAAAAAGAAAAGGCTGAATTTTTTTAAGTGTAGCAGAAGAATATGTAGTCATTTAGAAATACCGGGAATTAAAAGACAAAAGAGCAGATGTCATTTTATTTTAATTTTCGGTTAAAATGATTTAAATTAAATGATGAATTGATAGATGTATATCTTGAAGGCTTTCCTAAATTGCTTACATCAGCACAAGCTGCAGAATTAGAACAAGATATCACTCTTGATGAATTGAAACTAGCGTTATCCAAGAGCTCAAATCAATCAGCACCTGGTGAAGATGGAGTAGGATATCGGTTGTATAAGATGCTTTGGGATAAAATCGGTCCGTTATTGGTTATGTCGGCAAACGAAATTATGGCAACGGGCCAATTACCTTCATATTTTCAGACAGTCATTATTTCTTTAATACCTAAACCGGAGAAAGATGATACATTCATTCAAAACTACAGACCAATCTCTTTGATCAATTGCGGATTACGCCTCATTTCTGGGGTGTTAAATAATAGATTACAGAAGGCATTAGCTGACATCATTACATATGAACAAGTTGGATTTATGAGTGGACGTCACATTGATAACAATATTCAGAAATTGAAATATGTATATGAAGATATATTAGTCCGAAAAAATAAACATGCTCACATTCTTCTCCTTGACTTTGAGAAGGCGTTTGATAGAGTCTCACATCGTTATATGGAAAAGGTCTTAAAGAAGATTAGGGTTGGTCCTCGGATGCGAAATATCTTAATGCTGATCACTACACAGCAAAGGGCAAAACTTCGAATTAACAATTTTTACTCGCGGCTGTTTCCATTACATCAGGGCACCCGTCAGGGTAATCCAGTTTCTCCTTTACTTTTTAATATTTGTCTCGAACCATTCTTATACTATTTGACGCAGCATATTCGGGGTTATCCTTTATCTTTCCTACCTGTATTTAAGAATGTCCAATTATTATCTTACGCTGATGACCTTACGGTTTTCATTAATGACACGACCGAGGATGTGGACATATTCTGGAACTTACTTTGTGACTATGAAAAGGTATCAAATGCGCGAATTAATGTTGATAAAACGATGGATTATAGTCTTTCGTCAGATCTTAATAAACTACCATTCCCCCACAAAACTATTGGAGTCAATGACCTTCGTTATTTGGGGGTGGATATGCAATCCTTCTCATGGAAAACTTTTACTGATTCAATCCTCAAAGGTTTGTGGAATACAGAGTTAACGGAGGCACCAATACATCTAAGGGCTCTTGGGTTCAATACTTATATTTTTTCTAAATTATATTTCAGAGATATTCACTGTGCAATGGCAAGTCACGATATAAAATATTTGAAAACTCGAATCAAAACATTTTTTAAAGGAATTGGTTATAATACTTTAACAGCCCTTCCTACTCAGGGAGGTTTTGGTCTACTTGACTTAGGGCAGCAACTTAAAGGCCGCCGGGCCAAATATGTGTGGGAATCTTTATCTAATGTTACTGATTGGAATTTCCTTGTATTCAGATCTAAATTACAACAGTTTGTAAATGAACAGTCAGATTCTTATAACAACAACTCCATTCGGATCCTCACTATTCCATGGTTTTCATTTCTCACTCGCTTGACAATTAACTACAAAGGTCAAGACATTGCTCAGTACATTCGGAACTCCCTGATATTTAACTCCACTGAAAAAGCGTATTTGTCGGCTTGGTTTGAACTTGTACGCCCAATTCGCGATCAATTTGTGGCTCAACCAATCAGTTATCCACATTTTGACTATTTGAATCTTATTAATCCATCGATAGCTCCCCCTTTACCGAAGC